>NC_081842.1:202935304-203252627 GCF_963259705.1 Myotis daubentonii
AAAACATTTCCATCTGTCATACGTGTTAACCCCTCCCACCCCTTTACAGATAAGAGTACAGCGACTCAGAGAGGTAAGTGTGCCTGCTCCAGGTCACACGTGGGACAGGGCAGGGCTGGGCTGGAATCCAGGTTTTTCTAGCTCCTGGTGAGCAGAACTTCAGAACTCCCTGCAGAGGCATCTTCCAGGCTCTCAGCCAAGGTGGAGGCACCCCGTAACTCTCAACAGCCACTTCCTCAGGCCCTGCTGGGAGGCCCCCCCATGCCCTCCTCCCCCCACTTCACTGCCCCACCCCCAATCCCTGGGCCCAGAAGTCTTCCCTGACTAATAGCATCTCCCAGTGGGGGGCGCATGCTGGAAGCCAGGCATGTGGCTGAGAGTCTGATCCCTCATCCCAGGACTGTCCTAGGAAGCTGGGAGTTCAGCCTGTGGAACCTAACGGCTCTGTGTGAACGGGAGCAAGTTAATAGCTCTGGGCCTCAGTTTCCTCATCTGTCAAGAGGGGTAACAGCAGTATCCATCTCAGTGGGACTGGGGAAGGTTCAGAGCAGGCGCAGGTCCCCATCTGCTTCATGCCAGCGCACCCACCCACCCTGCCAGCTGCGCAGCCTGCAGCCAAGCCTTCTGTACCTCTTCTCCAGAGTCTCCGCTGCCGCGGGACGTCCACGGGGAGTTCTGGCTGCTCCCTGGCCTCACAGAGGGCTCTCGCGCCTACACACCACGCCATCAACACAAAGTAGTCCACGCACACTTCCCCCCGCGCCCCCACCCTCTCAGACAGCTCCCCTTGAACCTCCAGGCACTTGGATCTCTACCTCTTATTACACAGCCTGTCTTCCTGCTCCAAGCCTTTGCACATGCAGTTTCTCCTGCCTGAATCACCCTCCTGGCTTCTCCCTTCTCCAATCAGCACTTAAGAACTGGCAGGGCCCTAACTGGTTTGGCTCAGTGGATAGACCGTCGGCCTGCGGACTGAAAGGTCCCAGGTTCGATTCCGGTCAAGGGCATGTACCTTGGTTGCGGGCACATCCCCAGTAGGAGGTGTGCAGAAAGCAGCTGATCGATGTTTCTAACTCTCTATCCCTTTCCCCTCCCCTCTGTAAAAAAATCAATAAGATGTATTAAACAAAAAAAAAAGAGCTGGCAGGGATAATGCCCATTCTCTCTGGGAGGGAGGAAATGCCCCCGCCTCCTGCTGGCTCTCCGCACAGTTAAGAAAATTCACTCATTGAATGGTTACTTTTTCTAAAGTAGTAAATGCCAGTAAGGAACAAAAGGACTATACAGAAGTTTATATAAAGAGTGAGAATTGCCCTGGCCTGTGTTGCTTAGTGGTTAGACTAGTGTGTCGACCCAGGCAACAAAGGGTTGTGGGTTTGATTCCTGGTCACGGGCAGGTACCGGGGTTGCAGGCTGGATCCTTGGCTGGTCTGGAGGCAACCAATTGATGTCTCCCTCACACTGATGTCTCCCTCTCTTTCTCTCTCTCTCTCCCCACCCCCTCTCCTTTCCCACTCTCTCTAAAATCAGTGGAAGCCCTGGCTGGTTTAGCTCAGTGGTAAGAGCATAGGCCGTGCACCAAATGGTCTCAGATTCGATTCCCTATCAAGGGCATGTAACTGGGTTGCAGATTTGAGCTCTGAACCTCTCCCCAACAGTGGCATATGTGGGAGGCAACCAATGGATGTGTTTCTCTCAGATCGATGTTTCTCTCCCTCTTTCTCTCCTCCTCCCTCCCTTCTACTCTCTCTAAAAATCAATGGGAAAAAATATCCTCAGGTGAGGATTAACAACAACAACAACAACAAAAAGAGTGAGGCTTGCCCTAACCGGTTTGGCTCAGTGGAGAGCGTCGGCCTGCAGACTCAAGGGTCCCAGGTTCGATTCCGGTCAAGGGCATGTACCTGGGTTGCGGGCACATCCCCAGTGGGGAGTGTGCAGGAGGCAGCTGATCAATGTTTCTCTCTCATCGATGTTTCTAACTCTCTATCCCTCTCCCTTCCTCTCTGTAAAAAATCAATAAAATATATTAAAAAAAAAAAAAAAGAGTGAGCCTTAGCTGGTTTGGCTCAGAGGATAGAGTGCTGGCCTAAGGGTCCCAGGTTTGATTCTGGTCAAGGGCACGTACCCTGGTTGCAGGCTCCTCACTCGCCCGGGCCCTGGTCGGGGCTCATGCAGGAGGCAACCAATCGATGTGTTTCTCTCACATCTATGTTTCTCTGTCTTTCCCTCTCTCTTCCACTCTCTAAAAATCAATGGAAAAACATCCTTGGGTGAGGATTTAAAAAAAAAAGAATGAGAATCGCTGTCCCACTGGTCTCACTCCCCAGAAGTAACCACGGTTCGTATACGGGTCAGACCTTTTCCTGTGAATTCACAACATTTAGCTTCTTTAAATACACAGTGGGACTGTGCTATCCTAGTACATATTGTTCTGTAACTTTGCCCCATTCATTATCCATCAGCTTTGCCTTATGACCTGTCCACATGGTGATAACTTATTGGCCTGCATCCTATCAGCGTCCAGTGGGTCATGTCCACATTGGATATCACTGGCATACACAGCATCGTGATAAATGGGCTCGTCACAGATCTTGGCACACCAGCGGGAGCGTTCCGGGAGCACAGATTTCCAGAACTAGAACTTAGGGTTCCTCAGAGCATCCAAGTCACAGACCCGTCCTGCCTGGAAATTCGGCCTCCCCTTTCCTGAAGCCCCATTGTGCTTCAGCCCTCCCCACCCCCACAAGCTCTGGGTCTAGCATAGAGGAAGCCCTCAGGGAGGGTTTGATGAATGAATGAATGATGAATGAATGAATGAGATTCCCCTCACATCCCCTACCACTTGTGGTCCCTCTCCAGCTCAGGCCTCACTCCTCACATCTGGATCATGGCTGTTGCCTCCTTGCTGCTTGGGCTGCCCATGCAATTGGCCTGTATTAGCAGCTGGTCATTAGCCCTAGGCCCAGCCAGGGGCTCCCCAAGGGACTTGAGGGTGGGCATGAAGTCACTTTGCTAAGGGTCTGTCTCGGGTGGAGGGCATGGGGCTTGGGCAAAATCGCTGGGGCTCTGGGCATATAAGTGCCAGAGAGACCACGAGTCATGTCCTGTCCCTGGGTCTCAGTTTCTCCTTGCTTATTCCTTCATGTAACCAATATTTGTTGAACACCTGCTTTGTACCAGGCCTAAAACCCAGGGCCAATAATAATGACTATGACTGTGTGAGGGTCAAAGGCGACATACAAACTGTGCCCAGGGGGACATGTGGAGTGCAGCAGCTGCCGGTAAGTGGTCGCAGTGGTCACTAGCACTGCTGACAGGATCGGGGAGCGATTCCTAGTGAGGGTGACCTTAGGGCTGGAACTTCACGCACAGGCGGAGCTTCACAGTGGAGGCGAAGAGAAGGGCATTCCAGATGGACGGCTCAGAGCGAGCTGAGATTCAAAGACGGAGAGTCCCTGTGAATGCAAAGGCCTGGAGAGACGCCCGGGAGCCCTGGCGGCCAGGATCAGAAGCTGGACTCCACCCCAGGTGAATGGGGCAGGGATAAGGCCCATTCTCTTTGGGGCCCACGGAGGAAATGCCCCACCTCCTGTCGGTTCCAA
The DNA here is from genome assembly GCF_963259705.1 of Myotis daubentonii. NCBI lineage: Eukaryota > Metazoa > Chordata > Mammalia > Chiroptera > Vespertilionidae > Myotis > Myotis daubentonii. The sequence goes on from NC_081842.1 coordinate 202,938,910, forward strand.
CCTGGGTGGAGTGTCCGTGGGGAAAGACAATGGACGGAAGTCTTTCTCCGTGTTCTGCCACCAGCCTGGCCCCCTTATAAACCGGCGTCCTCTCTCGAGGGCACACCAGTGGGAGAGCAAGATGGGCCTCCTGCGGACTCCGCTGTCCCTTTTGCTCCTCCTGCTCAGGGAGCCTGCCTGCCTGAGGACTGAGGACCACCCCCGCTGTCCAGGTAGGGTCCTAGGCTTCACTAGCCTCAAGGAGCAGGTGGCAGTTTGACAACCTGGGCTCTGCAAATAGATGCAAAGAGTGCAGAGCTTGGAAAGCTCTTGGAGGCAAGTATCCCGACAGCTAGAATCTGGGAGATGGAAAGGGGACCGCAGAGAGGCCTGGGAGAGAGAGACATGCCCACTCCTCCTATGACCATTCTGTGCCCACCTGGCCCCACATCTCCCTGCAGAACCCAGGGAACTGGAAGCCAGCAAAATTGTCCTCCTGCCCAGCTGTCCTGGAGCCCCAGGGAGTCCTGGGGAGAAAGGAGCTCCAGGCCCTCAAGGTGAGCGATACCAGAGAGCCGGCGGGGACCTGGGGGGAGCTGGGAGGCTGGCGGCAGTGCAGCAATAACTGCTAAGAGGCCACGACGAAAGGGCCAGGAACCTGCTGTATGCCGGGCTCCAGGCGGGGCGCCCAGCGTTCAAGGTCAACTCTATGAGGTGGGTGGAGAGTTCCCCCCATTTTACTGAGGGGAAAGTGAGGCCCCAAGAGCATAAGGCCTTTGTCCACAGTTACCGACAGTGGAGGGAGCAGCTGGGATTGGACTTCTGGCTGCAAATCCCTGTTGCTCCGGCCCTGAGTGTCGAGTGGGACTTACAGCATCTCTGTCTCTGGATTTCAGGGCAGCCTGGACCCCCCGGCCAGATGGGCCCCAAGGGCGAGCCAGGTGAGTGTGTGGGACCGGGGCCTCTTCTTCCTTTGCTCTGTCGCTCAGCTAGAGAGGGAGAGTGCTCTGCAGGGCTGCTGCTCAGCCATCGGCTGCGACTGCCCTCCCGCAGGGGGTGGAAGGCTGAGAGGAGTGGGCAAGGTTAGAAGGGCCTGGGCACCCTCCCCTCTGGTGGCTGGCGGGCATCCCCTCGGGGGTACTCAGACCTTAGAGCCAACACCCGGTCTTTCCGTGGAACAGGAGATCCAGCGAACCTGCTCCGGTGCCAGGAGGGTGAGGCAGCCTTCCAGGAGCCGGGGACTTGGAACCAGGCGGTGCTGGGGTGTTGGTGGACCACCAGGCGTGGGCCAGCCCTAGAGCCCCTGTCGGGGGCCTGAAGGAGCAGGGTGGGCTCCTGAGGTCCCACACTGAGCCTCTTCTGTTGCCCATGGGTGGGGGCGGGGCATAACTGGGGGGCGGGCCCTCAGTCCACCTCCCCTTCCCCAGGTCCCAGGAGGTGCCAGGAGCTGCTGAGCCGAGGTGCCACCTTGAGCGGCTGGTACCACCTGTGCCTCCCTGAAGGCAGAGCCCTTCCTGTTTTTTGTGACATGGACACCCTGGGAGGTGGTTGGCTGGTGAGTGTCAGAGACTCACAGGCCAGGCCCAGTGGGCAATTCTGCCCCTTGTCCCCTAGGGGGAGTCAGAGCCCACTGGAGACAGGGCATTTCTTAGAGTAATTCATTGACAAAAGTTGACGGTGCTCCCAGGGGATCTGAAGTCAGAGAAGGCTTCACAGACAAGGTGACATTTGACAGGGCCTTGAAAGCTGTATAGAAGTTCTCAAAACAGATGAGGTGCAGAAGGGCATCCCAGGTAGAAAGACAGGACAGTGCAGGAAGGTTTGGGGACCAGGTGGGTCAGCTGAGAGCAGGTGTGAGTGGTTGGCTGAGGTCTTCTGGTGCAGGTCAAAGTGCAGTTCGTGGAGGGCCCTGAATGACTGACTAAGGATCGTGGGGGTAACTGGAGCCACGGGAGACTTTTAAGCAGGGATTTGCCAGGTCAGGCTTATGCTTTAGAAAGATGGCAGCGTGGAAGGTGCATTGTGCAGTGGGGGACAAGAGTGGAGACAGGGCCCTGACCGGTTTGGCTCAGTGGATAGAGCGTTGGCCTGCGGACTGAAGGGTCCCAGGTTCAATTCCGGTCAAGGGCATGTACCTTGGTTGTGGGCACATCCCCAGTAGGGAGTGTGCAGGAGGCAGCTGATCGATGTTTCTCTCTCATCGATGTTTCTAATTCTTTATCCTTCTCCCTTCCTCTCTGTAAAAAATCAATAAAATGTATTTAAAAAAAAAAAAAAGAGTGGAGACAGGGACACAGGTTAAGAGGATGTCAGAGGCCCGGGCAGGAGAAAACAGTGGGTGGTGGCAACAACGGAAGTAGAGGCACTTGGACTGAAAGATATTGAGGAGGGAAACTCTACAGAGCCTGGGGACTGCTTGGCTTGACGGGAACCATCAGGGTAAGGTCAGGAGTCCAGTGTGGGCCTCCGGGGGTGACCTCTCTGGTATAATATCTTGGTTCTTATCATAGTGAATTCAAGCAAGTTATTTTGAATCTGGCTCCCAGCAGGATTGACCATCTCAGGAAACCAGGAATGATGATTCTATCACTTCAGTCTCCCCCAGGGCTTGCAAGGCTCTGGTGTGAAGTTGAGTGTCACTAACTATGTTACTGGCACTAACAGTTAATAAGAGGATGTAGCCCTAACTGGTTTGGCTCAGTGGATAGAGCGTCAGCCTGCGGACTGAAGGGTCCCAGGTTCGATTCCAGTCAAGGCATGTACCTGGGTTACGGGCACATCCCCAGTGGGGAGTGTGCAGGAGGCAGCTGGTTGATGTTGCTCTTTCATCGATGTTTCTAACTCTCTATCCCTCATCCTTCCTCTCTGTAAAAAATCAATAAAATATATTTTATTTTTTTTAATATATATTTTATTGATTTTTTTACAGAGAGGAAGGGAGAGAGATAGAGAGTTAGAAACATCGATGAGAGAGAAACATCGATCAGCTGCCTCCTGCACATCTCCCACTGGGGATGTGCCCGCAACCCAGGTACATGCCCTTGACCGGAATGGAACCTGGGACCCTTGAGTCTGAAGGCCGACGCTCTATCCACTGAGCCAAACCGGTTTCGGCAATAAAATATATTTAAAAAAAATAAGAGGATGTAGAGTTCGTCGATATACACACGGGCAAAGCTCCCTTGGACTCACACGTTATCAACAAGCCCCAATCCAAAGAGTCCAGAGTGTGTGCTTGCTTCTCCTCAGCCTCCGTCCAGCCTGGAGCAGTGGCTGGTGTGCCAGCCTGCTCTGCCTCCCTAGGTGTTCCAGAGGCGACAGGATGGCTCCGTGGATTTCTTCCGCTCTTGGTCCTCCTACAAAGCAGGCTTTGGGAGTCAGGAGTCCGAATTCTGGCTGGGGAATGAGAATCTGCACCAGCTGACTCTCCAGGGTAAGTTCCCAGCAGGGTCCAGGGAGCCTGAGGGGCATTCCTCTGGCTTCGGGGCCTGAGGATTCCTCCTCCCTGTCCCCACCCTAGGTACCTGGGAGCTGCGAGTGGAGCTGGAGGACTTTGATGGCAACCGCACCTTTGCCCACTACGGGCCCTTCCGCCTCCTTGGAGAGTCGGATCACTACCAGCTGGTGCTGGGCAAGTTCTTAGAGGGCACTGCCGGTGAGCGACCCTCAGGCGGGGCCCTGGGTTAGGGGGAAAGGTGAGGGAGGCTGGATACTTGCCCAGCACTTCCTCTGCCTCCATGATGACCCAGGACAATCCCTTCTCCTCTGTGGGCCTCAGTGTCCTCCTCTGAGAAATGGCAATCAGGAGGCAAGGTGGTACAGGAGGAGAGAATTTGGGCTCTGGAGGCAAACAGACCTGAGTTTGAATCCACCTCTGTCATTTACTAATTGTGTGAGCCTGGGCGAGTCCCTTCCACATCAGAGCCTCGCTAGCTGCGCTGTAAAATGGACCAGGAGGCAGGAGGGAGGCTGTGGGACTCTAAGGTCTGTTGCGTGTTAGCGATACCTTCTTGGAAGAGGAACCAGGGAAGGCTTTTTTTTCAGAGAAGCAGCAACTGTGGAGGAGAGACTTGAAAGAGGGAAGTCTGCCTCAGGGAAGCCCCCTTTCCTGCCAGCCGTCTGAGAAGTCCCTCCCAGCTCTCCCTGACCCAGCTGCTCAGGCTGCTGGTGGGAGCTGGGAAGAGACGAGGAGTAGAGGGAGGCTGGGGATTCTGTGAGGGGACAAGGCAGCGGGAGGAGCTGGTGGCTTTGGAGCCACAGTCCTGAGTTCAAGTCCAGTGCCCCTGCGACTAGTTGAGTAACCTGGGGGCAAACACTGGCTCCTTGGCACTGCTTTCTCTCGGGGCCTGATGACACCCACCTCTCAGTTGCTCTGAGGCTCCTGTGAGGTCATCTCTCCCAGGGCGCCAGGCACGGTGCCGCCTCCAATGTGCCTCCCATTCCCTCTCGGCCAGGGGACTCCCTGAGCTTTCACAATGGGAAGCGCTTTTCCACCTACGACGCTGACCACGACACAACGGAGGGCAACTGCGCGGTGACGGTCCATGGCGCCTGGTGGTACGAAGCCTGCTATCATTCTAATCTCAACGGACCCTACGCGACGTCCCCCACCACTGCCCACAAGTACGGCATTGACTGGGCCTCAGGCCTTGGCGTGGGCCACCCTTACCGCAGGGTTCGACTCATGCTTCGCTAGGGCGCCCTGGCAACCAGCACTCTTATCTCTCCGGAGCAGCTTCCGGATGCTCGGCTACTTCTCCCCCTGGCTAACTGCCTCTGCTCTCCCGTCCACATTTTAAAATAAAATCATTTTAACCCTTTCCTGGCTTCCAGTTACTGGGGAAAACTCAAGAGGGCAGAGTAGGGACATAGGTTTTAGCTCCATTCAGGGGAGACTTCTTTCAGTCAGGACGATGGGAGGCTCAGCCGCATAAAGCAGGAAGGCTTTCCTCGCTGGAGGTGTGCAAGCCAAGGCCCGGGGAACACTTAGGGAAGGACTTGGGACTCAAGCGTTCACTGACAGCGCCCTTGGGCCCTGTGGGTCCTGCACGTGGGTGGTTTTGTGGTAGAAATTGCACAGCTTCCTCACCCTCTCTGTCGCCCGGGCCTGTCCTTTCTAGGGTGTCTGTTTTCCGCCCCAGCCCCGGTTGTAAACCAAGGCCTCATCCTTGGCTTCTTCTCAGTGGGCTCCACCAGGGGCTGGTTTACACTCAGGGTCACACCCAGGGCCACAGGGAGTGAAAATGCAGTCGCCGAGCTAGCAGTTAGCAAGCCGTGGATCTGCCACAGCCACATGCTAGGGCAGTGATGGCGAACCTTTAGAGCTCGGCGTGCCAGCATTTTGAAAAACCCTAACTTAACTCTGGTGCCGTGTCACATATAGAAATTTTTTGATATTTGCAACCATAGTAAAACAAAGACTTATATTTTTGATATTTATCTTATATATTTAAATGCCATTTCACAAAGAAAAATCAACCAAAGAAATGAGTTCGCGTGTCACCTCTGACACACGTGTCATAGGTTCGCCATCACTGGGCTAGGCCGTGGCGGAGCAGCGAGCAGTGAACCGGCTGCTGTCTGCAGTCTGATAGGGAGCCCTGGGAGTGCAGCCTGCTGGGTCACGTGACCGAACGATCTAGGACGCGTTACTCAACCTCTCCAAGTCCCCAGTTCCTGACTGCAGAGTCCATTGAGGTTTAGACCAGGTCGCTGCCGCACCAATTCACACTAAAAGGGTAGGGACTCTTGGGAATTTGGAGATGGGAAGCTGTTGTAGTGCAAGGGCTGGAGTCCTGGGATTCGTCTCCAGGTGGGTGGAGAGAGGCTGGTACGGGGCCTCTTCTCAGGTCCCGTGGTCGCAGGAAGTGGAGGTAAAAAAATCAGCAGGTTGGTTTTTGTGGAAAGCAGCCTCCTGGCAAGAGGGGGCTCAGGTGCCGAGTCCCACACTCGGGCTGATGGCCTCCGGGCAGGTGGAGTCCTTACCTGGAGCACAGCCTGCAGGCTCTGGAGATCCATTCATTGCACAGATCCGTGCCGGGCAGGGCCTGCAATTCACACCTCGTCCCTAGCCCTGGCTGCGCACACCGTCCGAGCTCCCGTGGTGAGCAGTCCCCAGTGGTTGGCATAGACAGTGGCACAGGCTGTTCCGGAAGTGGCGGGACTCAGAAGTTCTGGCTGGAGAGGAGGGAGGGGAGAGGCGAGTCCCGGGCTGCTAGGAGCGGTGCTGCCCCAGGCCGAGGGTGGAGCTTTCCTGGTCGCCGGGAAGGGCTGGGCCCGGCCTACCAGTGAGGGCAGGAGAGCGCGGCGGAGGACGCTTCCCAGCGGAGTCCGAGCGGCGGACCGGGTCCGACGGGATCTCCCACGTGACTCGGAGCCGCGGATCGCCGGATGCCCCAGATTCCCCGGGCCCAATTCCGGATTTCGGATCCTCAGGACCTTCCAAGCCGTAGCCTGGATTTCGCCCTGGACTCCAGATTGAGAGGAACGGGACCTTCGGCGGGACTTCGGATCTCCAGATCCCGTAGGAGATTCAGGATCTCAGGCTCCCTGGACCCGTCACCCCCGGCTCTGGCCCTGTCCCGGGTGCCCAGGACGCGCCCGCCGCCTGAGCGCCCCCGCATGGCGGGACCATGCCCGCCGCCCGGGGCCCAGGAGCGCGCGGGCAGCTGCTGGCAGGACCCTCTGGCCGAGGCGCTGAGCCGGGGCCCGCCGATCGCGCCGCCCCCAGGCCGGGGCTGCGCTCGGAGCCGGCCTCTCAGCCTGCTCTACGTGCTGACCCGGGAGCCGCAGCCCGGGCTGGAGCGGGACGGGGCAGCCGAGGCCGAGCCGCTGCCCCTCCGCTGCCTGCGGGAGGCCTGCGCGCAGCTCGCGGGACCGCGGCCCCGGCCGCAGCTGCGCACCCTGCCCTTCGGGACGCTGGCGCTGGGGGACACCGCGGCGCTGGATTCCTTCTACAACGCGGGTGAGCGCGCCGGGCGCCCCGGCCGGGGCGGAGCGCGGGGCCGGAGGGGGCGTGGCTCGGCGGCTGCGGGGGGCGGGGGGTGGCGAGATGCGGCGAGGTCGGGGGCTGCACCCGGAGCTACAGCTGAGTGCTCGGGGCGGGGACCCGAGAAAAGTGAGGTTCAGGAGGTGTGCAGCTCGGCCAGGCTCGGGCTAGGACTTAGCGGGTCCAGGCCGACTCCGGGGTTCAGGGTCGGGACCTAAGCATGAGGAGTCGGCGCGCGCCTGGGGCGCGGGGCTAGCATTGGGCCGGGGCGGCGAGCCGGCCGTTTAGGAGTTGGGCTGGAGAGCTCCTCCTCGGGAGGATCCCGCGCGGAGTTGGGAGGGCGGATCCTGGGAGGTGGAGCTTGGACTCGCCGAGGGGCTCTGCGAGCGGGGCTGGAGTTCAGGGGTCCTCGCAGACTGCTTCGGAGGAGCGCGCTAAGGAGCAGAAAGGAGAGCGAGGGACCAACCGACTGGATTCTGGGCAAGGAGCTTAGGTTAAGAGGACCCCTTAACCCCGAGACAATGGGCGGGGCTGGAGGCGGGCAGATCGCTCGTGGGTGGGGCCCGAGGCGGCCTGTCCCTTCCACCAACCCTCACGCCCCGCCTCTGGATACTTATTTGTTTATCCAAGAGCCCTGGCGCCCGCACTTGCCCTATTCTCGTAAAATCCGAGCCTAAAAAATGAAGGCCCACCGCCCTCGAGGACACAAAGACACGCACAGGGTTATAGACAGACTTAGAGTCACATAGATGTCAATACACAGGTCCTCACAGACCCTGTCACACACAAAGATCCAGTCACAGCCCGCCCCCCCAACACACACACACACACACACACACACACACACGCACGCATACACATGCACACACACGGGCGTGCACACACACGCACACATACACACACATACACATACAGCACAGTGTTATCTACACACAATGCTGATACCTTTCAAGAGACTGGATTGCGGACCCAGGGAAGTGGACTGAGTGTTAAGCTCAACTCTTGCTTCTCAAATGGCCTAGAACAGGCTCTGGGCTGGTGCCCAGCCTTCTCTCCTCTGTGTAAGAACCAAAAGGACCCTAAAAGCAGGAAACGGAAGCCAGGAGCAAAGTTGGATCCTGCTGGAATCCCACAGGAAGGCAGTCTGAGCCAGGATGGAGCCCCAGCCTCCTTCCCCACCAAGCTGGGTTCGGGGCTCAGGGCCTCCACCTTGTGCTCGCAGACGTGGTGGTGCTGGAGGTGAGCAGCTCCCTGGCACAGCCTTCCCTGTTCTACCATCTTGGGGTACGTGAGAGCTTCAGCATGACCAACAACGTGCTTCTCTGCTCCCAGGAAGACATCCCTGACCTGCAGGCCCTGCGGGTAGGTGCCAGGTGGCTGGCTGGTGGGGGCAGGCACAGGGCGGGGGTAGGGCCTACCCAGAACATCAGTGTTTGTCTGTTCCCTGCAGGAGGACATTTTTCAGAAGAACTCAGTGAGCAGAATCCACCCCTCACTCCAATGTGCCCTCTGACTTCCATTATAACCTCTGACCCCTCACTACCTTTCCTGGCCTCCTCCTCACCTAATCGCCCTAATACCCCTCAATATCTGTGTGACTCTGCTCCCGATTGCCTTCCTTCCTGCAGTGTGTCCCTTTCCTGCTATTCCAGTTTCCACTGGTGCTGACCTCTGACCCCCTAACTGCCCCTCCCTAACCTGGTGCTGACCTCTGATCTCTACTGACTCCTGCCTCCCCCCCACCAGGATTGTGTTGGCAGCTACACACTGATCCCCTATGTGGTGACAGCCACTGGTCGAGTGCTGTGTGGTGACGTAGGCCTCCTGAGGGGCCTGGCTGATGGGCTAGTCCAGCCTGGGGTGGGCACTGAGGCCCTGCTCACACCCCTGGTGGGCCGGTTTGCCCGCCTGCTGGAGGCCATGCCCACGGACTCTTGGTAAGGGGGACCCAGAGAAGGTGCACCAGGAAGAGGCTGGAGAGGGTACAGTGACCTGGACAGGCCCCACCATCCCCTCTCCCTCCCTCCCTCTCCTGCTCCGGGCATCAGTGGCTATTTCCGGGAGACCATTCGGCAGGACATCCGGCAGGCCCGGGAGCGGTTCAGCGGGCAGCAGCTGCGGGAGGAGCTGGCTCGCCTGCAGCGGAGACTGGACAGCGTGGAGCTGCTGAGCCCTGACATCATCATGAACCTGCTGCTTTCCTACCGAGACGTGCAGGTGTGCTGAGAGGCAGTCGGCACAGCATTCGGTGTCAGACAAACCCGAGCTCATCCTGGCTGTGCCGCTCAAATGACCTGATGTCTCTGAGCCTCAGTTTGTAATGCGGATGATCGCATCACTGTCTCCAGTGGCGGTTGTGAGGTTGGGGCACGCAGTGGGTTGTCCGTGTAAGGGGTGGTGTCTGCACTACCTGCCAGGCCTGAGGGAGAGGATGGTGGGTGGGAAGGTGGGGTGTCAGGGGTGGGAGGGGACCCCCAGCTCAAGGTTTTCCTCAAAGGCTGGTGCCGATGGGACCCACCAGAGGCCATTTAGTCAGTGTGTGCTGTTCCCTCCTGCAGGACTACTCAGCCATCATCGAGCTGGTGGAGACGCTGCAGGCCTTGCCCACCTGTGACGTGGCTGAGCAGCACAACGTCTGCTTCCACTATACATTTGCCCTCAACCGGTGAGTGGCAGAGCAGCGCTCGGTCATAGCCACGTGGGAACATGGGTCCCTGCTCTATGAGGTCATTGCTGTCTGAGATCAGTGCTGTTCAAGGAATTTGCTGACTAGGGTCACGCTGATGTCAGAGGGTCCTGTTGTTGTTCCACTACTGCTGCCCAGGGTGAGGTGAGGTGGTGCCCTTGGGGAGGTCACAGCTGTCCAAGGTCACCTCTCTTCAGAGTCATTGCAGCTAGAAATCACTTCCATTTGGGATCACTTCCTCTAGAAAGGTCAATGCTGACCACAAGTCACTGCCATTCTGTGTTCATTACTGTCGGCTCCCTGGAAGGGTCCCTGCTATTCAGCATCTGGGGGTCCCCAGACCGAGTGGGACAGGGCCATCCGGCAGGTCCCCAACCCCTCTTCCCCTCCCCTAGGAGGAACAGGCCTGGGGACCGGGAGAAGGCATTAGCTGTGCTGCTGCCACTGGTACAGAGGGAGGGCCCTGTGGCCCCCGACCTGTACTGCATGTGTGGCCGTGTCTACAAGGACATGTTCTTCAGCTCTGGCTTTCAGGATGCTGGGCACCGACAGCAGGCCTATCACTGGTAAGGGGGCACCAGCAAGTGGACAGGGGGCTGCGGGTGGGGCCGTGGGCATCAGTCCAGCCTTGCATCCCTCTGCGCAAACCCCAGGTATCGGAAGGCTTTTGATGTGGAGCCCAGCCTTCACTCAGGCATCAATGCTGCCGTGCTCCTCATTGCTGCTGGGCAGCGCTTCGAGGACTCCGACGAGCTCCGGCTCATTGGTGAGCCCCAGTTCTGCACCCCTGTCCTCCCAACAGGCGCCCAGGGCAGGGAGAGAGAACACTGGGCGGGAGCTAGGACTGAGGTCATCCCCTTCTGGATCTAGTCTGCCTGAATCTACACCTGGGTCCTCCTACCTGTCCTGGGCCCTTGTGAGCCCTTAAGCCCATGACTATTTGTTCCTAAGCTCACATCTTCCACGTGCACTTGTTCCCACACCCTCACCTGTGTCTGAGCTCCTCCTCCCACCTGAGATCATGCCACACCTACATTTTCACCCACATCTGTGCTCCTGCCCACACGAAGGTTGTGGCCCACACTTGGGCTCTGCCCACAACTGCAACCACACTCACTAGAGCCCATGCCTCTCACTCCCAGGTATGAAGCTGGGCTGCCTGCTGGCCCGAAAAGGCTGTGTGGAGAAGATGCAATATTACTGGGATGTAGGCTTCTACTTGGGAGCTCAGATCCTTGCTAATGACCCTATCCAGGTGGCGCTGGCTGCAGAGCAGCTATACAAACTCAATGCCCCCATATGGTAAGTGGCCTCCTCTTCCGTCTTGTGCTCTCAGCTCCTGCATCTATGTCCACTGGCCTGAGCCCTGAGCCAAGGACCTGGTCCCTTCCAAACCAGTGCCCATGACACCTAATGCCCCCATTCAGCCCACGCTCCCGGGCAGCGCTAGCTGGTGCCTGGCTGAGTTGAAGACAACGCTGTGCCCGCAGGTACCTGGTGTCCATGATGGAAACCTTCCTGCTGTACCAGCACTTCAGACCCACGCCGGAGCCCCTGGGAGGGCCCCCACGCCGTGCCCACTTCTGGCTCCACTTCTTACTACAGTCCTGCCAGCTGCTCAAAGCAGACAGTCCCCAAGGGGACCAGTGCTTGGTGAGGCCTGTGGGGTTAGCGGACCTGCGGGAGGGGTCGGACCCTTCTGACCTACCCCCCCCCCACACACACACACCCTTGTCCCCTGCAGGTTCTTGTCCTGGAGATGAACCAAGTGCTGCTGCCTGCGAAGCTGGAGGTTCAGGGCGTGAACCCCGTGAGCACAGTGACCCTGAGCCTGCTGGAGCCTGAGACCCAGGTGAAGCCACCACTGAGGCCCCCTACTCACCACGAAGCGTAGCTTCTCCTGAGCCTCTCTTCCATGCCCAGGCCCCTCTTACTCCCGGGCGCCCTCCTCTGACTCCCTTTCTTCTCACAGGACCTTCCCTCCAGCTGGACCTTCTCCATCCCCTCCATCAGCGGTGTCAGGTGAGGGCAAGGCCTGGGGCAGTCGGGTGGGGCGCGCTGCTAGCTGGCCTGGCGCTCACCTGTGTCCTTCATCCCTTCCCAGCGCCTCCAAGCGAGACGAGCGCTGCTGCTTCCTCTACGCGCTTCCCCCGGCTCAGGACGTCCAGCTGTGCTTCCCCAGCGCAGGGCACTGCCAGTGGTGCGCAGCCTCTCGGGTCGGGCCGGGGCGCTCTGAGGGCTGGGATGTCCGGGGGAGTGAGGGAAAGGAAGGGATGTGTCCCCTAGGTGCTCTCGGCAGAGGAGGGGACACTTTGCGCCCAAGGTACCCCTCCGGCCAGCCTGACCTCCCGCCCTCAGGTTCTGCGGCCTGATCCAGTCCTTGGTGACGAATCCGGATCCCAGGGCGCCCGTGGAGGAGGCAGAGGGTGTGTGGGAGGTGCTGGAGGTGAGGAAGGGGGCCTGGGAGCTCGGGGAGGGGAAAGGGCTGAGAGCCCTGCTGAACCCCCATCTCACCCGCCCCGCAGTTCGATTACGAGTACACGGAGACCGGGGAGCGGCTGGTGCTGGGCAAGGGCACGTACGGGGTCGTGTACGCGGGCCGCGACCGGCACACGCGGGTACGCATCGCCATCAAGGAGATCCCAGAGCGGGACAGCAGGTGTGCGCTGGGCTTGCGAGCCAGGGTGGGACCAGGAACTGAGAGGGTCATGGGGGCGGGGCAGTAAGGGGGGCGCTGATGCCCTATTGGTCGGGCCCAAGTGGGCGGGCTCTTGGACGAAAGAGTTCGAGCCCAATGGGCCTGCAGTCAGAAAGGCAGGGACCAGGAGGGTCGGGATCTGGTCTGGAGGGGCCTGCGGGCTGAGTGATTCCGTGGGAAAGTCGGGGAGGGGATTGTGGGCGGGGCATTTCCTGGGGGCGTGGCCTGACTGGTGCTGGAGTTGGCTGGGCATCTCTGTCCAAATCTGGCCTGTTCCTCTCTCCCTGCCTGCTCCCAGGTTCTCTCAGCCCCTACATGAAGAGATCGCTCTGCACAAACGCCTGCGCCACAAGAACATCGTGCGCTACCTGGGCTCAGCCAGCCAGGGCGGCTACCTCAAGATCTTCATGGAGGAAGTGCCTGGAGGTACCTGTCCTCCCGCGATGGGAATGGAAGTGGGGGTGTGGGGCGTGGGGATGGAGCCAGACAGGGGTGGAGAACCCTTAGGGGACATGAACCAAAGCGTGTGTGTGTGGGTGGTGTAGCCCACAATTAAGCTGATGCTATGCAGTTGGGTGATGGAGTCTGGGCCATGGTATGGGTGTGTCTGGGCAAAGAGCTGTGGGCTGGAGAGAGAGGGTGGCAATGATGACCTTGAACTGCACCTGCCCAGGCAGCCTGTCCTCCTTGCTGCGGTCAGTGTGGGGACCCCTGCAGGACAACGAGAGCACCATCAGTTTCTATACCCGCCAGATCCTGCAGGGACTCAGCTACCTGCATGACAACCGCATTGTGCATCGTGACATCAAGGTAAGCCCTGTAGCTGGCCCACCTTGGCTTTCTGGTGGGCGGGAGGGAGGAGGGGGAGAGATATGGCCCCAGACAGAGGCTGGCAGTTTAGACTTAGCTGGCAGATCCTTTGCAAAGGGTGGGAAATTCATCAAGAAGGTGCCCTAGAGAAGGAGACCAGATCTGAAGCCAAACCAGGTGTCAGCTCCCAGAGGGGCATAGTGGGAGGGGAGGGGAGGAGGCTGATAGAGGCAGGGTCAGGTTGTGATTCCCAGGAGATGGGCTCCTGGGATAGGGTCCACTTCTGTGTCAGTACCCCAGCTTAATGTCCACTGAGCGAAGTGTGCACTCTCCTCAGGGGGACAATGTGTTGATCAACACTTTCAGTGGGCTTCTCAAGATTTCCGACTTTGGCACCTCCAAGCGGCTGGCGGGCATCACCCCTTGCACTGAGACCTTCACAGGTAACAGGTGTGGGGTGGGGAGTGGGCATGCTGACCTGGGGCAGGACGCTTGGGGCCTTCCCGAGAAGGTGCTTCTCCTGGGCATGGAGTAGAGTTAATGGGGGATAGCACGCAGGGCAGGCGATTGAGCCAGGGCTGAGGTGATGGAATCTAGAACTGGAGCTTGGATAGCTGAGGACATTGAGTTTAGTGCCTGAAATGGAACCCAGAAGTGTTGCTGCGGACCAAGGTTGGTGGTAAATTCAGAGTGGCTGATGGAATCCAGGTTATAGGATGGAACCTACTGCAAGTGATGGAATCCATGGATGGGATGGACCCTAAGATGAGTGAGGAAACTCAGGTAGATGTTTGACGACCAGGATAGGTGATGGGAACTGTTTTGGATGACAGAGCTCAGGGTGGGTACAGGCGGCCAAAGGAGGAGCGAGCCCCTGCCGTTCCATAGCGATAAAGCCTAGGTGAGCATTATTACCACTGCTCCTGGCCTAGGGACCCTACAGTACATGGCCCCAGAAATCATTGACCAGGGCCCACGCGGGTACGGGAAAGCAGCTGACATCTGGTCGCTGGGCTGCACTGTCATCGAGATGGCCACAGGTCGCCCACCCTTCCACGAGCTCGGGAGCCCACAGGCTGCCATGTTTCAGGTGAGTCCCCCCAGGCCCTGGCTCAGCAGGTGGAGTGGGGACAGATGGTGCCTTGCACGCTTCTAAACTTAATTCTTGTTTTCCCTCCCGGCCCGCTCCCAGGTGGGCATGTACAAGGTACATCCGCCAATGCCCAGTTCTCTGTCAGCGGAGGCCCAAGCCTTCCTCCTGCGAACGTTTGAGCCAGACCCCCGCCTGCGTGCCAGTGCCCAAGCACTGCTGGGGGACCCCTTCCTGCAGCCTGGGAAGAGGAGCCGAAGCCCGGGCTCACCTCAGCATGCTCCCCGGCCCCCAGGTACTGCGTGGGCGGAGAGGGGTGCACACTGGAGTGAGGGCAGAGAGCTGTGGAGCTGAGGGCTGATGCGGGGCCCAGGCTGACAGCCCTGTCCCTCCCTCAGATGCCCCTTCAGCCAGCCCTCTTCCTTCAGCGGACTCCACCACCCAGTCCCAGACATTCCCACGCCCTCAGTCACCCTCTCAACACCCGCCTAGTCCCCCGAAGCGCTGCCTCAGCTACGGGGACACCAGCCAGCTCCGGTGAGAGCCCAGGGTCCTGGGGCGGGTTCATTTTATCTGGTTTTGTCCTTGTACTTCCTCCAGATTAAGCCCTCTCTATGGACCTGGGCACCTGGACCACTTGCAAGGATGGCGCTTGGTGCCTACCTCCCAATTGCTCTTACTTGTATTTCGTTAGGGTGCCTCCTCCGTGCCAGGTCTCTCTCTTGATCCCTGTGAGAGAGGCCTGAAAGTCAAAGCCAGAGCCGAGATCCAAACCCTGGGGCGGAGGTAGCTGGTCGGTATTGCCGCCCACCCTCCATTGGCCGCTCCCCATTGCACTCAGGGTGCCCGAGGAGCCCGGAGCCGAAGATCCCGCGTCCCCGGAGGAGAGTTCAGGGCTGAGCCTGCTGCATCAAGAGAGCAAGCGCCGGGCCATGCTGGCCGAGGTGCTGAAGCAGGAGCTGCCCACGCTGGCGGAGAATCTGTGGCTGGAGCAGGACCAGGTGGGCGGCCCGCCCCCACGCCCCCTGGTGGCAGAGCACCGGCAGGACTCCGGCTAATGGCCTTCCCCAACCCCAGCCCCTTACCAGCATCTCTCTTGGCTCAAATGGAAATACCTTCCTTCTCAGGACCCCCGTCTGGGCAGGGATCTTGTGGAACAGCTACTGCACTGCCTCGGGGCGCACATCCACACGCCCAACCGCCGGCAGCTGGCCCAGGAGCTGCGGGCACTGCAAGGGCAGCTGCGGGCCCAGGGCCTTGAGCCTGCACTTCTGCACAGACCACTCTTTGCCTTCCCCGATGCGGTGAGTGAGTTTTCGCACAGTTAGGGCTGCCCAAGAACAGCTCATGAACTCCCTGTGCAAGGTCTTGATGTCGAAAGATTCCATGTCGTCTTCTCTGTGACGATAGAGCCATCAGGGAAGGGACATCTGCGCAGTCCTAGCTTCCCAGCCCCTCCCTTGACTCCAAGCCGGTCCACCCCACTTGCTTCAGGCAGACTTTAGGCCTTTCCACCTCCAGCCCCACCTCTCTGAGGCTCAGCAGTCTCAGCGGCGCCACCCTCCCTCCCAGGTGAAGCAGATTCTCCGCAGGCGCCAGATCCGCCCACACTGGATGTTTGTGCTGGACTCGCTGCTCAGCCGCGCGGTCCGGGGAGCCCTGGCGGTGCTGAGCCCAGGTAGGCCAGGAGCGGAGGTGGCCTGCCTGTGGGTGAGGGCGTGGCCCTTGGAGGCGTGGGGAACACAAACGGAGCTGGCAGGGGGTGTGATCACCAGGCCTGACCCAGGCCAGGAAGGAGTGGGTGGGGCAGTGACCAAACAGACATCTCCCGGACTGACACCCCCCGGCCAGTGCACAGAGCTCCCCACGCCTTCTGCCCGTGTCCGAGGGTCCAAATGCCCGGCCTGAGCTCACCTCACTCTGACCGGCAGGAGTGGAGAAGGATGCAGTCCCACAGAGGTCAGAGGAGTCCAGTAAAGAGGAGCCCCAGCCCAAGCAGCAGGACACCCCAGTCCAGCCAAGCCTGCTCCCAGGGGAACCCGAGCAGAGCCCCCCACCTCTGATGGTGCAGCTGGGCCTCTTGCGAGCAGAGACTGATCGGTAAGCCCCCTGGGACCCATCCCTAGCCTCTGTGTGAGCGTCACCCCCACTCTCCCCTCCCTTCGACTGGCCTTCTGCCATACTACAGGCTCCGAGATGTCCTGGCTGAGAAGGAGTGGGAGTGCCGGGCTCTGATGCAACAGGCTCTACAGCGGGTGGACGAGGAGGCCAGGACCTGCTCCCTGGCCTCAGGGCCCCCAGGTGAGCGGAGGACACTGATGGTGGTGGGAGGCAGCTTCTGGCAGGAGGCAGCCCTGGGTTCACCTGATTTCTCCTTGATAGCTGCTCGAACAGTGGACCAGGGCCTGGTACAGTGGCTACAGGAACTGGACGTGGATTCAGGCACCATCCAGAGAGTGAGGGAGAGTGCTGGCTACCCATGACCTCTACCAACCCAAACTCCACCTCTGCCCCTCTTTCAGCTCTCCTCACACTTCCCCGCTGATACAGAGAATCTCAACATTAGAGGCACAGTTAGGATTCCCCTCCCATTGTAAAGATGAAAAAACTGAGGCCCAGACAGGGGGGGGATCTGCCCTAGCATGCTGGTAGTAAAACAGAACTAGGCTCTGATTCTCTGGACACATCTTTCTCTAATTTTAATCTCTCCCTGTTCTGTGTGGGCATCTTTGTCCACAACCAGTTGCTGAACCACAGCTTCACCCTCCATGCCCTACTGACCTGCGCCACTAAAGATGACCTCACCTACACCCGCATCAGGTATGTCCTGCGCCCTCCAGGATGACCCATGCGTATGGGATCATGCTGGTCAGATCCCGACCCCCAGCTACAGGCTTGCCTGGCTTCCTCTCTGGAAACCACAGGGACACCAGGCTCCCTTGGGGACAGAGCGGGCACCAGAGAGCCAGAGTGAATTTGCTACCCCCAGGGGAGGGACGGCATGCCGCATCTGGAGAGCCATCCTGGCACAGCGAGCAGGATCCACGGCTGTTACCCCTGGCCCCCAGGAGGCTGAATGAGGACACCAGAGGCAAGAGGCCAGACCCAAGGATGGGTGAATGGAGAAGATGCCAGCAAGTTCTGACACACTCACCCCAGGGCCCGGGGGCAACTGGAAGGGACCAGGTGGTGGTAGGGGCAGTCCAGCCACAGAGATGCCCAAGTTCACTGAGTACCACCAGACAAAAACTATTAAACAGAACACTTTTGTACCTTTGAACTTTGGCAACGTCTGAGGTATGTGGGGGTCTTGGAGCCAGCTCTCTCAGGTCTTTATGTCTGAATCTAAAGTGCCTTCACCTGGCCCCCTGCACTTCCCTCACCCCATCCCCCTAACCCCAAGCAGACATCAGCCCCTCGTTGCCCTTAGAATAGACTTTATTGACTTCCACTAAGGGCAGGCCCTGAGATGGGGGTCCGGAGAGCGGTTTGCCAAGGCTTGTCAGGCACCTATGTCCTGGGGGCCAGGTTGGTTCGGAGGGGCAGAAGGCCATCCACCCACTCGCATGGTCGCTCCAGGAGCGTCTGCCACAGCTGCTTCTCCTCAGGTGTGGAATCCATCCAGGGCACCTGGAGCCCGTAGCTGCTGCCTGGGCAAGGGTGGAGGTCATGGTCACGTTAGGCACCCAGGTCCCAAGGAACACCTGCCTGGTCCCAGATTATGCACTGACACCAAAGTTCACAAAAGGAAAATGCCCAAGGCCACTCAGGAAGCCCCTGCCACCCAGCATTGGTTGCCCCCGAGGGTCCTGCCCACTTACCGGTGCCCAGGCTGAGGCGTACGGCCCCCAGCTGGCGGCTGGCCAGGGCCCCATGGTCCCAGAGGGAGAGCTCAGCACAGGCCTGGCGCAGGTCAGCAGGCCGGAAGCCGTCATAAACCATGGTGTGGTTGAACACGGGGCTGAGGCTCCTTCGCACCACCCTTGTCCGCTGGCGGCTGGCCCGGCTGTCATCAGGCAGCACCGAGCTGTGGGGGAGGTGGGCTGGTATCAAGTTGCCACCCCTTTAGGCTCTCCAGCACCAACCTATCCTCCCGCGCAACGTCCACGTCCTCTGGCTCCTGCCTGAGAACTGGCCTCCAGCCCTCGATGCCCTAGGACTTTTGCACCAGCCTCCTCCCAGGTCTCCTGTGAGTAATGGCTCTGAAGTGGCATTTTGCTACTCCCCAACTCAAAGACCTTCATGACTCCCTACTGTCCCTCAGAGTAATTTCCAAACTTCTTAAAGCCTTGGGGCCCTTTCTGCAAGATAAAATATTGCTCAGAAGTACAAAACCTAAGAGAAAAACAATGCCTGGTTGAGTCAGGGCTGGGATCTCAGAACGTGTTCGGCCTACCTCCATTCACTCTCTGAGGGTGGGCAGAACCTGGGGACACCACCAGAGCTACCCCGGAGCTTACTTTGAAAACCACAGAACTGCAGGCCCCACAGCCTGGCCCTGCAGGATCTCCATGGAAGGGCCCCTGTGACCCCACCCAGGTCTCAGCCTCAGCTCTCCAACAAGTCCTATAGGTGCCAGCCACTGAAATGCAGTCCTTAAAGGTGTCCTCAACTCTCCGGCCTCAAGCTGCACCCTTCACCCTACTCAGAGGTCAAAACCCAGACTAGGGGATCAAGGGTGGGCGATCAGAAGGGGGTGGGGAGCTCCACTCCAGGCAAAAGGAAAGGTGGGGAGCTCCCAGGGCCCCTCACCATTGTATGTAAGAATCCAGGGATCCGGAACGAAGAGGCACCAGGTCCTGAGCTCCCTTCACCCAGAAGTGCAGCTCCCCGCTCTGGGGCAGTCCTGCGCCTGCGGAAAGGCTGGTTCAGGCTTCGGCCCAGGACAGAGCCCTCCCCCTTGTGGACAGGAGTCCCCACCTCCCAGGGCCCGGCCAGCGTGGTCTCTCCTGGGCGCCACTCACCCTCAGAGCCAGCGGGGACGTATTTGAGGGACAGAGAGAGCCTCCCGCGGCTGGGAAGGTCGTCAGGAGAGGGCGAAACCTGCGAGAGGGGCTGGTCAGGGAGCAGGGACAGGACCCAAGGCAAAGAGGCCACAAGGGACAGGGACAGGGTGGAGCCTCCGGACACCGATGGGCTCGGTGAGCAGGGCGGGCAGGCAGAGCCTCGAGGAAAAGCGGAAAAGCGGCGAAGGTGGAGTCTGCGGGGCTGGGGAAGGCTCGGCGGTGAAAACGAGATCTGTGCCCTGGGTCCCACCGACCGTGGCCTCACCCGGGGCTGCAGGGGGAGCCAGATGGCCTCGGAGTCCCAGTCCCACGTGTCCAAGGGCACTTCGACTTCGCCCAGAAAGATGTTGCGACCCAGGCTTTCGCGGTGCCACACGGACAGGCTCAGCACGCGGCGGGCGAGCTCGGCCTGCGGGACCGAGTACTGGGGACAGGCGGTGCCTTTAATGCGGGGCTGGTCCTGCCGCGTTCCCCGCAGGATGGAAAACGGGGGACCCCGGAGGGGAGGGCATTCGCGGGGGTCTGAACTGACGCTGCGCCCACCACTCTGGGCTCCCTGCCCTTCCTCCCGCAGAATGCAGGACGGGAGGGACAGGCAGTGACCCCATGTGGCCGCCCCTGCCCCCTGAGCCCTCGGGCAGGGAGCCTGGTTCCTGAAGGGGGGGGGGACGGGGGGGGGCGCCCCGGGCAGCCTTACCCGCAGAGTCTCGTTGAAGACCGGGTTCAGATTCCGCTTCTTCACGGCCGTCTTGCGCTTGCTCTGCTTGTCCGGGAGGAGGTAGCTTTTGACGTAGCTGGGGGGGGGGGGCGGTGGTGAGGACCAGAGATAAGGGGGGAGGGTCCTCCCAGCACCTCCTCCCCGGCCTGGGGGCTTCCCCAGCCACACACTCACACTCACATTCTCTCACACACACACTCACACACACACACACACGCACACACACGCACACACTCTCTCACACTCACTCTCTCACACACACACACTCACACTCGCACACACTCTCTCTCTCACACACACACGCACACACTCGCACACACTCTCTCTCACACACGCACACACACACACACACACACTCGCACACACTCTCTCACACACGCACACACTCGCACACACTCTCACACACACACTCGCACACACTCACACACACACACGCACACACACACTCGCACACACTCTCTCACACACACGCACACACTCGCACGCACTCTCTCACACACACACGCACACACACTCGCACACTCTCTCTCACACACACGCACACACACACTCGCACACACTCTCACACACACGCACACACTCGCACACACTCTCTCTCACACACACACGCACACACACACTCTCTCACACACACACGCACACACACGCACACACTCTCTCACACTCTCTCACACACACACACTCACACTCAGCTTCCGTGCTAGCGCTTTACAGGAGTCATCTCACTCAAACCCACGCCTCGCAAGAACGTTGGGATCCCCATTCGAAGACCAGGAAGCTGGCCAAGACAGGCGGTGGGACTGGGGGGGGGGGTGAGAAGAGGCTCCGGACGCCCCCGCCCGCCCGCCCGGGGCACTCACGGGTCGGAGCGGCGGCGCCGCGCGGCGGCCAGGCCCTGGCATTGGATCACTTGCACGTGCAGCTCGGCGGCGTCCGGCTCGTAGCACAGCGCGAAGTGCACGGAGCCGCGCACCTGCACGGCGTCCACCTCCCCGGACAGGCTCAGCTGGCTGCCGCTCAGCTGGGGGCGCGGAGGAGGGGAGTCAGGGCGGGGTGCGAGCTCGGGAGCTCACGTGGAGGCTGGGGAGCGCGGGGGGCGGGGGTTCAGATGGGAGGTAGGGGGGCAAAGCAGGTGACGAGGTGCAGGGCACGCGAAGTGGCTGGCCCAGGGGCTGGCCCAGGGGCTGGAGGGTCAGGCCGGGGGCGAGGGAGGGTCAGGAGGGGCTGAGTGTCAGGCTGTGGGGAGGGAGGCCCCCTCACCGTGGAGGAGTTGAGGCTGGACACGGAGGAGCTGCTGCTGAGCACGCGGTCGAGCGAGGGGCCGCGCCCGGGGGCCTCCTCCCCGTTCTCCAGGGCCTTGGACGCCGCCTGGATCTGGGGAGGGAGAAGTGTCGGGGCGCCGTGTTCCCCAGCCCCCGCCCCGACGGCGCTCGGCCCGGACGGCTCGCTCCCCGCTCTCGATCCGCTCCGGGTCTTGCGGCCGCCGGGCCGCTCCGCCTACCTGGGCTGGGCGGGGCTGCGGCCCCTCCTCCTCCCTGGCTGGCGGCTCCGGCTCTGGGCCCGCCTCCTGCTCGTAGACCTGTGTACCCCCAGGGCCGGGGGCTGGGGTGGGGCACAAGCTGCTGAACCAGCCCCTCTGAGCCCGCCCTGCACACTTTCGGAGAGACTGGTTTGCAGCCCCATGACCTGAGGATGGGGCCCTAGTGCTGCCCTGGGGTTGTCCAGAGAGACCACCTGCCACCCCACCCCCACCCCCACCCCCAAGGCCAGAGGAGAAGGAGGAAGGTCAACAGATGGTTGGAGCCCCTCAGAGTTGCCTCTGATCCCCACGACCTCCCTGTGCTCCCCAGCACACATCAGCCCACTCACCTTCCTGGGCCTGAGGCTCCTCCTCATGATCTGATGCTTTTGGGGGGACATATGGTGAGGGGAAATCACGTCCCTGAAAGAAGCAAGGGGCAGAGGTCACAGTGGGAGCTAGTGATGAAGGGTTAAAGGTTATGATGGTTAAAGGTTATAGGTCAGGGGCTCCAGCTGGCTGCCCCCGCTTTAGATTTAGCTCAGCCACCAGGGCAGGGCTGGCAACCAGCTGCAGGACCCGTTGGACCTGTACTTCACACACACACACACACACACACACACACACACACACACACACACACACACTTCAGCGCCTGCCCCGCCTGACTCCCAGCTCCCATTAGTGGGGGACAGTAGCATCTGAGTCCTGGACCTCGACCTGCTCAGTCCCTACTCCACAGTAATAGCCAGATTCCGAGATTTTCTTAGGGGTCCACACTCCCATTTGACAGAACAGGATGACAGAGACACAGACCTGATTCTCAGGCTGGGTCTCTTTCCCAGCACACGCCACCTCTACCCTCCAGTACGTCCTTTATCAGTTCACTCAGTCACTCATCACTCACCTCCGCCTCACTGAGCCTCTCCTCGGGGGCCTTGTCTATGAGGAGTCTAGGAGTAGGGAGAAGCGGTTGTCAGGGATGGGACCCCGATGACTGGTAGGCCCACCCCCGCCACTGCTACTCACCTGGGCTCCAACTCCTCTTCAGGCTCTTTCCCGGCAGCCTCCGTTTCCCTATTGCTACCCAGAGCTTGTTCTCCTGCATGCAGGTGAGAAGCTCTGTGAACCCCCCTCCACAGAGGGGTAGTACTGAGGGGTGGTACCCGACCAAAGGCACACAGTAAGTACCAGGGGCAGCTGGGATGGGACCCAGGGGCCCTCTACCTGTCCACATACACTGGGTGCCCCGGCCTGCACAAGGCCTGCCCTGCCCTGAGGATCTCTCACCCTTGGAGCTCTTCTTCCTGCGGATAGAGGCTCGGACAAGGTCAGAGCCAAGGTGGGCATGGTGGTGCCGGCGGGCGCGTGCTTCCTGGAACCAGTCCCCCGTCAGGATTTTCAGCTGCCCAGGGTCTGCCAGTGAGGCCCGGAGCTTGCTGGAAGATTGGGAGGGGCGGGGGGCATGGCTGTTACCATTCACCCAGCCAACATTCCTGCCACCCACCATGTGCCAGGCCCTGTACCTGGGGCCAGAGACACAATAGCAAATCAGACTTGACCCCTGCTCTGGAGGAGCTCAGGCTGGTGGGGAGACTGAGTCCAGAATAGACAAGTATATTATAGTGAGGTGGGTGCCAGGATGGATATAAGAAGTGCCAGTTTTGCCTGTGGGAATTCAGGAGGACTTCCCAGAGGAGGCAGCATTTGAATTGCCTCTAAAAGGACTAATTGGATTTCTTCAGGTAGAGAAGAAGAATTTATTCATTAAAGTGACTACTATGCCTAATCCCTCCTAATTTTATAAGGTAGGATTCCTTAGCCCCACTTTACAGATGAGAAGTCAGGTGACTAGCCCAAGGTTACACCTCTAGGAGGTTATCTGTCCCCAAGCAGTACATGTAGGTCCTGTGCTCCTCTGCCACTGGGCTCTTCCAGGAAGAGGGAAGGAAGGTGGGTGTGTTCAGGGACAGCGGAGCACCTGAATGGCTCTAGTGGACACTGTGTGTGTCAGGGGTGGTGGTTGCTGGTGGAAGATGGGATGGGGGAGGCTAGCAGGGACCCATCAGGAAGGCCTGTGGACCATGCTTAGGAGCTTGCCCCTGACACATGATGCTGAGGAGCCAGGAGAGGGTTCAGCAAGGCATATTAAGGACGGATCTGAGGAGCTCCAGCCGCGGTATGGAGGGTTGGCCGGAGTGGGCAAGGCTGGAGGCAGGGAGGCTGGGAGAGGTGATAAGCAGAGCTGGCCAGGGGTACAAGGAACCAAATGGCAAAAACAAGAACTACTCAGATATCTGACAGGCTGCAGGTTGGTGGGGGCAGGGTGGGCCCCCCCGGTGCCTGAGGCCCCCGCCTCTCGCCCTGCCTCACCTGACGCGCCCCTCCTCCAGCTGGCGCAGGTGGGCATCTCGCTTCAGGACCTCGGCAATGGCCTCCTGTTCCTCCTCCGTCAGGAAGCTGAGGTCCAACAGCCCATCGGCCTCAGGCTCTGGCTCATGCGCCATGAGAGGTAAGGTGGGGCCCAGAGCCCCTCTTGAGATGGGTGGCCCCTCTTGAGATGGGTGGCCCCTCTGAGGCATCAGCTGGGGCAGCGCCCCCACTGGGCACACATGGCTCCCTGGGGACAGACTTGGGGTCAGGTCAAGCCCTGCTCAAATATAGGGCACATCCTGGAGTTGACTGCCTCTTTCTGCCCAAATGTATTCTAGGTGGTGGGCAGGATACCACCCAGGAAGGCTGAAGTCAAGGTGGCATGAGATGCACCCTTGGACACACGTGTACACTATACCGGGACACATGCGTACACACTGACACATGTAAATACACCAGTCACACATACACACTGATGCCTGTACGAGGACAGGCACGCACACACCTGTGACTCCATGAAGGGCCCTATGTGGTCATGCCCAAACCAAGAGATGATCTAACACAGCTTTAAGCCTGCCACAGGCCCATGCCCACGAAGGGAGGCGGGACCCACAGGGCAGGTTCACCTGTACAAGAATAAGTCCTGGGACAAAGACTTGGCCCTAGACATCCACAGACCACACAGACTTTTGCACACACAGTGCTCCCCCAACGGGACGGTGAGCTCCTTGAAGGCAGGGACAGGCCTTCACCCCCAAAGCCAGTACTTCGCACACAACAGATGGTTGGTAAATGTTTGATTAATGAAACATTTGCACACACCTGGGGCATGAACACACACAAAACACACACAGGCACACACATATCTGCTCACCCCCTGTCCTGGAACCTCCTAATGTGGGTCCCCTCCCTCCACCCTTCACCTCCACCCTGCCCTGGCCCATTTGGTCTTCCTGTCTGAGGCAACCTCCTCCCCAGTCTACACCCCCAACTTCCTCCCCCCGCACCGAGGCAACGGCCGCACCCACCCCCTCCCACAGACCAGGAATGCCCCAGCTGCCAGCCCTGCCCTCTTCTCCAGACCCCCTGAGCCCCTGGCTCTGGCCACGTGGGTCCCCCACCCTCCCTGACCCAGGACTTGGCTAGGGTCCCGGTGGTGGAGGCCAAGTGCTGGCAAAGCAGCTCCAGCTGCTCAGGTAGAATGGTGACTCCGGAAGCAAAACATTTGCTCAGCCCTGAGGGGCGTGTGGACGTGGCAAGGGGCCCATGACTGGCCACGAGCAGAGCAGAGCGGAGCAGAGCCATGGTCTGAGCCTTCTGGGTGGTCTCTTCCATCCCTCCTGTCCCCTGCCATGCCAGGGCACCAGGCTGGGCTGCATGGGAAGGCAGGTCCTGGCTTGTGCCTGCTGCCCGCGCCCTGTGCCCTCCCGGCTGAGTCAGTGTCCAAGCCCAAGGAGCCCTCTCCCCGGCTGCTCCCCCCTCACCTGGGAGCCTGGGGTTCCTGCATGTCTCCATCAGGCATTTGTATGGCCTGTGTGAATGCCTGCATGCTCCACGTTAACACTAGCTCCTGCACATCTACTGTGTTCAAGGTACTGGGTGTTGCAAACGCCTGGTCTGGGGCTGCTGGGTGAGCCCATGGTGATGTCTCTGTTGAGTTGTGCTGTTTTGACAGTCGGTCCAGCAGGCATGTCTGGGTACTGAGGATCGAGAAGACTGTATATTTTGCTGGTGTGAATATCATATCACTGCCTGTGTGTCATGTCACGGTGTGATGCTGACTGGTGGCTGGTGTCTGTGTGATGTGCTCAGTGACTCTCTGGGGGGTAGTGTTGCATGGTGTGTGCACTGTGTATTTCCTAGTGTGCTGTATGTGTAACTGAGCTGTGTGTTGCAGTGTGTACTCTGGTACCCTCAGGACCACCAGGTGTGTGTATGTGTGCACGTACACACACGTGCGCACGCATGTGTATGGAGGTGAGAGGACATTCTGTAAAACTGACCCTGCTCTTGTCTTGTAGGTCTGCCTGGGGCTGGGCAGTGGGCACCTGAGCTCAGGATCCCCAGCAGCACAGGCCTTCCTGCTGTCCCCTCTGCTTCCAGGGGCAGAATCAACAGGTCCTTCCTGCTCTGTTTCAACACGATGGGACAGACCCACTGGTCAATACAAGGGTTTCTCCATCTGTCTGGCTGTTCCAGTCTCAGACACACTCCTGCACCCCCCACCCCCCAAGGTCCCAGAGGGTGCTCAGGATGCCAGGTGGCAGGGCCTGCCCTTTGGGACACTGGCAGGGGACCCCCGTCCTGAAGCAGGTTACCTGTAGGGGTCCAGTATGGAGGGGACACCTTCGTAGGTGGCCCCCGCTCCCCTGGCAGCCGAGTTTCAGGGACCAGGAGAAGAGCAGTGAGGGACTAAGGCTGACTCAACCGGCAGCCCCACTGGGAGGAGGAAACACCTTCTCAGGAGGGCCCGATGCAAAACCGGGCCTGGATTCTGGTTCCTCAGGGGTGCGTGCGCCCTAGTCTCTGCTTTCAGAAAACCCAGAGCCGATTTGCTGGGCAGGAGAAGCCTGGGACTTGGCCCCAGCTCCGCTGCCAACCTACTCCGTCACTCCTGTCACCCTTGGGCTTTGGCTGCCCTCTGTAGAATGAGTAGCTGCCCACCCTACCCGCTGAGGAGCTGATGGGAACTTGCTTTCAAAGCAAAGTTAGAAGCCTTTATAAGAACCAGGGTAATGGAAGGATTGCCCACTGCAGTCAGACAGCCCTGAGTAGCTCCTGCTCTGCCACTGTGTGACTTTGAGCAGATCTCTCCATATGAGCTGCAATTTCCTCCAGTGCAAACTGGGCAGCAGAGTGCGAAGAGCCTATTATAAGGGAAATGAAAGTGCCTGGCACAAGCTGGCACATCGTGGGTACCAGGTGATCCCTCTCCAACATAGTCCCTTCTCACAACCACTGCCCGTGTCCACATATGCCTCCTGGGAAGTGCTGGTCAGGCAGCGAGGCTCCCACACCCTCTGTCCCTGGGGAATCCCTTTGGGCACCATTCTGCTCCCAGGTGCTGCCCTGCCCCGCGTGCGAATGGCTTTGGGCCCTAGATTACATTCACTTTAAGACCATGGGCCAAGGCCACGCAAAAGCTTTGAGACCCCACAAGTCTGCTTCATTCCACTCTGTCATGCTGCTTGGTATGGATGGTCCCTTCTTGGTATGGATTCAAGGACCAGACCCCCAAGAGAGGAGGTGGGGCCGGGAGAGGACTAAATGACACCCCACTCCTTTCCTCCCTCATCCGAACTGGCTCCAGTACTGCTATCACCACTCTGAGCACCTGGGGGTCACTCATCCACCCCAGCCCAAGGTCCATCCTTCCCCACTCTTTTGCAAGTCAGTTTTCTTTTCTGAGCCTCTTTTTACTGATCTGTTAAATGGGGGTAATCCCTTCATTTATGGTTTCCACTGCAATTTAATGAGATCCCTTCATAAACAAACATATGCAGGTACCACTGTCCTCAGAGCTTTACTGCTGACTACTCCCTGTCCCTTCACACCCTGGCCATCTGTGTCCCCTACCCCCACTGCAGAGTGCCTCCCCACCCGCGGCCACCTGCTTGTGGGGCACGGGCTCAGTGCCTGTGCGCTGTGGCCAGTTGCTTAGTGCCCCAGTCCTTCGGAGAAACAGCCCCTCCCCACTTCCCTCCTTGTGCCCCAGCGATGCCATCTCACAGGGTGGTCCCGAGGGGGGGCTGCAGAGCCAAGCTGCTGGGTTTGAACATGGTGCTACTTGTCCTACCTCAGTTTACTTCTCTGCATATTTGTTCATTGGTAAAATGGGGATACACTGACCTCATAGGCTCCGTGACAAGGCTTGTCACACAGCCAGTCCTCAGTATCTGCTGGGTGATTTTCATAGCCCCATTTATGTCCTTTCTCTGCAAGGCTAACTGAAAATCCTGCCAGGCAGAAGCAGGCCTTAAAACGTTTCCCTATTTTGCTGTGATTTTTCTCTGTACCGGAACTCCCCCTCCCATCCCTCCCCCCACCAATCAATTCTCAGATGGACTCCACTATGCAAGAAAGATGTTTGAAAATGGAATTTTTCTGAAGTGGGGAGGAACCTCAGGCTTGGAAACCACAGCACTGCGGGTCTGGGGTGAGCTGGGATAGCTGATCCAGGGCTCTGAGGGCCAACAGCTAGAGCCGTCCTCTGAGCCATCCTCAGGATGAACACAAAGGGCTCAAGATCCAGAGACCAAATCCTTTACTAGGTCAACTAAGTGACACCCGGCACAGGGCAAGGTTAGGAGACTCCTCCAAGTAAGTGACCTTTAAACTGGGCTTGGGCAGAAAGGCCATGATTTTAACACGGGAAGCACAGGACTGAGGTGGGAGGAGGCTGGAGGGCAGGGCGTGCGGAGTGAATGCAGGGCCCGGAAGGCCACAAGTGGAGGCACAGTGGAGCAGGACAGCGACCGGATCACTGGGGGTCAGCACAAGGAACTTGGCCATGTGACTGATGAACATGGCAGGAGCCAGGGGCTGGGGCTCTCTCAGCTTATCCCAAACTGTAGACCCCTGGGCTGTGGTCTGCTCAGCCCCAACCCCAGTCCTATTGCCAAGTTCTTCCCCACAGGGAGTATGGGAAGGATTTCAATGTTCATTTGCCTTGAAGAGAAAGCTTTGGGATAGTGGGTGAGGGACTCCCAGAGCCTGGGCCCAGGGCAGGATACCTGGGGGATGCTCCGACCCTGTAAGCCAGGCACTGGGTGAAGACTTAACCAGACCCCTTGCCCGGGGCAGAGGTACCCAAGGACACCAAGGAGATACGAGTTGAAGAAGTGAAGGGAGAAAACAAGGACAAGGCACTTTCTGGAGTTAAAATTCTTTATTGTCCTGGCCAGGGAGTGCCCCCCCCCCCCCAGGAATCCGTGGGGAGGGGTGAGGGGCAGCACAGGCCCTTCCCACAGCGAGGAGAGAAGAGGGAGCCCTGGTGAGGAGGAAACAGCTCCCCTCAGCTCTGTGATGGCGCTGGCTGCTCTGGCACATCTTGGACCCAAGGGGTGCCATCCCGAGTGAGGCCCACACCTGGGGCTGGGGCCAGGCTTTGTTTCCGCTGCTCTGGTCTGCAGGGTGTCACTCTGGACACATCAGTGTCACTCATCTCTCCAGCCTGACTGGGGGGCCCAGGCCCCAATTAGCTGAGGGATGTGGGCTCAAGTGGGAGCTGGGCCCTGGGAGAGTGGGTAGAAGGGGCTGCACGGTCTGGAGGACCCCAGGAGATGGGGCACAAACTACCCCTAGTGCAGCTTCTGGCTAAAGGCCACCCAGCCCTGCTGGACCATTCCAGAGGCCAGCGGAGGCCCAGGTGGCTTAGCTTACGGAGACATCCTAGTGTTCCCCGCCCACCCAGGACCGAGCCCTGGCAGGAGAACAGGCTCCAAATCCAGCTCTGACCCGTCTGGTGGCTCCAAATGCCCTCTCCTCCCCACCAGGCACTGCGCTGAGGCAGCACAGGAGCAGCTACAGGGAGAAGTTAAAGCCTTTCCAACAGATGGGCAGAGAGGGTGCCTCAAGCACAGGGGTCACCAGCCTGGGGAGGAGGGCACAGGGAACTTCTGAGTGACCAGTGAGACACCATACGCAACTACACCCCCTGCCCCCCCAGCCCTGCTCATCCTCAGCCTATTCCAGCCCACCAAGCCCAGACTCTTGGGTCAAAACCAGCAGCAGGCCCATCCCTGCCTTTTGGGGAGAGGAAAAGAATCTGGAACCAAAAGGAGTGGCAGGTCCAGGGCCACGAGGCAGCCATCACCGGAGGTTAAAGACCAGGCTGGCAGTTAAGATGATGCCCAGGAGGAGGACGAAGGGTAGCCAGGTCTTCACGAAGGCCCCGACGCTGAGAGGGGAGGGGAGTATTGGTGGGAAGGGCCGGGTGAGTGAGCCACCCCAAGCCCCACCCATCCCAACCCAGGAGGGGCTGCTGTCCCCGAGGAAGCTCCTGGAACCTCTGGAACCGTGCCCTCACCCCATAATTTGGTCCAAGGGACTGGCTGGGCCTGGCACCCGCTATGGAGGACTGCCACCTACGGTCCTTGGCAGGAGATGCTCCAGGCTCCTGGTGGAGACGTGACACCTCCCTGGGTGGACGACAGATGTGCCCACCTTCTCTAGAACTTATTGGTTCCATCCACAACCACCCCAGTCTCTGGGGAGAGGTCTCCAGTCAGAGGACCTGGCCCTTGTCTGGGCATGAAAGCCAGGAGCACCGGCTGCACACAGCTTTCCTAATGGGGCCCCCGAGAGGGGAGGAGTCGGCAGGAGTGAACAGTGTTGTGGCTGGAGTCAGGGCTCTGGGTACAACCCCGGCTCTGCCTCAGTGTGTGCGTGGCCAGTTACAGACTTCTCAGGGGACCTCTGAAAGCCTCTGCACTGTAAAGACTCCCGAGAGCCTCCTTTCAGAAGCTCTCAGTGATGAGCGCAGCCGAGAAAAGCCTGGAGAGGTGGCCTGGCTGCCAGGGGCGTGCCGGCTCCAAGTGGGCAGGTCACTCACCCTCTCTGAGCTGCCTTCATCTGTGAATTGAGACTAACACCTTTGACCTCACACGTCATGAAGCTGTGACCTCCAAGGTCCTCCTGAGCCACCACTGGGGCCCACCTGCTCAGAACCCTGCCTCAGACGCTGGAAGCTGGGAAGGGACCCTGTGGGGCCCTCACCCACTCTCCTGTGCACCCACAGTCTCTCCAAGGAGCCAGAATCATTGCCCCCATGTTACCAAGAACAGCTGCAGCTGAGAGCCAAGGCAGTCACCCGAGATCTCACAGTGAGCAAGTGACAGAGCTGGGCTTGGGACCCGGTGCAGCTGACCTTTAGCACAGCCACCTCCTTGTCCACCAGGAACTCAGCTAGTTCTTCTAGAACCTTCAACATCTCCAAGGGGTGGTGGGAGGTGGGTAGCTCACCTGACATACTTCCCATAGAGCAGGCAGAAGAAGCAGACCGTCACCATGTTCCAGTTGGTGCTATTGTTGTAGCGCATCAGGTTCAGGGCCAGCGCCACGTGTGAGTGGCAGTTGTCACAGCAGAGATTGTGCTGGATGCAGGAAGGGGGGGTCATGCCGGGCTGTGGGGGAAGCTCCCTCCCTGGCTCCCACCCCCAGGAGCGGCTCACCTACCATGCGGTGCTTGTACTCCTCAGAGGCGTCGTGCACAGCTGTGTCCCACGCATTGGGCCCGCTGGCATATACCCGAGCAGGGTCCAACTTCCAGTACCTGAGGGGAGAGGGGGTTCTGGGCACAGGGCCCTGAGCTGGGTATTGAAATTGCAGGGGAGAGCCAGGTCCAGGGCCGTGTGACAGTGTGATACGCCCAATGCCAGGTGGATCCGGGGGAGGACATGAGCTAACTCAGCTGGGGTGACAGCGAGTCCAGCCCGAAGAGGACTTAGCCAGGCACAGAGCAGGGAGTGGGTACCCTAGGCAGAGGGAACAGCCTGAACAGAGGAAGAGGCACAAAACTGCGCAGTATGTAGCCAAGATCAAGGGAGGAACAGGGTGACGGGATGCCGGGAGGTGAGGCTGGAGATACAGGTAGAGCCATGTCGTAGAGGGCTTGACTATCACCCTGAGGAGTTTATCCATCAGAAAGCATTCCCTCCCATCTCCCCACAAGAAGATCAGGGTGAGTGGGAGAGCAGCTGGGGAAGCTAAAGCTCATAAACCTCAAGCTGGGTGAGACCCCGAGGGAGTGCTGGGAGGTCAGAGCGCCCTCTGGCTGCTGTGAGTGGAATGGCTTGGTACCGAAGCCTAGAGCCGTGATTTTCAACTGGTGTGCCCCAAGAATTTTTAAAGCATTGCAATACCTGACTATTCAGTCAGGGCACTGATCTCTTTTCCCTTAGACTGTCAAATTAAAAAAATGACAACAGCTAACACAACAATAGCTGTCTGGTGTCAATGAATCACAAGTATACTTTTTTTTTTCTTTTTTCTTTTTGTCAAATCAGCCAAAAAATTTTTTGGGTGTGCCACAGAATTTTAGTAACTAGTTTATGTGTGCCAGGATATGGAAAAGGGTGAAAATTGCTGGCCCAGACACAGGGGACCAGTGAGAAACCACCACGGCCTGGGCGGGGGCTGCTCAGGGGTTCCTGCCCAGAAATGGGGGCCAGGAGCTTCCCACAGCAGCCTGGCAGCAGACACCCAGCTCAGAGGCCTGGGCCCACACGTGCACCTGCCTGAGGAAGCCACAGCTGCCTCTGCTGGGTGCGACACCCACTACTCCTTGGGCCCGGCCCTCCTGGGTGCAGCCTCTGGCAACAGAGCACCTGATCCTGTTCCGAGCATACAGATGACAGAGGCATTGTCACCAGAACCACATTTGAGGTGGGCCTCCGAGAGAGAAAAATTAAAGCAAGCCAGCAGTAGCTCCCAGAAGCCTTGAACTGCTTTTATTCTCTCCGACCAGAACTTTCCAGGGGAGTTCCAAACAATGCCTCCTACACCTTAAATGGTGTGTTCACTCCTTGAGGGACAGGAGAAAGAGTCTAGGTTTTGGAGTGAGACAGACCTGGGTGTGAGTCCCAACTCTGCCACTTCCTGTGTGATCTTGACCAAGTCTCTTCCCTTTCCTCACCCTTCCAATGGAGCTGAAAACACGACTTTGAAGAGCTGAGGCAAGGTCTAGATGGCCTGTGGATAAAGGACCCAGCCAGGAGGAACCTGGCCCTAGGGCCAGTCACATGGGTGCTCATCACTTACTTGACAGGCTTCCCAAAGGCCATGTTGTCTTCCTGTGAGGGACAAGAGCAGAGGTCAGTGGGGAGCCCACATCCAGCCTGGAAGATAGACCGGGGTTGGCGGTGGAAGTGCAGTGACTTAGGAGGCATGTCGGGTGGGCAGCAGTGGGGCCCGGGTCCTGCTCTGGGGCCGGGTCGGTTTGTGAAGTGCCAGCAGCAGCATGTTGGCAGAAAGAAGGCAGCATGGCACAGAGCCCCCTGTACACCGAGACCGAAGACTCGGGGTGCCAGCCACAACTGCCCCTTGGTGTGGCTCCTAGTGAATTCTCTCACTCTCTCTGGGCCTCATTTTCTTCAAGTTCTCTGGTCAATTTCTGATCCTTCCTGGTATGAATGAGGACACCCCGACCTCCCGACCCAACAGCAGTGCCCAGAGAGCCCGTCTCTCCATCTGCCAGTCCGACTGCATTCAGAGCAGGACAGGGAATGGGGGAGGGGGTTTGAGAGGCCTTCCATGAGGGAGGCATTTTAGCCAGGTCCTAAACCTGCCACATAAGATGTGTAGGGACAGATTCTGGGTTCAGAATCTGCTGACAGCTGGTCAAAGATAAATTATCATAGAAGTATATGACAGTGAAAGCAATGGCTATGAAAGACCTTTCTGTGTAAGATGATCATGACAACTATTAATATAAACAGGCTGATGCCACCACATACCCCCTTTACTTCAGCTTCTGATGAAGCTGCAACCTCGAAATAGCCAGGAACAAGCGCACTACACCCATTTGGGGCACATTCCCCCCAAAAGACCTGAGAACATAGCTGATTCATTGTAGGGGGCCCACCCCCGCTTCTCCATGGCCACACCCAGGGAACCATGTCAGCCTCCCCTGTGTCCCCAGCTTGTGACTCCCACCTTCTGAAGGTCCAGATATGTGGTTCCTGGATGGTCTGACTCCACTCTTGCCTCTAACCCCTACCCATGTCTCAGTACCCAAGGGGTGGGCAAAGGGCTGGGTCAGTTACTTAAGAATCCTTCTGGCCACACTGCCCTCCTGGCCTGTCCTGGAGGCAAGAGAAGGGGTAAGTAAAGGCGTCAAACACTGGTGAGGAGCAGAGGGCCAGGGCCCGGGCTGCGTGCTAGCTGCATTCTCTTGGGTCTCAGGGAGATAGGGAGCTGCCTGCAGGCAAGACAGGCCAACCTTCCACGTAAGCCCTGGAACCCTCCAGAGGGGGGAAGAATGGGGACTCACCGAGACAAAGTAGGGGCCAGCAAAGTCCCGAATGACTCCTGTGGACGTGCAGATGCCCATGTGGCCAATGATGGGGAAAAACCACCTGCGAGAAGAAAGGGCGGGGAAGGAGCTGAGCTTCGGGGATCTTGCAGCCGGTTAGACAGACGGCAGGGACACTCCATCCAGTGTGAGAACATGCGACTGCAGCTGTGTGTGATGGGTGCCAAAGGGTGGCTGGAGGGGCTGGGGAAGCACAGAAGAGGGGCAAGTGCCAGTGAACAGTAAAGGGCGACCACCCCACACAATGGCTAGAACTAAAAGGACGATAACGTTGAGTGGGTGAGGATGAGGAGCAACTGAATGCTCATGCACTGCTGGTGGGAGTATAAACACTTTCGAAAAACTGGCAATATACTCTTTGCCTCAGCAATCCCACTTCAGAGTATACACCCAACGGAAACAAATGCCCTGAGCAAGAAAGTTCATAGCACCTTTACGTAAAATAGCCAGAAACAACATTTTTCAAAACTCATTGAACTTCACACTTAAAATATATGCACTTTATTAGTTATCAGCTATCCTATATAATAAAAGCCTAACATGCAAATTGCCCCCTCGGGAGTTCTACGACTCGCTATAATGTGCGCTGACCACCAGGGGGTGGCGCGGAACGAAGGAAGGCCTCGGCTGGCAGCCAGAAGGCCCCAATTGACCCTGATCTGTAGCCAGGCCTAGGGACCCTACAAGTGCACGAATTTCGTGCACTGGGCCTCTAGTATCTCAATGAGTAAGTAACCTGGGGTATAGCCATTTAATGAAATAGTAGGTAACAATGGAAAACAATAAATTTCTGCTACACACAACAAATTCTCACAGATAAAAGGCAGAGTGAAAAAAGAAACATACATACTATTCTGTTTATATGAAGTGCAAGAAAAGGCAGAAGTAATCTATAGTGCTGGAAGGCAAAAGAGGGGTGATCTCTGTGGTAAAACTGACCGGCATAAGGAAGCCCTTTGGGTACTGCAAATGTTCTCTACCTTGACCTGGGTGACATAAGTATATGTATGTAAAAACGCACTGAGTATACTTAAGATTTAAACATTTTATGGTATATGTTATAGCTCAATGAAAAGTTATTTTTTTTAAAGGTGGAGGAGGCATTTAAACCAATCTGTGTGTGTGTGTGTGTGTGTGTGTGGTTCAGGGAAGGCTTCTCTGAGGAAATGATGAAGAAACAGTATGTGCAAGGGTAGAGATTAGGACGACAGCATGGTGAATTCCAGGAACTGAAAATTCAAATTCTTAAAAGTCATGGGCATTTAAAAAACCCAAATCTCACATGGACCCCAATATGCAAACCACCTAGGAATCCCAGATTAGTCTGCAGCCTGAAAAGCATGGCTCTAAGGGCTGGAGAGACTGATCCATTTTTTAAGGGCTGGCAGAGCCACTGGCCAGGTGCTGGTGTCAAGGCTGCACCCTGCTAGGGAGGTGGGGCAAAACCTGGGGAGTTGCAGCTCAAGGAAGTGATTATGTGGGGCTGGGGCAGAGTCAGTAAAGACTTCACAGATGAGGTGGCTTTTAACTGTACCTGTGAAAGAACAGGGTGCCAACAGGCAGAAAGCAAAACTCTGAAGCTGCAAAGTGCTGCATGTGTCTGGAGAATGGGAGGGGGACAAGAGTGGAGGGAAGGACAGTGGTGAATTCAGAGGTTATTCTGAAATACTGGCAAAAGATGATGGTGATCCTGACCACAGAACTGGTGGTGGTGGTGAGAAGCCAATGGATTAAAATATCTTTGTTTTTTAATTAATTAATTATTTAAAAAACATCTTTTTATTGATTTTTAGAAAGAAAGGAAGGGAGAGGGAGAGAGATAAAAACATCGATGAGAAACATCATCAATCGGCCGCTTCCTGCACATGCCCTATTGGGGACTGAGCTCACAACCGGTGCAAGT
This sequence comes from Myotis daubentonii, assembly GCF_963259705.1. Taxonomy (NCBI): domain Eukaryota; kingdom Metazoa; phylum Chordata; class Mammalia; order Chiroptera; family Vespertilionidae; genus Myotis; species Myotis daubentonii. The sequence continues at coordinate 202,974,713 of NC_081842.1, forward strand.
GCCCTAACTGGGAATTAAACCAGTGACCTCTCGGTTCCTGGGTTGACATTCAACCACTGAGCCACACTGGCTGGGCTAAAAGATCTTTAAAAGAAAGACTGGACAGTTTTATCATTTTCCATGGGATACAGGTCTCCCAGGTCTGCAGCCTGAGCACCTGAGAGGATGGGGCCAGTGTTTTTTTGAGAACATAATTCAGATTCCATCATTCCTTTGCTTAACACCCATTAATGGCTTCCTATTACACTTTAAACTCCTTTCAATAGTTTCGCCCTACTTACCCCTTGAAGTCACCTCATGCCTCTCTCTAGCTACACTGCCTGCCTCCAGTTCCAGGGCACCAAATCCTCCCACTTCAACGCTTATTTTGCATTAGTCTCTGCCCAGAACACTTTTCCCCCAGAGCTTTAGAGTGCTGGCTGTTTCTTATTGTTTAGGTCTCAGCTTGACTGTAACTTTGGAGGTCGTCCCTGACCACGTCTTCTACAGTAGCCACACGCACCCCCAGGCACCCTAGATCCAATTACTCGGTTTTAATTTTTTTTTTTATAGTATCTACTGCTTTCTGAAATGATGGCTGCTTACATGTTTACTGTCTGTCTCCTCCCACGAGTGCGTAAGCTACAAGAGAGCAGGATTTACTCTTATTTATCAGAGCAGCCCCTAAGGCAGTGGTCGGAAAACTGCGGCTCGCGAGCCACATGCGGCTCCTTGGCCCCTTGAGTATGGCTCTTCCACAAAATACCACGTGCGGGCACGCATGTACAGTGCAACTGAAACTTTGTGGCCCATGCGCAGAATTCGCGAGCCGCAGTTTACCGACCACTGCCCTAAGGCAATGCCTAGCATTCAGCTGGAGCTAAGCATTCATTGACTAAATTATGAGTGAATGAATGCCCCACATTTAAGAGTAGAGTCAGGCTCTGAAATCAGACCTGGGTTGAGTCCTGACTTTGGTTTTATGCTTTTTTTTTATTGATTTTAGAGGAAGGGAGAGGGATAGAAACATCAATGAGAGAGAAACAACAATCGACCAGCTGCCTCCTGCACACCTCCCACCAGGCATCCAGCTTGCAACCCTGACCAGGAATCAAACCTGTGACCTCCTGGTTCCTGGGTCGATGCCCAACCACTGAACAACACCAGCTGGATGGTTTGGGGCGAGTTACTCATGCTCATTTATCAGTGACAGGTGGATAGTAATGATAATTACCACAATGAGGGGCTACTGCGAGGATTTAATAGGATATACTTTGTAAAGTGCTTAGCACACTTCCTTGCACTTGGTAGTTGCTCAGTGTTGTTATCATGATATGTTCAATAAATACTTGCTATCTGATCAGCTGGACTGGCATAGAGTAAGCCGCTGAAGACACTTGGTGGCCACAGGATGCATCAGACTCAGAATTATGAGAAAGTAGTTTTGCTGGTTTCTCAGACCCTAGCTTCAGGACCCCTCCTGCCTGCTCCTCCCCCCACCCCAATTCTGTTCATCTAGTTGGGGAGAAGGTCTGGGAGCAGTACTCCACATTCCACAGCTGTGCTGACATCTGCTGATGGAAATTAAGAATAAAGGAATAAAGGCTAGAGACAACATCAGAGCCCTGTGCCCAGGGAAGTCCCCAACAGAAACTCTCAAAGTATTTGTCAGTCTGGAAGCTTCATGAAGGCAAGCTCCACAGGTGCTTTCTATGTAGATCTGGTATATAATAGGTCCTCAATAACTATTTATTGAATGAATGAATGAGCAAATGCTGGAGCTTCTATCTGGGAAGGTAGAATATCTCAATGAAAAAAGCCCCAACAGACCAACCGGCGGGGCTCAGTGGTTGAGCATCAACCTATGAACCAGGAGATGGCGGTTCGATTCCTAGTCAGGGCACATGCCTGGGTGGCGGGCTCAGTCCCCAGTAGAGGGCATGCAGGAGGCGGCTAATCAATGATTCTCTCTCACCATTGATGTTTCTCTCTCTCTCCCTCTCCCTTCCTCTCTGAAATCAATAAAAATATATTTTTTGAAAAAAGAAAAAAGCCCCATGCTGGCTTCTAAGCCTTTATTTCCTCATCTATGAAATGGGATGACAGTATCTATTTTCATTCGGTTGATGTAAGGACTGAATGAGAGAGTGAATATAAAATGTTTGGCCCAGAACAGAGTAAGTACCCAACCTTAGCTGTTTCTATTAGTAATAGTAACTATTATCTGACTTTTCATAAAGAATTATCAACTTCTCTGAGGGGGGTGGACAGATCTTTGGATTCTGCTGCTTCTCCTCTGATCCCCCATCCAGAGAGAGATGACAGCTCCTTGTGCCACATCTGTTCCTAGTTCTGTGCTCTAGGTCAGCAAACATCAGTGTGCGAAGATGGTGGTTCACCTGTCTCTCTCCCTACTGCTGGAGGGTGAGTCATTTTATGTGCACATGAGCTCTTTGGCTCAGTGGATAGAGTGCTGGCCTGGGGACCAAAGGGTCCTGGGTTCGAGTCCGGTCAAGGGCACAAACCTCGGTTGCAGGCTCCTCCCTGGCCGAGGAAACCAATCGATGTGTTTCTCTCACATCGATATTTCTCTGTCTTTCCCTCTCTCTCCCACTCTCTAAAAATCAGTGGAAAAATACTCTCGGGTGAGGAATTAAAAATAAATAAATAAAAAGGACATTTAATGATACAAGAAGCTCAGCTTCACCACCTGAGAAGGCATTTCCTACCTTAGAACGTGGCTGTGAAATTCAGAGAAAAATATGAGCGAGAGCTTGGGCAACTGTCCAGCCCTGTGAGCAGTGGCCATTATCAGCTGTCAAAGGCTGAAGCAGGAGGGCAAACCAGGTCTCCCCAGCCAGAAGCTAAAAAAAAAAAAAAAGGCGGCAACACTGCCTGCGTTCTCTCCCGATGAAAGCTAATGCCACAGAAAGCACCTCTGTCTGGGAGGCAAGCACCCTGGGACCTAAACACGCTTTGCAGCTGAGATGGTGTGTAATCTCCGGGGTCATCCGTCAGACAAAGCGCTGAATCCCGGATCCCTGGGGCCCTAACAAACTGACATCCCAGGGCGGGTATGATCCTAACAAACTCCTCCGGACTCGGCGGGACAGCTTGTGCACAGAAAGAAATGAATAAACCGTGAATGTGAAGATGTCTTCTCAGGCCGTGTCAAGGGGCCCTCCTGCGTACGAGCTTCCCAGTCACAGAGCCCTTCCCGCTGGTCTACAATCGTCCTCCTCCCTGACTCTGAGGTGCAATGAGGGCGGGGGGCACGACCCACCCTCAGCAGAAACCGGCACCGCTCGGGGCCAGGCCTGTGGACCTGGCCGGAGGGGAGGGTTTGCTGTGCATCGGGCCGGAGGCTGGCCCTGGGCGGCCCGAGCACTCCGCGCGGACCCAGGCTCTCCACGTCCCCAGGCGGAGAAAACTCACGTGAGCACCGGGATGGGCGTCCACACCACGCAGTAGGGAAAGCGGCTCCGCTCCACGTCCATGGCGCCGCCGCTAGAGCCGCTGGACTGCTTCTGGTCCGTCTCGGCCGCCGTCGGCGCCTCCACTTCCGCCATCCCGGGCGGGGGTGGCTGCCGCGGCAACAGGAGAGGCGAAATCCCTTCCGCTTCCGCCATGCTGCGCGCGCCCCGCTCCGGCCCGCCCCTGCTCGGTCGCTGATTTCCGCGTGGCGTCACTTCCGGGAGGCGGGGTCCTCCCAGCTTGGCCTTCCCACCGGGAATTGGAGTCGCGTCCCTCAGGGCCTGGGTTGCCTGGCCCCGGGCCCTCGGCGCCCTCCAGCTTTGCGCGTTTGCACCTTCACCGCACGGAGACCGACCCAGAACTCTGTAATTCAGTAAGCTGAGGGCTCGCTCCTAAAAGGGGTGATGCAGCCGCTATTTATTGAGCACGTCTTAGGCGCCAAGCACTTGATATATATATTGTTTTTAATCGCCATGAATTGGTTAAACCTGCGAATTTAGGTATTTCTCCCAGGTTACAAGTGAGCAGTTGAGGCTCGTGCGGTGAGGTAAATGGCCACGACTCAAACCCAAGCCCGTCTCCCTTGTCCTTTTCATCCCATCATCTCTTACGAGGCGGTGGTAGCATAATGGAAGGCTAGACTAAAATATTGTGTGTCGTGTGTGTCGAAGTAGAGACTTGCCTGGAGATATTTGAGCTGGGTCTTGATGTTTGCCAGGTGGCACCGGGGTGAGAGGCGGGTGGAGGGAACCGTGCAGCTGTGCAAAGAACGGCCTTGCGGAGCACAACGTGCTGGAGTAAATCCTGAGCTTTAGATGCGCTCCTATCCCTTCATTGTACAGATGGGAACACCGAGGCTTAGGGAAGATATATAATTGTCTGAGATATCACCCACCCATATAAAGAAACCATGCTCAAATCTTGGATTCTTTGAGCTTTTTAAAGGATGCCAAGATAGACCAAAAAATGCAGGGTGGAAAAGGGAAATAGGGAAACAAGAAGGAAGACAGCACTAAAAACCGGGCCAGAGGGAGATATGGACAAGTCCACCAAGGTGGTGGGAGTTACGCCTTTTTGGGAAGGTCGTCTCCCCTTGAATCACCCTCCCTCAATGCTGATCTACAGAAAAGCTGCTGTCTTGTTTTTTAATACCTAGTATTTTTAAAAATATATTTTTATTGATATCAGAGAGTAAGGAAGAGGGAGAGATAGAAACATCAACGATGAGAGTCATTGATCGGCTGCCTCCTGCATGCCCCGCACTGGGGATCGAGCCTATAACCTGGGCATGTGCCCTGACCAGGAATCCTATCATCACCTCCAGGTTCGTAGGTTGATGCTCAACCATTGAGCCACACCAGCCGAACACCACCTAATATTTTAATGCATTCTGAGGGATATGTCTGTCTGTTATGGAACTCTAAGGTCCTTGATTTCAGTAGCTAGCATAGTTCCTTGTGCAGAGCAGATGCCAAATATGTTTATTGAATGATTGGATGATTGGATGTTTTTAAAGACCTCATAGATATCACAGATGAAAATGACTCTAACCCACTCAAAACTCTTTGAGTATATTTGTGCTTCTCCTGTGACTCATGTGTGGTGTGTGATCCTCGAAGGGCATCTAGCACAGGGTTTGGAATAGATCAGGTGTGCAGTATGTATTTGTTGAATGAATGAATCACATTACATCTTAATTCAATCACTATAGCTATCTAATCTTCTAAATCACAGGCTCTGAAGAAGGTCTATGCCTTAGACATTCCTCTACTGTCATTGTCAACTTGTAATTCTAGTCCTTTATTGTGTGTATAGATGAGTAAACCACCTAAAAGTCTTTCTCAGGGCCTGCCACAAACTGGGTAGTAGTAACACAAGTACTAGTCTGACAACCTTGTATCTTCCCATAGCACTCCAGATAAACAAAAACATCTTACCATGGTTTACAAGGCCCTGCATTTGCACATGCCCTTTTCTTGTTTGTTCACTATACTATAGTCGTCTTGGCCTTTTTTCATTCCTCTCATGTGCCATGCTCTTTCATGCCCAGGAACTTGGCACACACTGTTCTCTGAAATCCCCCCTGGCCCCCCACACTTAAACTGGCTAGCTTCCATTCATCTGAGATTAAATGTCACTTTCTCAGAGAGACCTTCCCTGACCACCCAATCTAAAGTAGAAAGGCCCTGGCACTCTCCCTTGAGACGCCCTATTCTTTCCTTCACAGCACATTTGTAGCTGTGTACTACTGGGCTCCCCCACTCAGCTGGAAACTCCTTGAGGGCAGGAACTCCCTGTTCACTTCTGTAAACCCAATGCCTAGTATTGTCTAGCACATAGCGTTTGCTTAATAAATACTTGCTAAATTGGATGAATGGCAAATATTTCATTGGTGTCTACAGACAGTCTAAGGACAGGAACCTAGCTTATCACCCGCTACCTCTCGGTGCCCCAAGCTTTTTTAAGGGACCCATGGAGGTTGATTGGTACAGTGCTCTGGAGTAGGTTCTCACCAGAGAGCCCTAGCTCTCTTCCCTATGACCTGCACCATCCTACCCTTGGCCTGGGCAGCTGCATGTCTTAGGCAGGCACATGAGGAGGGCCAGGTACCTGGAGGTCTAGCTCCTCCGACTCCTCTGGGGCACCTACCCCAGGCTTGTTCCCCACCAAAGCCCATCCACAAGGCCCTCTCACACATACACATTACCTTGTTTCTCTCACCCACTGTAAAAACCTTCCTGGCTTGTGCCCTTTCCTCCTCTGTGGCTGCCATCCCTATCACCCACAGACAGATGGGAACTCTCCATCAAAGACTAACACTTCCTTCCAGGCTCAGGATCACAGCGGGGTCCTGGAAGAAGCTCCTCTAACAGCTCAGGAAAGGATTGATAGGGCTCATAGCTGCCCCTCCCCCAACACATACGACCTAAAATAGGAATGACCATCTGGATCCACTTATAGGGCAGGCTGGGGGAGGGAAGGAGGGCAGAGCTGGAACTGTCAAGCTGGGAAAGCTTGGAGGGTAAGATGTTGCTTGTTTGAAGGGTGAACTCAGGGCACGTTCTCTCTTGGCCCCATGTACAAGTCCCCAGGGCTCACATAATACCTCCCTCAGGCTGTCTCACTCCTCACCCTGACATTCAAGGCCCCCCATGATTTGTCCCTCAATCCCCACCTTCTCTTCCACCCTCATCTCTGTCTCCCTTGGGACTTGCTTGGCATTAATTCACTGGGATGTCTGCCAGTCAGAGGCACTGCATACCTCATGTCTTTGCTCACACTGTTCCTTCGGCAGAATGCCCTTCCTCTATTCTCCTACACCACTTTCAAGGTTTCTAGCAAATGCTTCCTCTTTGCTCCCAGAGCACGGAGGCTGTTTCTACCTATTGAATATTCATGTGTACTTGCATTAGCTGTTTACATGCCTGTCTCCCCCAAGAGACTGCGAACTTCTTGAGAAGGGAACTGACTGGATCTATTGGTTCCTGTATTCAGCACAGCATCCGGCCGATAGGAAGTGCTCAGGGAGTGTCACTGGAGCTATATGTTGACCATAGGTGGCCCCCTCCATCAATAACCCAGGGAAGCAGGGCTGAACCAGCAGCCATCATGGAGGAGGCTGGAAGAGCTGCTGGGCATTCTGAAGAGTGTGTGTGGTGTGTGGGAGCGCAGTGTCCTCTCCACTGCAGCCTTTCTGCTTCTGTTTCATTCATTACCTTCTCTGGTTCCTGGAGACTGGGGTTCTCCCCATGAAACCCTAGACTGTCTCCCAGGATGGCTCCAAACCTTTCCGTGGTGAGGAGGCGATCATTTGAGAACAGACCTGATGCTTTAGATATCAGAGTTATGATTTTCTTTTCCATCCCATTTTATAGATGGACAAACATACCCAAGATTATAGAAGGCACAGCTAGGATCAGAAGCTAAGTCTCCTACTCCCAGGTGGTCAGTAAGGCACTGTGGTTAAACATGTGGGCAGCAAGCCGGTGTTTGGACCTCTGTCAGTGGTTGTCATACTTTAGGAAAGTAACTGAACCTGTCAGGGCATCAGTTTCCTCATCTCTGAAATGGGAAATGATAACTCACATCTTGTAGGGTTCCCGTAGGTTTGATAGGCTACACCTGAACAGTTCCTGGCCCCAGAAAAACATCAGTGTTAGTTATTACAGTAGGTAAGCCCGGCGGATGTGGCTTAGTGGATTGAGCGTTGTCCCTTGCACCAAAGGTCATTGGTTGGATTCCTGGCCAGCGCACATGCCTGGGTTCCAGGCTCGATCCTCGATGGAGGGCATGCGGGAGGCAGCCAATCAATGTGATGCTTCTCTCTCATAGATGTTCCTCTCTCTTTCCCTTCCTCTCTCTAAAAATCAATAAAAATACATATATTTTTTTAAAAGACCACACATTATCATTGTAGGACTCTTAACCACTTAAAAAGCACTTTGATGTGCATAACCTCACTATGAGTTGGTGCTTCCTTGCAATGCGGTGAAGTAACTAGAGCAGTATCATAACACCCACTTTACCAATGAAGAAGATGCGTTTGGAGACGTTCAGGAACTTTCCTGAGGTCTAAGTATATATTAGGATTGAGGTTCTGAGTCTCAAACCTGGGCTGTCTCTGCTGGTGACCTCTTTTAAGGCCGTTAATGAGTGGATGAGGCTAGCCTGAGATCCTGTAAATTCCTTTAACAGGTCAAAACTATGCCCTCATTAGGACCAGAACCTATTTTCTTCCTTTTTTTAAATATATATTTTTATTGATTTCAGAGAGGAAGAGAGAAAGATAGAAACAGCAATGGAGAGAGAGAATCACTGATCAGCTGCCTCCTGCACACCCCCTGGGGATTGAGCCCGCAACCTGGGCATGTGCCCTGATCAGGAATCAAACCTTGACCTCCTGGGTCATATAGGTCGATGCTCAATCACTGAGCCACACTGGTCAGTCCAGAACCTACTTTTGATCCAAACAATAGCGTGCCTCATGCCTGCCATCCTGTCCGTCAGTATGCCTTCCCTCCCTGCCAGACAGAGCCTGGCACACAGCAGGGCACTTGATGGCAGATGTATGGGAGGATTCACAGTTCCCAGTGAAATGCATGCAGAGATCTTGCACAACCTCCATATTTGCTCTTCCAAATCTTCCAGATACTATGATGGCTCTGGGAGGGCAGGGACTAGTTTGTTGTGTGCATTTTCAGTAAGCCAGTGCCAGGCACATAAGAGGAGTTCAAAAAGTATGACATTAAATAAGAAAGTGACTTCTAAAGAATTGGACCAGGACTCAAGAGATTAGGGATCCAGTCCTGGATTTGCTTCTAGCTCTCTGTGGTCCTTAGGCAGCCTGTTCCCTTTTCCTGCCCCTCTTTGGAATTCATTGTCCCTATTTGTACAGTGTGGGGATGGGGCCAGATCAGTGGATCTTAGCTCTGTTGGTAATTAGAATGAATCTCAGACTTAAAATAATGGGTGGATGCCTGAGACCCACCTCTGACCAATTAAAATAGAATCCCTGGGGTGGGGCATTGGTAGTCTTTACAAGTATCTTGGGTGACTCTTAATGTATAGCCAGAAATAAGAACCTGAGCTAGATGATCTCTTATTGCCTTTTAAGTTCTGCAACCACATTTCAGCATCCTCCTAAGCACAAAGACTGGCAGCCGCCCTCTGGGGCTACACCTGCCCACCACAAACACAGGGGTCCCAATTCTGTCTGTTTTGTTATACCCTCACTGTGCAGGCTTATCTTTGTCCCGGGCTCTCTATCAGTATCAGCAGGGTTGGTGAGAGCTTTGAATGTCACACATGCAGAAGTACATAAAAAATGGAACACCATGGTCTTTTTACTGTCTCTAGTTTTGCCTTTTCCAGAATGTCATACAGTTGGAATCATACAGTGTGGCTTTCAGACTGGCCTTTTTTCACTGAGCAACATGCATTTAAAGTTTCTCCATGTCTCTGGCTAGAGCTCATTTCTTGTTGTCACTGAATATTCCATTGTATGGCCATACCACAGTTTACCCATTTACATTTTGAAGGACTTATTGGTTGCTTCCAGAATTTGGCAATTATGACTAAAGCTGCTATAGATATTCATGTAGGTTTTTGCATGGACCCAAGTTTTCAATTCATTTAGGTACATACTAAGAAGAGCAATTGCTGGGTCCTATGGCAAGGCTACATTCCTTTGTAAGAAACTGCCAAACTACCTTTCAAAGTGGCTGTACCATTTTGCTTTCACACCAGCAATAAGTGAGAGTTCCTGTTGCTCCACATCCTTTGGTCTTGTCAGCTTTTTAAAATTCTAGCCATCCTAAAGGTGTGTAGTAGTATTTCATTCATTTAATTTGTAATTCCCTAATGACGAGCATCTTTTCATGTTTACTAGTCACCTGTATGTCCTTTAAGGTTTTTATTCAGATCTTTTGTCCACTTTTTAAATTGGGTTGTTTTCATATTGTTAAGAGTTTTTTGGTATATTATGGATGTCTTTTATCTGATATATTTTGCAATTATTTTCTCCTAAGTACTTTTTAATTGTAGGGCAGCTGATGAGGGCTGAAAAGGTGGAGCACAGTGAATGATTCTGTATGCCAGTGTAATGGTGGATACACAACATCATGCATTTGTCAAAACTGACAGAACTGTACAATACAAAGGGTGAACTCTATTCTAAACTATAGACTTTAGTTAATAATAATGTATCAATATTGGTTCATTAATTGTAACAAATATACCATACTAAGGCAAGATTTTAACAATAGGGCAAACTTAGCCAGGGAGAAAGGAAGTATCTGGGACTCTGTACTATCTGCTCAATTTTCTGTATGCTTAAAACTGCTCTAAAATAAAGTCTATATACACTGAGTGGCCAGATTATTATGACCACCTGACGTTTGTAGGCAAATTAGCTATAATTTCACGCTGAAGTTGCTGGAGGGCCAGACCATTATAAATAGGGAAGCAGGTTGTTTACCACAACAGAAGTGTGTTTTTTTCCTGAAGATATGGGTAAACAACGTGATTTAACAGCCTTTGAATGTGGGATATATTTGACCGTGAGTGGCCAGATTATTATGAAACACCTGACGTTTGTAGGCAAATTAGCCATAAACTGCATCGTATGGGATATGGAAGCCGAAGGCCTGTTCGAACACCTTTGCTGTCTGCAGTTACCAAGATAAAACGTCTCCAATTTGTACAGGAACACAAGGATTGGACAGTCGAGCATTGGAAAAAAGTCATGTGGTCCAATGAATCACGTTTCCAGTTGCATCATGAAGATGGCAGAGTGAGAATTTGGCAGAAACAGCATGAAAGCATGGACCCCACATGCATGAGTACAGCCCTTCAAGCTGGTGGGGGCCGTGTTATGGTTTGGGGCATGTTTTCCTGGCATGATTTGGGCCCTTTAATTCGTGAGGAACAACGTCTGAATAGCACAATATACCTAAGTATCATTGCTGATCAAGTTCATCCTCTCATGTTGATGGCGTATCCCAATGGAGGTGGCTTCTTCCAACAAGACAATGCGCCATGCCACGGTGCTTGTATTGTGCAGGAGTGGTTTCAAGAACATGAGGGAGACTTTACCTTGCTTAGGTGGCCCCCACAATCACCAGATCTCAATCCAATTGAGCATTTGTGGGACGAAGTTAAAGGAGCCATCAGGCAGCCGGTTCCACAACCATCAAATCTCTCAAGAACTGGACAGTGCTATTCATCAGGCATGGTGTCAGATTCCTCGCATCACCTTTCAACATCTCGTGGAGTCAATGCCAAGAAGAATCACCACAGTATTGAAGGCAAAAGGTGGCCCAACGAAGTACTGATGGGGTGGTCATAATAATCTGGCCACTCAGTGTATATATAAAGATTAGTAATCCCAAATGAAAGGGAACCCCTAGTGCAATGGTTGGCAAACTGCGGCTCGCGAGCCACATGGGGCTCTTTCGCCCCTTGAGTATGGCTCTTCCACAAAATACCATGTGCGGGCACGCACATACAGTGCGATTGAAACTTCGTGGTCCATGTGCAGAAGTCGTATTTTGTGGAAGAGCCACACTCAAGGGGCCAAAGAGCCGCATGTGGCTCGCTAGCCGCAGTTTGCTGAACACTGCTCTAGTGAAATCTTCCCTTGGCTCCTCCTTGCTTACAGGATTAAGCCTACAGTCTCTCACCAAGCCCAAGGAGCCCTCCACAATTTGACTACCCCTTCATCCATGGGCCACCCCTCCCTCTACAGTGCAGCTGAACTGAATCACTCAGGCTCCGTCAGGGATTTCAGGACTTTGCACTACACTCTCTTGGCCTGGAACATTGTCCTTCCCTTGCCTGGTCAGCAAATGTTTCGAAAAAGCTTCTGCAGACGTCAATTTGGGAACACAGAGGAATGACACCAGCCCATAGCACTTGCTTCTGGCAGGACCTCCTTCCTGTCAGTCTCCTGCACGAAGCTGAGCATACCCCACTGTCTCCAGCCTGATTTTCAAATATGTAAACAGAAAAAATAAAATTTCAGTAGTGAAACTATTGCTCCTACAGTACCGAAGCACAGTTCCCAAACTGTGTATCAAGGCACCTTAGGGTGCCACATTAAATTCACAGGGGCACATAGAATCTTTAAAATTTGAGATAGTCAACATCTGTTGGCTACGGAGAGAACGGCTAGTTCAAGGCAGTTCACAGTTTCATCATTAGGCTGTGCTACATTCTTTTGAATGTCCTCTTTGAGAACCTTAGTGGTCGCTATGATAAAAAGCAAATAGAAGTCAGTGTGCAACAGGAAATGAGGTGGTGGTTTCCAATCTGATTAGAGAGTTTGACATGTTTTTCAGTGCCTAACAAGCACACAGATCCCTCTAATTATAGTAGTTATTTAAGAAATAAATAAAATATTGTTTCATTTATATATAGTATTTTTTAAATGACAACTGGCTTGGTAAGACAAATTCTTATTGATTCAACTGCTTAATAAATCAAACTGTGAGGTATTTCTTTTGGGTTAGGGGCTCTTATGAAAAAAATTACTGAGACACTAATGGTGAGGGTAAGTGTGAGCTGAGAAAGTTTGGGAACCCCTGGTCTAAGAAATCCTCCAATCTAGAACACATAAAAAACTGCAGGCTGTGAAATAAAGTTAGTGGGTTATAACCAGCATTTTTTCTCATTAATAAAATAGGATGGTAAATAGAACACATTGCATATAGCAAGAGTATTACTGTATAAAACTTATGGTCATTGTATACATACAAATAAGCATAGGTATCTTAGGTCACAATGTAAAATGTCTATTTCTTGTTTGGGTTCTAATTTAAAAGTTTGGAAAACCACTAAGACCCTAAACTCCTTATTTTATGGGTGAGAAAACAGCCCGGAGAGTGAGAGCTGATTATTGCAAATCATAGCCAGCCACCAGTTGAGTGCCGGGCTCTGGACTGAGCCCTGCTAGGCTGGGTGTCCACTCTCATAGGCACCCTCCCAAGGCAGGCCTCATTCTGCCTGCTAGAGGTGTGGTTACTCAGAGTCACAGAGCTACAGCGGTGAGGGATCAGGTACCCTCACTTTGGTCCCAATACCCATTTGCACCACACAAATGCAACCAGCCATACCTAGAACAAAACGGTTTTAATCAATTGCGTCACCCTCACTCTCCTGGGAGCGGAGCAACAAAAAGGCTCGGCTCCTGCCCCCAGAGAACAGTAAGGCTTATGTGTCTCTCCACACTGCAGGGCCAGGGCTGGACAGGCAGGGCACAGTGGGGAGGGAGGGAGGAAGGGTGGGTGGAAAGCAGGGAGAGAGGAAATGGTGGGCAGCTCGAACACAGGAAAGCAAAGGGCCCCTGCTGGTCTGTGGGCCCAGGGCCCAGCCCCAATACTCCTGGCTCTCCCCTCCTTGGCTGGAGAAAGGTCATGAAGAAGAGACGGGGGAGCAAGTCCCAGCAGCAGGAGGAGCAGCAGCTGTTTCCTTCGCCAATAAATAGACTTCATTACCAAGGAGAAGAGAGGGGTGGAAAGAGGGACGGGGTGGGAGGGTGGGAGAGAAGCTGCCACCTGTGTTGCTGGGATTAAAGCAATGACGAGATAGTGCCAGACCCCCCACCACTATCCTCACCCCCCTGTCTTCTTAAAACTGTGAAAAAGCTTTTAACGTGGCCCTCCTGTCTCCAGGGCTGCTCTGAAGCCTGACTGAGAGGAGGCACCTGGCAGAGACAGGGGCGGAGGGAGGGAGAACAAGAAGGGGGGCTGCTTCTCCCCAGAGGCTGCAGCTGGAGGGCTGGAGCCAAGTAAGCACTGAGGGGAGGGAGGAGGGAGGGGGAGGAAGGATGAACCAACTACTAGGAGCAGCTCCTGAGCTGAGCGCCAAGGAGGCAGAGAGAGGGGGGGCTTGGTGAGTGGTGGGGTGACCGCTGCATCCAGTGTAAAGCTTGGGGCTGCTGAGGAGGGAGGGGACTGAGTTAGGACTTTCCCATCTGAGTGGCTCAGGAGACTCCCCCTCCCCCCCTCAGAGCAGAGGGGACGGAGAAAAGCCATCACTTCTTTGGTCTTTGTGGCGGCTCTGCATGTGGGTGAGAGAAGGGGAGCAAGGGCAAGAAGGGCCCTTAGCAGGGAGCCCGCCTCAGCAAGAGCAGGCCTGGCTGGGGGCTCTGGCAGAAAGGTCACAGTGAGGCCAGGAGCGCCTGAGGAGAGGAGAGGAGCCGTAGTGTGGAAGGGCTGGCAGGGGCGGGCAGGGTACAGTGTGGTGCCCCCCTCCCCCGCCAGGGTCCTCCAGGAAAGGCTGAGTACCCAGAGGTGGCCAGTGAGAGCAGGCACAGTGGCCTGGCCTTGCCTGCACCAGGTCCAGGGCTCCCATCCTTCCTTCTGCTTCCACCCTGACACAGTGGCTCTGGAGGGAGGGTGGGACCCTGTCCTTTTTCAGAGCCTTCCCTGAAGACCACGGAGGAGGGAGCTAGCCTTGCCAGTCAGGGAGCAAGAGTGGCAACAGGTCAAGGCTAGCCCTTATGGACTGGGAATTCCAATCCCCTTCCTGCTGCCAACAGAAGGGTGGGGCAGCCCTTGAAGACAGCTTCAGCCTGGCCTCCACACCTGAGGCAGGCCAGAGTCCTCCAGGGAGCTGGGAGGGGAGGTGGGGGCAAAGGGAGGGGCTTCCCCTCCTGCTCTTTTGCTCAGGGCTGGGGTCAGTCAAGGGCAATCTGCCCCAAAGTCTGAAAGCCAGCAAACTGTAGCAATCCCCACCCCCAATGCCAAACTAACAAACAAAACAGGGGAAATGAAAAAATGGGGTGGGGGAAGACAAACCAAAACAGAACCTCCTGCTCTTCTGCCCAGGGTGGAGGGTCCAGCCAGTAGCAGGGGCTGGGGACCAGGGCTAGGAGGGTCTAGCTGGGCCGGCACTGCACCTGGCCCTCGGAGCTGTCCTCATCGTCAGAGGCCCCAGCACCCCCGCTGCTCAGGCCTGTGATCCGGTAGCCCATGTTGAGCAGCATCACTTCCAACGGGTCTGCGTTCATGCGCCGCTGGTTGGCCTGGGAAGCGCCCTCCATGTCCTCCACAACTCGGCCTGTGAGGTCTTCACTCTGTGGGGGAGGGACACCAGGATGTATAGGAGAGGCACACATGTGTGTAGGGGACATACACGCAGGCTGAGCTATACATATGGAGGGGGGTGCACACCAGATGTCTGTGGGTTTATATCGGTTTGTCCATATGTATACACGGATAGAAGGAACATACACACTGGGATATGCATGGGACACCCACCAAGACATATGTGAGGGATACCCACATGGGAAGGGACACAACACCCTGAGATATATGTAAGGGATGCACATGCTGGGATAGATACTGGGGGGAATACACACATCAGTGTATATATGGGGTGGTCTGCACCAGAAAACAATTGGTACACACCACATCAGGACATGTACACAGGGGACCATGCATGGGTATATGTGAGGGAGAACACATACCAACAGATGTTGGGCACACATATTGGATACCTAGGGAGGGAGGTATAGACACAACTCCCCATTCTTTGCTGTTGCCACTCCCAATAGCCCTTCCTTTATCTTTCTTTTCCTTTCTTAAGGGAGGGCCCTGTAGGCTCTCTTTAAAATTCCAAGAAAATTGACTTTGGAATTAGACACCACCTGCCTTCTGTTTTGCCAGCTGGGAGGAGGGGGGAGGTGGGACAGAGGGCCCTGGAAGCCTCAGGCTGGCCCACCTGGCTACCCGCCCCGGGAGTGGAAGGGGCCATACCGTCCTCCTAAGCAACCTTTTGAGGTGGAATGGGTCACTCCCATTCCAGTGTGGAGATAAAAACCTGGGTCAGAGATGGTTAAGTCCCTTAGGCAGTGAGTGAAGGGACCAGGATTCACGGAGGGATAGGCCTCTGCAGAGCTTCTGGGGGACACACCACAGTGTTATATGAGGGGGGTACCTAGGGAGCCTAGGGTCCCCTTCTCATGACCGGTGCTGGAGCTGGTCTGGTTCCCTCCCTGCCCTGCACTTGGTTACTGTGTCCTGTATGAGAGACACATCTTCACAGCTTGCTCAAAGATATGGCCCTCAAAGCCCTGGGACTGCCCACTGTATTTGCAACTGTCAGAACTCAATGGCTCCCACCTTCATAGCCTTGAGCCCTCGAGGGAGAGCTCACCCACCCTCCGTGTGACCCATTTCCCTTCGCAACCCTCACAGGCTCAGCCGGAGGCCCTTCCCTACCCTCCACCCTGCCTGGCTTCGGCCACCTTGTCTACACCCTCACCTCTGGCCGGGGATTCCACAGCCGTACAACAGGGTCGATGCCGCTGGTGGCCAGAAAGCAGTAGCTGGGGTGCGGCTGCAGGCAGTTGACAATGGACTCGTCCCCCTGGAGCACGCGGACTAGGTTGGTGGTCTCCTTTTCCCAGATGAAGAAGGAGCCATCGTCAGAGCCACTGACGATGTACTGAGCGTTGCTGGCGGGGGGGTGGCAAAGGGCAGGGAGGTCAGGTGGGGTACTGCCCTACAGCCTCAAGGAGAGGCTGTGTGGCTTAGGGCAAGGGGACTAGGGGATTCTGTATCTGCTCAGCCCCCAAACTCCAAGGTCTTCACTTGACTCAGTACATGGTAGTCCTCCCCATACTGCAGAGCTCCAGTATCTGTTTAAGTGTTCTCTTAACTCAGAGCCAGGGAATGCCTGGGTCCCTCCAAGTTACTAACCCCAAACTACACCCTAAGCTCCTTGGGGGCCAGGATCGGGTCGTGTGTCTCTGGGAACACCCTAAGCCTTCCTTCAGTGGTCCTGCCTTCCTGGATTGAGACTCCACATTCTACACACTGTGGACAGTTAGGGGGATCTTGGTGGAAATTCTCGATCCATGTTCATGTGTCTTACCTACCAAAGAAAAGTGCAACATCTACAAAGGAGGGGTGGGGTGATGGTGTGTGGGCAAGCTGTCCCTCAGTACCTGGGGCACGGTTCTGACCGATAGGTGTGCCAAGACTACCAGCCTCTGAAGGCCCCTGCCTCAGACCTCCAGCAGAAGGAGGCTCCAAGCACCCAGATTAAAGAAACCAAGCTCCGCACATGGAGGCAGAAGGAGGAGGAGGTGGGAGATGGAGGAACAGTGCAGCTACTGCATTGGATGCTCTTATGAATTACCTCATCAGTCCTCCTCACTGTGCCTCCATGAGTGGGGATTAGGGTTTTATTTTACACCATGAGTGGGGATTAGGTTTTATTTTACATATAAAGAAACTGAGGCCCACAGAGGTGAAGTCATTTGCCCCAGGGTACAGAGGCAGAGCTGGGATTTGAGACTTTTCTAGAGGAAGTATACCCTCACGCCCCCCAACCTCCTACTGCCAGATCAGGCTGTGCCCTGCTCCTCTTCAAGGCCTCAGACCTGCCAAAGAAGTTGGCCTCCTTGATATCCGTGGTGGTGTTGCAGTGGCCACAATAGCGGAACTGGTAGTCGTAGCTTCGTTCCCGCAGCACCATCTCATCTTCTGAGATGGAGTCCTTGCGGCTTGTGCTGCGGAGGCGGACTGGGCCACCGCCACCACCAGCTCCCTTCTTCTCCTCTGGGGGCAGAGAGCAAGGAAAGGTGAGGGTCCAGTCCCTCTCTCATCTTCCCCCTCCCTTAATCCTGTTTCAGCCCAAGTACTTGCAATGTAGACTACCGCCTTCTACCCCTACCCTAGAAAACTGGGAACGATCGTGGGAGAGAAGCTTCTTTGGACCCAGTCCTTGATATTAAAAACGAGACCTCTGATGCCCCAAGGATGCACAGGCACAAGGTGTTTCTGTGGAGGTGAGAGGCAGGGAGGGCTGGGTGAAGCACTACCAAGAAAGCTTGAAGGGATGATTTTTCTAAACAGATCCGTAGTTCTGAAGGCAGTGAGGTCCAAGCCCTTCCTTTCAGAAGACAAGTTGTTATGGATCCCAACTGAGGCTCTGATGGATTAAGGGCCTTGGGTAAAGCCACACCGATTTTCTCAGTGCCTTAAAAGTGCCTTGTCCCTGCCTGCTTCAGGGCCTTTGCATGTGCTGGTCCCTATGCCAGGAACTATTCATCTCCCATAGCTACACTTTGTATCTAGTTAACTCTTCCTTCTCACCCTTGAGATCTCAGCTTAAATGTTTCTCCCTCAAGAACCCCAGACTGCCGCCAAGCCCTCCCTCATACGCCTATGCCATATCAGGTCCCCATGGCACTCATCCCACTCTTAGTTTCTCCTTCATCCCTTGGTTCCATCACTGGGCTATAAACTCCATGGATGCAGAAATCCCATCTGACTTGTTCACAGCTGTATTCCCAGGACATAGCACAGTGCCTGGTACATGGTAAATGCTTGATAACTTCAAACAAATGAATCACTGGCATGATTAATAAATTGCAAAGGAGGGAGGTCGGAGTCCATGTCTGCCTCCAGTGAGCTCACCTTTCATGTTTACAGACCACACTACAATCACCCAGCTTGCTCTCCACAGCTAGTGGGGTGAGCTGAGCAGGGCTTCAGTGCTCTCTGTGCACGTAAGGCAGCAGGTTCAGAGGCTGTGCTTTGCCCAAGGTCACATGGTCACCACATGGCAGAGCTGAGATTGGAACCCGAGGCTCCGCACCCTGCATCCAAGGCATTTCCACTGTCCTCTGCTGCTGTCTCTGTTGAAGTGTGCCAGCGGGAACAAGCACAACCCCGGCAGCTGCCCCTCACTCAGATGCCCAAGGCCCTGTCTGTGAGGGTGTGAGAGTGCCCTGCAACCCACACGTCCTGACCGGGCTCGGCCTACTCTTATCCCGAGTCCCAGGCACTACCCCAGGTAGGCTATTGCTAATCCTCATAGAACCTGAATGGGAAGTGCTTCCTTCCTCATTTTCAGATCAGGAAATTGAGTCTCAAAGAGACCAAGTGAGTGTCTCAAGGTCACATGGTTTCTGAATCAGCATCTGAACCCAGGCCTCTCTAACCCCAGAACCAGGTTCTCTCCAGAATGTCATGCAGCACCTCAAATAGAAAGAGTGCCGGCCCCTCCTGGGTGCCCACTCACCACCGTCGTTTTTGGAGAAGAGGGCGGCTGTAATGTCACGGCCCAAGGCATCACAAGCGCTGCTGTGAGCCTGCTCCGGGAACTTTCCTTTGAAGTCGTCCAGGCACTCCAGGGCCTCAGCCACATACTTGAGTTCAAAGAGGCAGCGGGCCAGGCGGAAGTGTGCCTTCAGGTGGCATGGGTTTAGGGAGATGGCCTTGAGGCAGTCTCTCAGAGCATCGTAGTGGTCACCATCCCTGGATAAGAGAGTGTGGCTTGGAGGTGGGGCCACATGGCAAGCAAAGAATCATCCTCACTCAGTCCCCACTTTCTGTGGCCACCCCAGCCCATCTCTGACAGATCTCAGAGCAAGGCTACTTGGGCATGAAGAGAGTCTTGGCTCAGCCCAGAAGACCAAGTATGTTAGGGAGGCAAGCCAGGAACCCTGAGGTCTTGGGGGTGGGGTGGGAGGTGAGTGTATGGCAAAAGCCAGTGTCAGGCTGCCCTCTGCTGGACATAGCATGCACCTGCGTACCCGTTCACCCCAGGCACCCGCAGCTCTGCAGCAGAAGGCCTGGCATCTTGCCCATCTCAGGCTCCCCAAGCCCTCCTTCCCTCTTCCTCCATGCACCTCCTCAAATCTCCCTGACTGGCCTTCAAAGCCATGTCCAAGGCAGGGAGCCCTCAAGGACACTTCTGGGGTCTGGGGAAGCCAGAAGTGCCAGGCGGGAGACTTAGGGTCTGACCAGCAGGCAGTAAGCCCTCCGCCAGACCCCCTCTGTCCTGGCTGACTGATCCACAGCAGCTGTGGCCTCTACCTCCTGGGGCTGGAGGATGGGGCCTGACAGACTGGCAGAGTCAGCTTTCTGGAAGCTAATGGTGGTGGTGGTGGGTGGGGTGGGGAGGGCTGGCGGCATTCACACCAGGAGCTCCAAATCGTCCCCACTCACTTCTCCAACCTCTTAAAGCACGGGTGAAGGGAAGTGGAAACGTTTCTTTGTGGAGGAGTGAGAGGGGCGGGGTCAAAGGAGAAGCCCCTCCTCCCACCCTGTGCCAGAATATAAGATACACACTCCCCAACACCCATAGACGGTTCCCACCTCTCATCTGGAGAGCCAGACGGATCACAGGAGCCACTTCTCCTTTGGGAGCTATTTTATTCCCTTCTGGGCTTAAGACTCAGCTATGCCAAGCAGCACTCCCAGAGCTGGTGGCTCCTCCACCGAGGCACAGCTCACAAGCCTCGTGCACAGGGCCAGAGCAGGCCCGACATGGGAACGTCCTCCTGACCCTTCTCTCCTACAGCACTCAGGGGAACATCCATCCCTTGCAGGAGCCATGCTCAGACCAAGAACAAGCAGCCCAGCCAGTGTGGGGCAGGGAGGAGACGGAGTGCTTCCATGGCGTGGCCAGTGTCAGAACCAGTGGCTGTGATGAGGGAGCCGGCGCTGTTTAGAAACCAATTACCGCCTGCAAGGTGCCCCTCAGAGCTCCTGGGGAGAGCCAGCCAGAGACCAGCCAGGAGCCAGAGGGCGACAGCTCCCACTGCATCCAGGAGCAGATGGCAGCCCTGGGGAGCCTGCCCTGGACAGAATGTGACATTCTAGGGGTCACTGGCAGGCATGTGAGAGAGAATGAGGAGCGCGCAGCCTGGCCCCAGGGCTCACCCATCCGGACGAACTGCCAGATCAATCTCCCTGAAAGGACAGCCCTCAGCACATCCTTCTTCTGCTCAAATCTCTTCAGTAGCTGCCCATCATCCACTGAATCAAGGCCAAAACACAGCCACTGCCCTGCATTCCAAGTCCTTCCCAGGCCAGCCCCAGGCTACCTCACAGACTCATCTCCTGCCAGTCCCTTCCCGAACCCTCTGCTCCAGCCAAATGGATTTGTTGTTCTGCAAATAAGCTCTTCAGTCAGTCCCCCACCCCCAAGCCTTTGTTCATACCATTTCATCTCCCTGGGAATGTCCTTCCCCCACAGTCCCCTCCTCCTTTTCATCTCCTTGTCTAAGCCTGCCCACCCTTAAAGCCCATTCAGCACCACACCTTCCCGATGCTTTCCTGATTGATGCCGAACTAAAGCGACCCAACTTTTTTTTGAATGGTCAGACCATTCAAAAAGACCTACTGCTTCTTGCCTCTCTGATGACAGGCCATGTCCCTGTCTTTGTCCCCTGTCCAGAGGCTGGGTACTCCGGAGCACAAGAACTTAAATGGCAACTTTGTGTCCCTAGTACCGAGTGCATAGTAGGAGCTCAGAGAACATGTCGAGGGCACCCATGGGTTGGGAATTTATCAGCCTCTCTTAGCAAGAATGCAGGAGTGAAACAGCTCTCAGGCTAGAGCCTGGATGAGGACCCACCAAACTGCTGGGACAGTGTGGTGAAACACCTCAGGATGGCCCTCGAACAGTCATCGCCTGGATTTGGCTGCCATCTGAGCCCTGGCAAGCTCCTGATGCCTAAGCTAAGGCCTGTGGGGTAGCACCTTCCCAAACCCCCACCCACCATCCTGCTGACTTGGGTGGGTTTCTTAAGCTTCCCTCTCTGGCCTGCCTAGTTGCAGCCAGACGATGGCACACCAGCTGGCCTGTCTGTCTGGGCAGAGCCGACGGATGCCAGACGGAGCAGAAATGGCTGTGGGCCCAGCTCTATCCATCTCTAGTCCTGGCCCTGGCTGGGGGATGGGGTCTGCCTGTCTGCTTGCCTGCTGGTGCTGCAGGCAGAAAGGGCTGGGGGCCCTGAGGATCCCCAAAGATAAAAGGGTACTTTAAGATAGGGACTTACTCCTTTACCACTGGCCACTACAACCCAACATGACCCACAGCCAGCTTCAGATATCTGGGATCTTGTTTGTGCTTGGTCCAAAGGGTTTAAGAGCCAGGAAAGCATTCCCCAAGGTCAAGGAGTGGCAGAATCATTTTAGACAAATATTAACTGAATTCACCAAACACCTCATTTCCATCTAGCAAGATTCAGCTGCTCCTTCCAAGTCCAACTCCAGGCCCAGTTCTCCAACAGCTGGGATTAACCATTCTCTCAGTTCCTACTTCCCCCGTGACCACAGCACTTCATAACAAAGCACCACACTGAAGCTACTTGTGTGCATATTCCACTTAACTGTGAGCTTCCCTGGTGCTTGAGACACACTGACGAATGGGTCGGGTGTCTGCCCACCCCCAGCCTAGCCGAGGGGAGGAGAGGCCTGGGCCCAAGAAGCCTTAAGAGGCTGCGGGATGCCCCTACCACCACCCAGGGCTCTATCAGGCCCATTGCCTTCGTCCCTCGCCCTGGCCCAGACCCACTCACCACTTGCGCTTCATGTAGGCAGCAGCTCGGTTCCCGTAGAGCATGGCATTGTGAGGGGCCCTCTGCACAGCCTTGCTGTAAAGCTGAATGGCCTGGGTCCACTGCTGGCAGGCGAAAGCCTCATTGGCTTGCTGTTTCACACGCTCCAGGTATGGGGGCAGCTCTACCTGGGGACTATGGAGGAGGCAGAGCCAAGTCAGGCCAGTCAAAGAAGATCAGAGCAGACCCTCAGGAAGTCTGTAGCCTTGTCTGAGGGTCACCCAGGCTTTTTTGGCCTTTGGGATGTGCACTATCATCTAGAAGAGGGGACCACTCCTATCCTTGGCCTGAGTTACTGTGACAGGTAATGGGTACAATTCCAGATACTCTAAGCCAGTAAACAAACAACTGAGGCATAAATGAAGCGGTCCTAGACAGGTTTAAGGCAATTTTAACCAAACTCCTGGGCATGATAGTAGCTGACCCCACCTGTCTCTACACTGAGCTGAACCCTGTGACCACCCAAGTCCCTCCCATGGATCACTCTAGAAAGAATTCTGTTTCTCTCAAGGGCAAGAGGACTTGAAAACCTCTGTATCCGAAGCCCAGCACAGAACCTGACAGAGAACCAAGGTCAGAAGATGCTATGGGATGGAGAAAAATATAATAGGAGAGGCCCATCTGTGTGGGGCCTTTAGGAAGGAACTCACTGAAACGAGGCACTTAGCTTCTGGGTGCCCTGATTACAGCTTCTGGTCCAAGAGACCAGCGTTTCAGTCTGAGCATGACTGGAGTCCTACCAGGTACGAGTGGCACTGGGACCATTAATCACCCTCCAGAAAATTATTTGCCCCAGTCCTCTGACTCTGGAGTATGTGCCTGGGTGGGGGTCAGGAGGAAGGGTTACAAGACATACTCCTCCCTCTAGTCTATAGGTGTTATTGGGGCTGGGAGGATTGGACAAGTGAACTGGCCTCACCTCACATGTCCCCTACTCTCTGGCAGCCGGAAGCCATTGCTGTGAAGGTGCAGGCCATTGGACACGCCGTTGGACACACCATTGGTGGACATCTTGCCATTCTGAACTTCTGGCAGGGGATGGGGAGAAAGGAATAGCAACAACTCAGGAAGAGGTCCTCATATCTCCTTGGCAGCCCTCCAGCTTCCATCACAGGGTCTGTTGGTTTCATTGTGAGGCCATCCTGCCAGGGTAAGATCTATTCCCAGAAAGCAAGTTTTTGCAGAGCAGCAGGCAAGAGCATTTAAAAAAAACCATGTGCGCCCTCTGCTGGCTGAAGAGGGACACAGCTTCAACTTGGCATTACCCTTAGCTGGAATTGGGGATGGGAGTAGGAGTTGGGGGTGCAGACGTGTCTAAATAAACTTTAGGCTCCAGTAAGAAATCAATGAGGAGACTGATCTAGGACAATAAGGGAAGGGAAACTATATCAGGTCCTCAAGAGCCAACCATGGAAAGAACTTGTTTTTTCAGAGGGAAGTGAAAGGGCTGTGGCACAAATCCCTTTGACAGATTTCTGCGACCTATTGTTATCTTCTTTTTTACTGTACAGGTAGTGTATTTCAGAAAATCTACTCCTTTGCAGGATCGCAGCCACAGCCCAAGGTAAGGGGAAGGTTTCTTAGCAGAGGTGGCACACACTCAAGCTCCCCAGCAGGTACTCTAAAGGACACCCCAAGGGAGAACTTACCCCCTGAGGAGTGGCATTTTCTAGGCAAGAGGAACGTGTATGGCCGCTGCTTGTAAGTCAGGTCAAACAAATAGACCTAGAGGGGCGGGGTCAAGAAGAAATGGAGGCTGTGAGGTAAGCATGTGGCTGAGCCAGGCCTGGGTGCCTCTCAGGAACACAGTGAGTGTTGAGCAGGGAACCACTGAGCCAGGCTGGAAGGGGTTTCTATGGAGCAACCCTTAGTCAGGAAAGTCTTCCTAGTTCCTGCTGGAAATATTGTCATTAGTTAGAATCACATGTTTAAGTTGAAAAGGTCCTCAGAGGTCACAAAGTGAAATATCTCGTTTTACAGATGGGAAAACTGGAGCCTGAAAAGGGAAGCAATTTACCTAAAATAACACTGCTAGTTACTTCCCTCAGTAAATATTGTCTATTATTACTTAACATTTATTGACTTCCCCTTCTTTGCTCCAGGAACTTTAGTTGTTTTATATGACACCTGATTTTGTCCTAGAAACCCTCCCAGGAAGAGGTACTAGTATCATCATCCCCTTTATATATGAAGAAATGTACACTCAGAATTTACTTTATCCAGGGCCATAAAAGCAGCATGTGACACAGCCAGGACCCAAAACCAAGCTCTTAACCACTCTGCTAGACTGCCTCTCCACTCATCCTTATGTTACCTTTAGGCCAGATGATGGCTCAGCAATCTGAAGCCAGAGTTCTATTCTGAACTCGGGCACTACCTATTCTCCACCCCATTTCTTCTGTACAAAATCATACCTTACCTTGTAATGTCATCAATTGTTTCACTTGCTGTGTCTCCTCTGTTAGCCTGGGATGGATTATATTTTGCGTTTGTCTCCCTCATACTTATGATAACGCTAGTCCCAGAATGTGTTCAGTATTTGTAAAATAAATGAATTTATGCCAGGCTTAATAAATATCCTGACTGAGAACATGCAAACAAAAGGTTTAGCAACCTGCCATTATCAAAGAACACTTCCCAAAGCTGGCCCTAAACCAGAGCCTGGCTGCATGCGTGAACCCCAAGATCTCCTCCTAGGAAAACAGTAGATGAGGAAACCAAGGCTCAGAAAAAAGAGACTTGTTCCAAGTCACAGGACACAGCTAGTAAACAGAAGGTCAGCATTTCAAGATAGGTCTGTCAGTTCTAAAACTTATGCTCAAATAAAAAAGACCAGGCTAGGGCACCTGTCTGGGAATTCCGATGATACTATGTCATTCCCACACTTCACTATAATGGCATTTACAATAAGGTTTCTTGTCTGCATCATGGACGTGAGGTACACAGCCCTGGCTGCTGGGTATGGGGTGGTGCTGGGGCAGAGCCAACTTGGTCAGTCGTACATACCTGCTCCCCTCCCATGTTGACCAGCAGCTCTGTGCCACTGGGGCTGAAGGTCACATAGGTGGCAACCAGCACTCTCAGACGGTTGTTGTAGTCAGGCAGCTTCACTGGCAGATGACCTGCAGGGAATGGTCCAGTCATTCTAGTGTGAGGTTCCCAGGACCCCAAAAAGGGGTCAGAGAGTTGTGTGAAATCAGCCATATCAATGATGATAGCAATCATCTTCATCATAAAAACCGCAACAAGTGTTAAGCCCTTACCATATGGGCTGGGCTACTTTATGCGCTTTCTATCATTTGGTCATTACAACCCTATTTTATAGAAAATAAATTAAGATCCATGAAGGGTCAATAATTTGCCAAAGGTCATATGATGGCTGGTTAATGGCAGTCAGAATTAAAGCCCAAGCATGTTGAACTCTCAAACTCTTGCTCTTGACCACTGCGCCACACCACCTGCCTGCACGCCTCAGAGAGAGCCAGCACCCAGCCAAGAGTTTGGGGCCATAACTGGGCTGAGACCTACCTGCTACGTAATACTGGGCTGCACCATCCGGAAGGGGCTTCTGCCGGTCACAGAAAGTGTGCACGCCTGCAGAAGGGCTCTGCTTCATGCTCTTTCTGGTGGAAAGGCAAACCACATAGGTTACAATGCCTAGCACTACCCTGGCTAGATTAGACCACATTCCTAGAGGAAAACCCAAGTTTGTATCCCTGAGAGAAACAGAAAGTACCTTTCTCCTGTATGTCCACCAATTAAACGGCTGTGGACACATACATTACAGTGCTTAACAAATAGATCCTGCCAACTGTCTTGGTCCTCATGAACACCCCATTATCCTCATTTTACAGATGAGTTAGAGCTCAAGGCCTAATCCAAGCCATGTAGCATGTGAGGAGCAACAGAAGTCGCCCAAACCCGTGAATCAAAGTAAAGCAGCCACGCGTTCCTGCACCTCTCCCAAGAGTCCATAAAACCCAGGCTGGCGAAGCCGCTCAGGTCTGGGACTTCGGTGGAGGTTCTAGTATACCCTACCTTTGTTTTTGAAAAAAAACACACAAACAAAACAAAACAAAATGAACTTACATATACATGAAAGCAATGCACATATAAGGTTATAACTCTATACAAACAGTCATAATAAAAGAACAAGCAGCAAGTATTATACATAGTGATTTCTTTCAGGTGATGGATTATGGGTAATTTTTAAATTATACTTTTCATATTTCCAAAACAAGCATAAATTAAAGTTTAAAAAAAATCACACAAATTAACCTGTATAATTTTGTTAGCCAGCTTCACCCCAATAAATTCAATAAGAAGAGAAGAAAAATTTTTTTAAATCACAAAAATTAAAAAACCCACCTCCAAAAGAAGAGGGCATGGCAATGAGGGAAAGAAGCAGCAGGGACTTGCCCACAGGAGGCTGAGCTGTTCATACCTGTGGTTATGGATCATGCGAATATCGTAGAGCCTCACGAAGGGCCCACTGGCCCCGACCGCCAGACAGTTGTTGTCCTGGGGGTTGACAGTGAGGCACTTGGCCTCCACCAGCTGGCCACAGTACTCTGTCAGGTCAATCAGCACTTCCGAGTGTTTGCTGTTCTCCCGAAGGTCATACTGTCTGTGAGAGAGGACAGAGTCAGGGGACTGGGGTCTGGGTCCCTGTGTTAAAGGCAGAGAAAAAGCCAAGGCCTTGTTATGCAAGGTGAGTGGGAGGGGCTCTGGACCAGTTTGTAAGAATGTCAAAAACCACTCTCATTTCTTCAGTGTCCCTTGTGTGCCAGGACCTGTAGCAGTCTTCTATCAGTGCTTTATTCTAACATGACTCAAGGTAAACACTACTGTACCTTAAAAAACAAAAGCAAACCCAAACACATGTCCATATTATTGCTAAGTACTATTACTACTGATTACTAACACTTAGTGAGAAATTGCTGTGTGTCCAGTATTGTCCCTCAGTGTTGCACATGTATTACCTAACTAAACCCTCACAGCATCCCTTGGTACCACTAGAACACTGAGGTTCAAAGCAGTTAAATAACCTGCCTGGGACAACACTGCTACTAAATGTAGAGCTGGGATAGCTTCCTCAGACTGCTCAGCTCCTTAATTCTAATTCTTATTGTAAATCTAGTAGGAAACAAAAGAAGTATGGAGGTGGCAAAAAAGAGAATGTGGAGATCATCTAAGAGCTACCTAGAAACGCCAAATGCCAACAGAAGCCCAAGAGTCTCATCCAGGTAGATGGCAAAGGTCATGCCAAACATCTACCTGGCAGCAATACACACCCCTCATTGCAACCCGGGGAGCTGTTCTGCTGCCGCTACACAGGCACATGCAATGACCTCATCACTGTTTGCCTTACCTTTCTAAGCTAACTCTCCAGCTCAAAACTACAGTGATTCCTCAATATTTTCAGCATGAATGTACTTTTAGCTTACATTTTCCAAACTTTTCTGTCTGCTTTTCAAGATCTGATTTCACATCCCTCTCCAACCTTGTTCTCAGTTTTCTAAACGGGTCAATTACACTACAGTACTCTCTACCCTGTATAAGCCATGTTTACCCCTGCCTTCACAAACTTTGCTCAAGCTGGGAACCACTCTGCTTTACCTTGCCCATCCAAATCCCTGCTATTCTGGAAGGCCAGTTTATGTTTACCTTCTGCTAGGACACCTTCCCTGACTGTGCCTGTGCCGAAGTAATGAGGCTCCTACACAAGATCCTTGATGCTCAGCTTCTACCTGTTGTCTGACACAGTCTGGTCAGTCAAGGTCAGCAAGTGCAATGTAGAATTGTATTCACCACTAAACAAGTGCTTTCTGTCTTAAGTACGGCAGGTCCTCAAATATCGTTTTGTTGTTTTTTGTCCTTCAGTGTTGTTTCATTATAATGTTAAGATTCGTGGGAACTTAACTCTTGTTTATATCAACGAGGCTATGGTAAAATTGGTTTCCTTATATGTCATTTCACTTAAAGTCACAGAATCTATAAATGACATTAAGTGAGGACTTACTAAACTATGCTAAGGTTTTACTGGCACTATCTCAATTTCAATGCTCAGGCCAACAAGGGAGATACTATGGTGATTCCCATTTTATAGATGAGGAAACTAAGGTTCAGTGGTGAAGTGACTTGTCCCAGTCAAACACTGAGTGACAGAGGCAGGACTTGACACTAGGTCTGTGTGACTTCAGTGCCCTGCTTCTAATTGCTGTGTTACAGTTTATATATGACTTAGCTACCTCTTCTTTGTAACAGTGGCGAGGGCACACGGTCCTACAGAGTTTTAAGGGAGGCAGTTAAGGCAGGTTGGGGAGATAAGGAAAAAGTTCTAAGGTCATATTTGAAGAGAGGCGTTAAAGAAGGAAAATGAGACCATTTTAGGATGAAGGGAAGTAGAGGCAAAGGTGTGACAATACTGGCCGCTGGTAAAGGGGACAGTCCACTTTGTCATTTCTGGGTGACTCTCCCCCTTATAGGCATATGCCCACTGACCAATTGCTCAAGAGAAATGTATCAAGTGTCTCTATGTGCCAGGCACTGTGCTGGGCTCAACGAACACAACCCAAGGTAAGCCAGATATGGAGCTGCTCTGAAGAGTTTACTATTCAGTGAGGGATACAGACAAAAAAAAGTAAACCAACAAGTAAATAAAATAATCCAGCAGACGAGAGTTACAGAGGCTACAATAGGGCACTGAGACAAAGAATAACGGGCGAGGGGTTTGCTTTAGGGTGGTCAGAGAAGGTGCTTCTGAGAAAGTGACTCTTAAGCATATCTCCTTAGGGTAAGAGAGTCACAGAGCTGGGTACAGAGAAAACCAGCTAGAGGGAACAGCAGTGTGAAAGCCCAGAGGAGGCAGACATTGCATCTAGGTGATGGGAGGCCGGCAGGCCTGGATATAGTGCAGGAGAGGGAAGAGAGTGGGAAGGTGAGAGTAGGGGAAGCAAATGTTCCCAGCTGAGTTTGTCCACAAACAGCTCTGGGCAGACTAATGAGGCTGGAACTCTGCTGGAGGGAAGGAGTCAGGTCTGTGGAAGGAAGTGGTATGGACAGGTGGGAGGGAGGAGCCAACATGAAGAGAGAGGCACAGGCCCCATCAACGCCTCAGGCCCTTACCGGATAAGCCCATCCTCAGCAGCACTCCAGAATGTGTTGGGCCACATGGGAGCCGTGGCGATGCGCTTCACCCGGTTTGTGTGGTCTCCAAACATGTGGATCGTCTCCTTTACTGTCAGGTCATGGACATGCACCTTGGAGTCGGCTGCCCCCGTGATCAAGATGCGGTCCCCAGCGTGAGGCAGGAACTGCTCCGGAGAGATGGAAGAAGAGATTGCAGGTGGTGGAGGTAGGGCTGGCCATAGGAGGAGACTGGCCTGCATGTTAGTGCCCTCTTTCTCTTTCCATATCAGGTAAGAAAATGAGCCCATCCAAGACAACCCACCAGGAAAACTGTGGACCTCGAACATCCGTCCTCAAGCCTAAAGGTCAAAATCGGGGCTGCACCTTTACTTTGCCAGTCATCCTAGTCCTGACTAGATTACCTAAGGAAACATTTTCCTGATTCTTTCACAGGTAAGCGCTGAGTCCATGATAATCATAGCTGTTACCACCATGTGCTAGACAACAGGGCAGGTACTTTATCTTACTGATAGTTAAAATAAAATAACCCCATTAAAAACTGAGGTTTGGCAAACATTCAGCAGGACTGTCTGACTCCCATCTGCCATACAGCCTCATGACCGCTATTGAATAGCCTGTGGGTTAAGTAATAAACTAGTCTTAAAATGAAAAGGACTTCCAGTGTTTTAAGGGAGTGCGTGTTTAAAATTGGTTCTAGTATTTCTGGAGAACAATCTGGCAATAGGTAGGAAAGATAAAAACTATATCTTTTGTTCCAAAATCCTAGTTCTGAGAAATGATTCCAAAAGGAAAGAGAGACCTATGCAGAAATGCTCAGAATGGAACTCATTATAATGACAAATGCTAGAAACGGCTCAAATGCCAGACCTTGGGAAAGGGCTGAGCACCAGGAGAATACATCTCATTGCAGCAAGAGCCCTGGCCAGCATGGCTCAGTTGGTTGGAGCGTCATCCCGTGCACCAAAAGGTGGTGGGTTCAATTCCTGGTCTGGGCACATACCCTGGTTGTGATTTTGATCCCCGATGGGGTGGCAACTGATTGATGTTTCTCTCTTTCCCTTTTGCTCTCTTAAAAAAAAAAAAAAAAAGAGAGCCCCCACCATTCTGATGAGCTTGAAAACAATACTAGACATAATAATAACAAAACAGCCACATAATTTGTATAATAGTAATTTCTAAAACAATCCTCACCTGAGGGTATACTTATTGATTTTGGAGAGAGGGAGAGAGGGAAGTTGAGAGAGAAACATCAACATGGGAGAGAAATATGGGTTGGTTGCCTCCCGTGTGTGCCCTGACTAGGGATTAAACCCACAACCTAGATATGTGCCCTGACCTGGAATCGAACCCCGAGACCTTTCAGTGTATGGGACGACACTCCAACCAACTGAGCCATATTGGCCAGGTCTGAATAATAATTTTTAAAAAGTATGCTGTCCTGCCCAGCTGGTGTGGCTCAGTGGTTGAGCGTCGACCTATGAACCAGGAGGTCAGAGTTTGATTCCTAGTCAGGGCATATGCCGGTGTTACGGGCTTGATCCCCAGTTTGGGGTCTTCAGGATGCAGCTAATCAATGACTTTCTCTTATCATTGATGTTTCTATCTCTCTCTCCCTCTACCTTCCTCTCTGAAATCAATAAAAATATTGTTTTTTAAAAAAGTATGCTGTCCTATCACCAGTGTTGAGAAAAAGAAATATTTGGATGTGGTGTTGAGTTCTTCTCTTCTTTCTTGAGTTCAAAAGATTGGATTATCTTTTTTTTCTGAATTGAAGTTTCTCAAAACCCACGAGGCTGAATGGTGTTGGGGTGGGGGGTGGGGGGGGAGGGCAGCACTCTGCATTCAAACAACTAAACCACTTGACCAGTGGTTCTCAACCTTCTGGCCCTTTAAATACAGTTCCTCATGTTGTGACCCAACCATAAAATTATTTTCGTTGCTACTTCATAACTGTAATGTTGCTACTATTATGAATTATAATGTAAATATCTGATATGCAGAATGGTCTTAGGTGACCCCTGTGAAAGGGTCATTCGACTGCCAAAGGGGTTGCGACCCACAGGTTGAGAACCGCTGCACTTGACTTAAATGTTCACGCAAAAGCAACAATTCACTCTTCCCACACATACTACTCTAATGGCTCACTAGGATAAGAGCTAGATGAACTAGATGGAATTTAATAATTTTTAGGGACAACTAGTACTTTTTAAAAATATATATATTTTTATTGATTTCAGAGAGGACAGGAGAGAAAGAAAGAGATAGTAACATCAATAATGAGAGAGAAGCATTGATCAGCTGCCTCTGGCACATCCCCAACTGGGGATCAAGCCCGAAACCTAGGCATGTACCCTTGACTGGAATTGAACCCAGGACCCTTCAGTCCACAAACCGATGCTCTAGTCTATCCACTTAGCCAAACCAGCTAGGGCACAACTAGTAAGTAGTCTTTAATCCTGTCTAGAGGCAGCACATAATCATGCACAAAAGAAATAACAGGAGAACCCTTGGGAAGAACTTGTGACCACTGCCACACTTGTCACACACTGCAGCAGCCACCAGGGGGAAGTTGAGGGTTAAATACAGGAGTAGGCAAAAGTAGGTTTACAGTTGTGAGTCTATGAAGTTTATTCTTGTATTATTTATTAATTATTGTACTGTTTTCCATACGAACAACTATGCCCACTCCTGTAAGTATATCTAGTGTTTTACTAACAGAAGACAGAAGGATCCTTCTCCACACTCTTTTTTTTAACAGAAGAGGAGGCTGAAGGTCTGTGAATATAACTGCCTTGCTCAAAGTCTCACTATTAGTGAGTATCAAGGCCATTGTCAAATTCTGGTCTCTGAACTTAACGTTTTGTGCTCTATGATGCAAAACGTAGGTCCTTTCCCAGACCTGACCCCACAGACTCAAACTGGTCCTAAAACTTTTCCGGGACAGAAAGCAGTCTCTGTTTGCCATGAGAGAGGTGAATCAGCATTGTTCTGTCTCTAAAATAGCAGAAATTCATCTAGGATTGGTCCCTGGGCCAGAGATGAGAATCACAGCTTGGGAAAGAGGCAGGGTTTAGGGAAGTGAGTAGGTTTTGAGCTCTTGAATTTGCCTTCTTCAGGTATGTTGTAATTCTTCTTGATATTAACTGGGGAAGGACAGCCTCACTCCCACATACATCCATGACAGAATTTCAGAGCTGGAAAGGTTCTTAAAGGTCATTTCCTCCAACGTTAAACCTGGCAGATAAAGTTCCCAACAAGCAGAATACCTCAGTGCTAGTACATTTGCTACATCCTCAGAGGGCCCATTCTACCTTTCCCAAATTGCTCTAAGCATTAGACAATTCTTTCCTTCATCAGGCATGCATTTGCTTCTGTGGACTTATAGCTGCTGTCCTAGGTCTGTTATCTGGGATCAAAAGGGACAAGTTTCATGCCACTTCCCATAATAGGTCTCCAGAGGTCTGAGGGCATCTGTAAGGCCCTTTCCCACCTCTCCTCAGCTCAACTCCTCTCCACCACAAAAGCAGCAGACCCATTTCCTATGAAAGTTAGAATAGTTAAAACCACCTGTGCCAGGTAACATCAACCCTGTGAACTGCTACTTCCTTTTTAAAATTAAACTATTTATTCACCCATTTATTCATGAATCTGAGGGATTTTCCTTAGCTACAGATGAGCAAACAGGCTCAGAGAGGTCAGGTGATTTGCCTACTTCACATAGCTTCCAAAGGCTGAAAAGGGAGTCACACAGTCTTCCTGGTATCTAAATTCATGCTCAGAACCGTATCTCCCACCATCACCACTCACATAAACATAAATTAATTTAGAGCTGGCCTCTTGGCTCTAAGAGAGGAAGCAGGATATGGAAAAGAGATGGGGTTTCAGGAATCACCATCAGATGCTCAGATCAAAGGTGTATGTGACCCCAGGGGGTACATGGGAAACACACATGCAAACACAACTATGTGCAGAGCTCAGTCGCCGTGTTCACTGGCTCTGTGGCTTATCCTGCTCACCTTGACAGAGAAGATATTTGCAGTGTGTCCCGTATGCATGGAGAGCAGCTTCTTGTGGTGCAGCGGGTCCCACACGATTGTGTGCTGGTCATCGGAACCAGAGGCCAGCAAGCTGCAAGCAGAGTGAGGGGTTCTGACCTCTCCTCAAGTTCGTGGGCAATTTTCCCCCATCCCACATTCCCAGGTGATAAGGTGTTAGGCCACACAGAACTTAAATCACAGTATATGTCACAGATTTTAAGGCTATCTTGTAAATATTGGCTGATTCTCTTCTATTTGTCCTGAGAATTTGCCATTATTCCTTAAACTCTGCATTGACTTATTGAAAAAACAGAGTTTGGATGGCCATGCAACCTTCCATCTATCTGTGCTTCATTGTTTAACTGTGTATTGACAGTGATGGACTAAACTAAACTACGTAGCAGAGAGCAGCAATCTTTTCACTTGGGTCCATTTTTTTTCCTTAGATCTAGGAAGAGGATCTCCCAGCTGCCTCACTCTCTTTAGCATCCCCTTCCCCCGTGCTCTAGCTCATACTTACTCTCCTTTCTCGTTCCACTCCAGACAGTTGACACATCCTGAGTGACCCTGGGTAAGCAAATAGAAAGGGATAAGAAGAGAGCCAGTTAGAGGTTCTCCTGGGGAACTCAACACCAAGAAGTAGAACTGAACAGGTAAACTAATCTTTCCATCATCAATGTTTTCCAGGTGCATGTGAGTGACCAGGACTGAATTAAATTGCCTGGCATCTTACAATATATAAAGTACATTCATTGTCATGATTTTACTTGACATTGAACACCCCTGAGTCATAAAGTTCAGGTTTCATTGGTCCCATTTTGCAGAAAATTAAACTTAAGTTCAGATAACAGTAACAGCAGTGTGATCCAAACAAATTTCTGCTCCTACCACTAGAAGGAACATGTCAACAGTCCCTTCGAGGGATATCCCCTCGACCACAGACAATTTTCCCAGAGAAGCATCTGACCCAAGGATGATCTTTCATTCTTTTGGCATATATTTAATTTATTGAGCACTCACTGCATACCAGGTACTGTTCAGATGCTGGGGGCAGATCAGTGTACAAATCACAGTCCCTGCTCTTCTGAGTTAACTTCCAGTAGAAGGAGCCTGGTATAGTAAGGTACATTGGGCTAGTTTCTTGAGCTTGGAGATTTGAATTAAGAAACACCGAGAGTGAGGCAGTTAACCGATGCTGAGGTTGAAAGCATGCAGAGAGAGAAATCATGGCAAAGCTAGAATTACCAGAAAACAGAATCCATGAAAAGCAGAAGGTATGAGGTGGCAGAAACAAGTCTTACATGGGAAAAAGAGAAAACAAATCACTAGGCATTCCTGCATACTGTTCTTTCTGTTCCCTCAGCCTCCTTCATTCCTAATAGTACCTAGATTTTCATCTAATCATCTCCCTGTCCAAGTTAGACCATGTGTTTCAGGAAGGGAAAATCCATTGTTCTCTCTAGTGATAGGTTCAGAAACTTACGCCTAAGCCAAATTGGAGGTGGCATTCACTTGGGCATAGGAATTGGCTCAGAAATGACCCTGTGACCCCAATCAGATGCAAGGGGGACAGTTGCTGGGAGCTTCTGGGAAAGGAGTTTTCTCATTCTCAGGAGAGAGTCTATGAAAGAGATGCCTTCTTCCTCTGGATGATGGGAGTACTGATGTGACACCTGGAATTGCCACCACCAGGGAAGCCAGCCAGAGAGTGAAACTGAAGGAGGAAAGCCCAGCCCAGGGAATCATGGAAAAACGGAGCCAGAGTGACCCGAACAACTAACCCAGGTGCCTAGTCTACTCCTGGACTTCCACTTAAGTAAGCCAATCAATTCATAACTGTTTAAAGCCATTTGAGTTGGGTTGTTGCTTGTGGCCCAAAGCATCCTAACTAACAAACTCCAACTCATTCTTCAGATTTCACTTCATAGGCACTTCCTTGAAGATGCCTTTCCTGTCGTGTGAATTTGGGAGGGAGGCATATGCTTCCTGTGGGCTCCTACTGTCACACTGTATTATGGCTCTGTGTTGACATGGTGGTTTGCATCACCAGACTGAGCCCTGAGAAGCAGGCTTTTGTGTATTGTATTCATTGCATCTCCAAGGCCAGTTATAGTCCTTGGCACATGTCTGTTGCATAAACGAACACATGAGTCAGTGGGACTAATGGGAAGAATGAAGAGATTTGAACAAATCTAATTCCCCGCCTATCCGTCAGAAAAGGCCTTTCCTTGGCCTTCTCCTTTCCTTTTACCTTTTGCTCTATACAGAGTCTCATCTGGGTTGAACCTCACTTCTTTCCAGGTTCTGCACTTACAAACATTGCAGATACATTTACTCTGCCCACACTTGTCAGAGCACTTGCTGACCTGAGGCCTCTCACTTTCCTGTGGCACTTGGTTGCAACCCCACCCATAGCTTTGGTCACGCTTTCTAGGTCAGAATCATTTCTGTCCTCAACCCTCTCATTTTTTTCAACTGGCTGTCAATTACTTGGGCCTGGGGGCCGCATCTTCCCAGCTGACCCTGAACAACTCATTGCGACCATCACCTCAGAGAATTGTTTGGTAGTTTCAGATAAAGTTAAGCTTGTATCTATCTACCCTATGACCCAGTAATTCCATCTGTAGGCATTTACTTGAGAAAAATAAAAACATTTATCCATACAAAAACTGGTTTAAGAATATCTATACACGATTTATTTTTAAAAGCCCCAAACTGGAAATAGCCCAAATGTTCATCAACTGGAGAATGGATAAACACAATGTAGTACATCCATACAGTGTGTCACTAATCATCAATAAAAAGAAGCAAACTAGATATGTGCAATACAGGCGAAACTCACCGAGGATATTTTTCCACTGATTTTAAGAGAGAGTGGAAGGGAGGGGGAGAGACAGAGAGAGAAACATTGATGTGAGAGATACACATAGATTGGTTGCCTCCCGCACACCTGGGTTGGGATCAAGCCTGCAACTGAGGTACGTGCCCTTGATGAGAATTGAATACGGAACCCTTCAGTCCATGGGCCTATGCTCTATCCACTGAGCAAAACTGGCTAGGGCCATGCTTTTCCTTCTGATCTTTGTTACCTGCTCCTTCTCAATGTTCAAATTTCATTTCAAACATCACTTCATCAGAGTGGCTTTCTCAGACCACTGTATCTAAAGTATATCCCATTACCATGGTTTGATATGACTTGTTTCTAGTGAATTTACATTTGAATTATATTAAAACAAAAGCAATTAAGCCAGATTGTGAAGGTAAGATATATAATGTTTGCAACTTGTTTAAAGAAAATATTAAGAAAACAAATAAGGCAAGAGAATAAATCCACTGAGCCAAGAACTATTTGTTAAGTCCTTTAAAAGAGTAGACACAGAGTCCTTGCACGGCTCCACAGAGTGGACACCCTGGACTCCAAGATGGCGTCATTCGTGCCATTGAAGGAGAAGAGACTGATGGAAGTCAAAATAGGGGAGCTGCCACGCTGGAGACTGATGCAAGATTTCACCCCTAAAGGTTACCACAGGTATTACAACAAGTACATCCATGTGAAGAAAGGGGGCATTGCTGGCGTTTCTATGGTGCTGGCAGCTTATGTGTTTTTCAACTACTGCTGTTCTTATAAGGAACTAAAACATGAGCAACGACGCAAGTACCGCTGAAGAGGGCCCAGTGTGGACTCCACATTCCTGACCATGACCTTTGCCCAGCACCTCTGAATCCTTTCATACTGTGATGTAACACCTACTAAAAGGTGGCTGGTAAAAAAAAAAAAAAAAAAAGAGTAGACACATGGTTGGAGTCAAAAGAATATGAACTATGGAGCCAGACAGGCCTGATATAAATATTAATCTTTTACCATTCATGTGACCTTGGAAATGCTCAGTTTTATTCTCCTCATTTGTAAAGTGAGATTCCCTTCCTCACAGCCGAGTGGGAACAAAGCCTAGGACAGAGCCATAAAGAAGACCAACATAAGGGCCTGATGGACAAGGAGTATGCAAAGGGCATCAAGAAAGACACGAGAGGAGTAGGAAGGAAAACAGAGGGTGATGCCTCAGAACCCAGATGACAAAAGTTTTGTTGAGAAGTGTCCAGTACTACCAAATACTGTCGGACCAAGCTAGATGAGGACTAAGAAGTGTCCATTGATTTAGGGCAAGAAAGCTACAGTGGTAACCTTGGCAAGAGCCACTTTTGTAGTGTGTGGTTAGATAAATAGAAGTAGGTTGAGGAATTCATTGTGTGCCACATTCGATATTTTCAGTCAATGATGAGCCACATATGTGATATAACATAGAGCCTAGGTGTGTAGTAGGCTCTACCATCTAGGTTTGTGTAAGCACACTCAAGATGTTGCACAATGACAAAATCATCTAACAGTGCATTTCTCAGAATGTATCCCTGTCGTTAAGCAGCACATGACAGTACTGGGAAGTGAGGAAGTAAAAATAGCGAGTATAGACTACTCTTTCAGTCTGGCTATGAAGGGGAAGAGAAACAGAAGGCTATAGCTAGATGTGGCTGTGGCATCAAAGAAGGACTTTCTTATATTAGAGAAGCTTGAGCATATTTAATCCCAAGGGGAATCAATAGAGAAAGGGAAAGTTAAAGATATAGGAAAGCTAAAAGATTATCTGTGGTTGGGGTTTTGTCAGATTAATGTTGCAAGAGAATGACTGTAGTAATGAGTCATTGATTCTTAGGAGATAGGGAAGGAAGTAAAGACATGAAGTAGCTTGTAAGGAGAGAATAGAGGGGTTGACTGGGCTTGGAGGACTTGTTGAGGATGCAGAATCGTTGAGGCATGATAGATATATGTATATACTCTTTTTTCACTTACTAATATATCTAGGAAATCACTCATATCAATTAATAAAATTCTTTTTCATAGCTGCATAGCACTTTATATGTAGATGAGCCAAGATTTATTCAACAAATTTCCCATGTATGGATTGTTAAGAGTTGTTTCTAATAGTTTGCAATTATAGCAATACCATAATGAATAACCTTGTGCACATGTATTTTATTACTGTTGGAGATGTGTACCTTCAGGGTAAAAACCCAGAAGAGGCAGTGTTGGCCAAAGAGTAAATGTATATGTGGTCTTGTTAGATATTGCCAAGTTCCCGTCCATGGGAGTTGCATCATTTTGCCTTTCCAGTAGCAATGCATGAGAGTGCCTGTTTCTCCACAACTTACCAACACACTGTGTGGTTAAGCTTTTGAATATTTCACCATTCTGACAGATGAAAAATGGCATCTCCACGTAGTTTGAAGTTACATTTCTCTTGTGAATGAAATTGAATATCTTTTCCATGTTTAAAGGCTATTTTAATATAATTTTTGTCAATTTTGGTGTAACAAAATTGAAAATAAGAATTTATGTATGTGGCCCTGACTGGTTTGGTTCAGTGGATAGAGCATCGACCTGTGGACTGAAAGGTCCCAGGTTCGATTCTGGTCAAGAGCATGTACCTTGGTTGTGGGCACATCCCCAGTAGGAGGTGTGCAGGAGGCAGCTGATTGATGTTTCTCTCTCATCGATGTTTCTAACTCTCTATCTCTCTCCCTTCTTCTCTGTAAAAAATCAGTAAAATATATTTTTTAAAAAGAATTTATATATGTGTATCTGCATATTTTTGCAAACACAAACACAAGCAGAGAATGGATAAGTGGAAACTAATGAAGTTGGTTACCACTAGGGGGTGGAAGGTATACGATGAAGGATAGAGAAAGGGTATGAGTAATCCTGCTCTGGACCTTTTTGTAGAGTTTTTACTTTTAGAACAAAGTTGAACCTGGCCAGTATTGCTCAGTGGTTGAGCATCGACCTATGAACCAGGAGGGCACAGCTTGATTCCTGGTTGGGGCACATGCCTGGGTTGCAGGCTCGATCCCCAGTAGGAAGCATGCAGGGGGCAGTCGTTGTTTCTCTTTCTCTCTCCCTCTCCCTTCTTCTCTGAAATCAATAAAAATATATTGAGGGGGGGGGGAGGCCAAGGCCCCCCCTACTTAAATTCTGAATCCCATACCCATCAGCCTTCCCCAAGACTTTGGTCCTTCAGTTATTCTGTCCTTCTCTTATATCGGCAATCCCTTCCTCTCTCATCAACATATAAAAATGCTCTAGCATTTCTTCCCATTCTTACAAATCCTTTCTTTAGGGGAATCCTATTGACCCCTTCACCTACTGCCCCATTCCTCTGCTTTCTTTTGTAAACAAAGTTGTTCAAAGTTGTCTATATAACTCAATAAAGCTGGGGGGAGGGAGGAGAAACAAAACAAAAACAAAACAAAATGACTTTGAAGGGCGGAAGCAAGGGGAATAAAGAAGATGTCATTCTTCCTCCAATCTCCTGAAATGACTCCCCATTGGTTACAGCAAACCAAAAGACAGGACAAGAGAGAACATTAATATTCCTGTGCAAGTCAGCTGTCCAGGCAGTGAGCTGAAGAAAGGTAAAAAGTAGATGTAGAGGGGCAAGAAAATATAACTTTTAAAGATTATTCTTTTTACTGCTTATATTCTATTATTCCTTTCATCTAGGGGAAAAGTTTGTCCTAAATAAATAAACAAAAACAAATTCCCATTACTCTCTAAAATAAGAAAAAGAAAAAAGATAGCTGTCTACACTTGTTGCTGTTTCTTCACTTCCAATTCACTCCTCAACTCTCCAATCTAGCATCTGTTCCCACCACTCCAATAAAACTGCTCTTGCCTGGCCAGCATGGCTCAGTGGTTGAGCGTTGACCTGTGAACCAGGAGGTCAAGGTCCGATTTCCAGTAAGGCCACATGCCTGGGTTGCGGGCTTGATCTCCAGAAGGGGACATGCAGGAGGCATCCAATCAATGATTCTCTCTTATCATTGATGTTTCTCTCTCTCACTCTCTCTCTCTCCCTTCCTCTCTGAAATCAATAAAAATATTTTAAAAAAACAAAACTGCTCTAGTCAAGACCACAGTCATTGTTTTGTCCCCATCCTACTCAACCTTCAGAAGCACTGAGTACAACCGAACACTCCTTCTTTGTTGAAATACTTTCATTATTTGGCCTTTACACTTTCCTGGTTTTCTTCCCTTTCTATCTCACCGACTACTCTTTCTAGTTACCTTTTCTATCTCCTTAGCTTGTAATTAACTTCTGAAAGCTGGAGTGCCTCAGAGCTAGGCCTTGGACCCTATTCTCTAATGCTCCATGGACAAATGAAGTCTCCAGATTTCTCCCTATAATCCAGAGCTATCTCCCAATAAGTACTGCCTACCTGGTATCTCCACAAAGCTACCCAACTGGCTTCCAAACTTACAACCCCCGATCCTCTCTCTAACTTATTTTTTCTCTCAGTCTTCTTCTTTGAATCTTTTCTCAATTCTCTAGGTCTCATAAGAGGGACAGCTGGGATTTAAACTGGGTCTTTTTAATATCTAAACCTGTGTACATTCCTTCATACTATGTGCTTCTACTACAAGTCCTGGGCAAGGTGGCCTTTAGGCAAGTGCAAATTGAAATAATTCACCTTAACATAATTGTTTTTGAGTTGCAGACCTTGGAAAACAATAGATGGGATCCTGTTTTGTAGTCACAGAAGTTTCCAAGTCTATTCTGGACAAAGTTATCAAACCAGGAAGAGATGGTAAAGATAATATGGGTTGGACAGAGGCACAGCTAAAAGGAGAAGCCAAGCCAGCTAGGGATCACTGTCAATTCAGCATCAACCACAGCAGGTTTCTCAACCGCGACATTATTGGCATTTGGGGCTGTATAATTCCTTTTTTTAAAAATATATTTGTATTTATTTCAGAGAGGAAGGGAGAGGAAGAGAGAGACAGAAACATCAATGATGAGAATTATTGACCAGCTGTCTCCTACATGCCCCCTACTGGGGATCAAGCCTGCAACCTGGGCATGTGCCCTGACCAGGAATCTAAACGTGAGCTCCTGGTTCATAAGTTGACACTCAACCACTGAGCCACACCAGCTGGGCTGGGTGGGGCTGCATAACTCTTAGTGACACTTTCCTTGTTGTCCTGTATATTATAGGATGTTTAGCAGCATCCTGAGCCTCTACCTACTGTATGCCAGCAGTACCCTTCTAGTTTTGATAACCAAAACTGTTTCTGGGAATTGCCAAATGTCCCCTTGAAGGTAAAATCTTCCATGCTCCACCTCCAACTGCACTACAGGGATGTACTCTGAGCTTTGTTCTGAAGGAAACATAGAGAGAAACTTAAAAAAAAAAAAAGGATAAATAATAAAATATATCAAAAATTATGTTTTCAGATAATTTTTAGAGATATGGGAAAACAATAAAAGTATAAAAGGGTTTATCAAACTGTGTAAATGATACAAGATCCATCTGTAGGAAAAAAATTACATAAAAGCATGGAAAAAAACAGGAATATTTAAGAATCATAATTATTATTCTATTGAATTAGCTTGCCAAGATCCAGGCACTATGTTAAGTGCTTCACACTAACCTTCTAATTTAATCATCACAATAATTCTGTTTTACCAATCAGGAAACTAAGGGTAACTTGAGCAATGCTATACAGCTGTGGAGAAGATAGGTCTTGAAATTAAATGGATGAAGCTCCAATGTCCATCTCTTAACAAGTATTCTGCTTCATAACAAAGATAGTACACCAAACATTAACAAAGTTTATCTCTACACAATAGAATTAAAAGTGATTTTGTTTTCTTCTTTACATTTTTCTGTCTATTCCATATTTTCTACTATGATGTTTATTACCTCTATAATCAGAAAAAAATATTAAGTAAAAGTTATGAAAACTACTTGGTAACATGGAGAAAAATAATTATTATATGTTAACTTGAAAAAACTCAATGCAGCCCTAGCCGGTGTGGCTCAGTTGGCTGGGCATTGTCCCATGCACCAAAAGGTTGCTGGTTCGATTCCCAGGCAGGGCACATGCCTGGACCGTGGGCTCCATCCCTGGTGGGCTGAGTGCAGGAGGCAGCTGATTGCATTCTCACATCGATGTTTCTCTTTCTTTCCCCACTCCCTTCCTCTCTCTAAAAATCAATAAAAGTATTTTTTTAAATTCAATGTAAAGTAGGATTACAATTATATAAAACTATACAGGAGATAAAACAGAGTATATGAAATACTAATAGTAATTGTATTATGGAGTGAGGACTAAAAAGTAATTTTTACTTATGTTTTCCATATTACTATTAATAGTTATATTTTGTAATGGATAAAAGTTTATAATTAAAAGAAAGCAATCACAATAATCGATAGCAGGAGTGGAAAATCTTTTTTCTGCCAAGGGCCATTTGGATATTTATAATGTCATTTGAGGGCTGAGGGTCATACAAAATTATCAACTTAAAAATTAGCCTGCTGCCCTAGCTGGTTTGACTCAGTGGATAGAGCATCAGCCTGCAGACTGAAGGGTCCCAGGTTCCATTCCAGTCAAGGGTGCATTCCCGGGTTGTGGGTTCCATCCCCAATAGGCAGGAGGCAGCCCATCAATAATTCACTCTCATCATTGATGTTTCTATCTCTCTCTCCCTTCCTCTCTGGAATCAATAAAAATATATTTTTAAAAAATTAGCCTGCTATATTTGGTCAGACATTTAATTAACTCACCCCTAATGCCTTGACCAATGAT
Source organism: Myotis daubentonii (assembly GCF_963259705.1). Classification (NCBI taxonomy): domain Eukaryota; kingdom Metazoa; phylum Chordata; class Mammalia; order Chiroptera; family Vespertilionidae; genus Myotis; species Myotis daubentonii. The sequence continues at coordinate 203,017,857 of NC_081842.1, forward strand.
TTCGTGGGCCTTATAAGGCCTGAGGGCCGGACGTTCCTCACCCCTGATCTATAATCTCACTACCTTGAGATAACACTGTTAACATTCAATAAATTCTTTCTAGTCTTTTTCTAAGACCAACATGATCACTTACAAACACTAACCCGAAGGAACCAAAGAGAATTCTTACTCAACCTGCAGATAACACTAAGTTGGATAGGACAGTTAAAAATTGGATTCAAAATATGATCTTGAGGAAGAAAAGGCATGCAACTAACATTATGGAGTATCTGTCAGACAATGAAAAAGTGGAACTTCTGGTCTGAAAGCCTGGCTCTCCATGCCTGGACAGGATTACAATAGACAAGGTGCTTGGTCTCTCTAAACCCTTTTTTTTTAATACCTATTCCCTAACTACTTTCCCACAGCACTTCTTTGAGAAAGCATGTGTGTGTGCGTGTGTATGAAAACATTTTGTAAACTCTAAATTCCTGTATAAAGGTAAGAATCATTATTGTTCTAAGCCAACAGTAATAACAGTGGCATGTAATTCAAAAATCTTTTCAAGCACAAAGCAAAAAATATGACCCAAAAATAATTTCTGCGTGACTATGTAAATAACTACAGTGGGGCCTTGACTTACGAGTGTCCCGACTAATGGGTTCTTTGAGATACCAGCTGTCTCTCAGCAGATTTTTTGCATTGAGTTGATAGAGTAATTTGAGTTAATGAGCTCGGTCTCGGAACGAATTAAACTCGTAAGTCAAGGCCCCACTGTAATCTTGATTCAGATTTACCTACCTAATATACTGCTGATAAGCAAAGGTAAACTTTAGGTTTGACCTGCACAGAAAAACTTCTTTATGACTTGAATAATGCTGAAAGGATTCTCTGCAGGCAAAAGAGAGCCAGCCATCAGCATCTAGGGAAGCAAACTGGATCTCTTACCTGCAGCTCTGCTTCTAGGCCCAGTCGTCTGATAAAGGGATCAGTGACATGGTAGTGCCGCTCAAAGCTCAGGGCACCCCGCTCCTGGGGGACAGAAACAAAACATAGCTTCATTGATTTAATTCAACATGATTTATTATGTGCCTACTATATCCAGCACTTGTGCTGGGAACTACAAGAGTTAAAAAAGATAATAAGAAATCAGCTTGTGGGAGCTTGCACTACACTTGGGCAGGGATTAGAGAACAGAACAGAGTATATAAGTATTAAATTATGCTTGTTGGATTACAAAAAAAAGGAAATGTTTCCATATTAGGTTGGAGTAGGTGGGCATCAACTTTAGGACACATACTGTGTGAGATATGTGAAGGAAAAACTTGCATGGTCCCTCCAACTCTATGTTTCCGTGCCTCTAGGAAATGGTCCTTGCCCTTGAGGGCCACCAGTCTAATGAAATCACGAAAGTCAAATGGACAAAGTTCCAAAAAGATTCAGGGATGCAGAGGAAAATACTATATGAAACACAGACTAACGTGCACAAAGTACATGGCTCCCACAGAGGCATACACTCGATCTTTCTGGATGGTGGCCACTTATATTTTAAAGTGGTCACTTATATTTTAAAAGATTTTTAATTAAAAAATTTTTTTTAGCATTTACAACATTTTCAAAGAACATTCTCATGTTCTTTTGGATTTCATTCTCAAGATCAACCTGCAGGCAGACAGATGTTACTATCATTTAACAACAGAAAGTGAGGCACAGGAGGTAAAATGACTAGTCTTCTAAGGCAGCTAATTAGGATGGTGGTAAGATTTAGCTCCTGACCCCAGCTTAGGGTTTATACACACACACACACACACACACACACACACACACACACACACACACACACACACACACACACTAGAGGCCCGGTGCACGAAATTTGTGCATGGGTAGGGTCCCCAGGCCTGGCCAGTGATCAGGGCCAATTGGGGCCTTTCGGCTGCCGGCCAGGGCCTTTCTTTGTTCTGCACCACCCCCTGGTGGTCAGCACACATCATAGCGAGCGATCTAACTCCCGGTCTTCCAGTCGAACTCCCAAGGGGACACTTTGCATATTAGCCTTTTATATATAGAAAGATATTTTTATTGATTTCAGAGAGTACGGGAGAAGAAGAAAGAGATAGAAACATCAATGAGAAAGAATCGTTGATCAGCTGCCTTCTGTACCGCCCCCTACTAGGGATTGAGCCCTGCAACCTGGGCATGTGCCCTGACTGGGAATCAAACCATGATTTCCAGGTTCATAGGTTGATACTCAACCACTGACCTATGCTGGCCAGGCCCAGCTTAGGGTTCTTACTAGAGAAGCACATCATGGTTTGGTGTGCATTAAACCCCTGTGCTCCTTTACTGAGGGTTTCCCTGACAAAGTCTGGGCTACCTCTCTAAATGAACTTGACGCCCTAATCATCCACTCATCTCACAGTACTGGAGTGTCTTCTATGTACATCCTGCAAAGGACAGGTGCAGGCTTTGTTTGGTACAGGAGACCCTTGAAGAGAAGAAAGAGTCTAAGCTGAACTGGGACTAAGACTCTCCCAGGTTCTTATATGTTCAATTTAGCAACTGGAGCCCTGGCTGGTTTGGCTCAGTGGATAGAGTGCCGGCCTGCGAACTGAAGGGTCCCATGTTCAATGCTAGTCAAGGGCATGTGCCCAGGCTGTGGGCTCGATCCCCAGTGGGAGGCATGCAGGAGGCAGCCAATCAGCGATTCTCCCTCTACCTTCCTCTCTGAAATCAATAAAAATATATTTTAAAAAATCAGCAACTGGAGCAGCACAAAGAAGCTACATTTACTCCTGCTGCAACTCCCACACATACATATGAATGTGCCCAAGCACGCACGCACACACACACGCGCGCGCGCACACACACACACACACACACACAAATGTGCATACACATGCACACCATACTGATGGTTTCCCTCTCTCACTAATCTGTATTAATCTCAGCGACCCAGGTACAAGCACTTGGACAGGGGAGTCTCCACGAATTTTATTAGTTCTAGTCCAGAATATGTCACTAATTAGCTATGTGACTTTAGGCAAGTCACCAACTCTAACCCTCAGTTTCTTTGGCTAAAAACTGAACCTGTGGGGAAGAAAGGACCTCATGCTCTGGTTTAGAGGTTTGGGTGGCTTACCTTGATCTGCCTATTAATGAGGTCTCTAGTTATGTTGACTTTTGCCATCTTCTCTTAATGGATTCAACAGAAGGAAGCTAGATAAAGATCTTCAGAACCCTTGAGCATTCCAGCAAAGCCCAGGTCCGCAGGACATACATTTAATTACCTGGGGAGGGAAAAAATCATCAAACCCTGGGGGATGGAATAAGGCAGCTTCAGAGTCCCGATTTCACCCCTAAAACAGCCCCCCAGCCTGCCCAGTGAACTGGCTATTGCCTGTGATTTATGACACAGTGCTCAAGATCCTCCGGAGCAGTGGTCGGCAACCTTTCGGACCTCACGGACCACCAGTGGTCCACGGACCACAGGTTGGCAACCGCTGCTCTGGAGGACAAGTGGCATAGGGGACAGGGAGACAATGACTCACAGCCACAGAAAGTATTGGAACAAACACCGAATAAGTCATGTATACTTCACCAGAAAATGGGGGGTTGGATATGAGTATAAAGGAAGCTAGAAGCATATCCTGAAAATAAGACCAAGGTACACAACAAGAAAGATGTCAAGTTTCACTTGCTCAGAATGCATCTGTGGCAACCAGTCTGAAACTTTTTTTAAATGTTATCCTTTTCCAGAATTATTTTATTTTTGTATTTTAGAGAGAGGAAGGGAGAGGAATAGAGAGATAGAAGAAACATCAAAATGAGAGAAACATGGATCGGCTCCCTCCTGCACTCCCCTTACTGAGGATCTGCCTGCAACCTGAGCATGTGTCACGACCAGGAATCCAATCTTGGTTCATAAGTCAATGCTCAACCACCTAGCCACATTGGCTGGGCTGAAACTTTTAATTAATGCTTCAAATCTCTGACCCTCAGCTTGGTTCTCACCAAAACCAAATCAGTATCACAGACCGATCACGCAGCCCTCTAATAGATTCACAGAATCAAAGAGTGGACAGGAGATGTAATGGGACCATGTCCAATATCCAATCTAATAAAGAAATCCCTCTTCAATATCCTGATAGGTATGCTTTCAATCTTATAAGCTCTTGAAGCAATCTATTCCTGTTTTATAATTTTGATGGCTAGAAAGGCCTAGTAATCTAACTTCTGATAATGTACCATAAGAAAACACAAAATGTAATCTAAAAGTTCCATAACCCTCCCCCAAGAAAGTTCTATACCCAAGCATATTCATCACAAATTTTGTAAAAACAAACAAAAATATTTGCTTTTACAAGTTTCTAATGATAGAGGGGTTAAATAATGTACAGCCATATTATATTATGCAGCATTAGAAATGCTACCTATGAAAGAAAAATGCTTACATCACATCACATGTTTACATAACAACATGATGCTCTTTCAATAAATAATACTATCAGTTATTTTTTTTTTCCGTTATCATCTCTCTCGTAAACTTTTTCTTATGGAAAATTTCAAGCATAAACAAACTAGAATCTCTCTATATAAAAGGCTAATATGCTGTGTCTGTCCAGGCAATGACGTCATGTAGCAACGCCCGGCTTCCTTTCCCTAGTGACTAGTCTCCTTGGAGTTTCTTTAGTCCAGGAACACGACTTGCTTTATAGCCAGGCAGAAACATTTTACACTGTAACCAAATGTCTGAAGCGTTTTCCCATGCCTCATCTCATTTAGTCCTCACAGAAGTCCTGGAGTAGGTAGATATGAGACCCGGTGGAATCCTATTGTCTTTTCATTAGCTAGAAAATGGAGATTTAGAAAGCTTAGAAACTTGACCTGACTGAAAAGAAGTAAGAAATGGTGGACCTTGAAAATGACTTCAGGTTTTCTCACTGTGCTGAATATAGTCAAACACTGCTGCAGTTAAACATTTTACCCTTTGTTCTCCCTGTGTGATCTACAATAATAATCTGCTTCATGTTGGTATTTACTGCTGTGTTGCTGATAATTACCTGAAAGAGAAGTTGAGGTGCTTCACTGGGCTGGAAAAAGTTTAGCTAAATCAGAAAGCAGGTCTAATTAAGCAAGTTTATTCTATATCTATAAAAGGCTAAGCTGACTCGCACATGTGCGATACATATAAAGCTCTCACTGGCACCAATCACACACGTGTTCCCATCTGTCATTGTTGATCATGAATTTGGTTGACACTTCTATTATCGAGAAAGGGCAAATAGTGATATTAAAATATTTCTTCTAATTAATTTCCTTTCAATGTGCACGAATTCGTGCACTGGGGCACTAGGAACAAGCATAATGACTTACCAAATGCCCATCACCAGCTTTGGTAATTATGAACATCTAGCTGATCAGGTTTTACCTAAACTCCATCCAAGTCTCCCCTAAAGTAATTCTCAAACATATTATTTCATCCATAGACAGTTCAGGTTTATATCTCTGAGAAACAAGGACAATTTTATAAAAATAAGCATAATACCATTATCACATCTAAAAAATGAATAATTCCTCAGTAACATTAAATATCCAGTCCATGTTCATATTTCTCCACTTGTTCAAAAATGTCCTTTTACTGTCATTGTGATTGAATTAGGACTCAAATAATGTCCACACATTGAGTGTTGTTGTCCCTTTTAATCCATGACAATTCTTCCTCCTCTTCATTTTTTCTGTCATTTATTTGCTGGAGAAATCATGTCACTTGGTCTAGAGAATTTCCCACATTCTGGATCCACCTGATTGTGCCTTTGTGAAGTCCTTTAACATGTTTCTCTGTCCCCTATATTTCCTGTAAATTAGGATGGTAGAATGCAGGTTCAGTTTTTTTACAAGACTACTCATAGCTAATGCTGTGTACTTCCTATTACATCCCATCAGTAGTCATATACCATCCTTTGCCTCTCTTTTTGTGATGACAGTTTTTTTTAAAATATATTTTTATTGATTTTTTACAGAGAGGGAGAGGGAGAGAGTGTTAGAAATGTCAATGAGAGAGAAACATCCATCAGCTGCCTTCTGCACACCCCCCACTGGGGATGTGCCCGCAACCAAGGTACATGCCCTTGACCGGAATCGAACCTGGAACCCTTCAGTCTGCAGGCTGATGCTCTATCCACTGAGCCAAACCAGTTAGAGCTCTTTTTGTGATGACAGTTATCTTTTAAAAAGGAAATACAGGGCATGGCAAATGTAAGTTAACAGTTGTCTGTATGTAAAACAATATAGTAATTAATATTATGCACTTACTACATACCAGAAATTGTGCTAACTGCTTTATATTCATTCATTCAAGAAATGAGCACAAGAAGCGTCTATTATATGCCAGCTACTATTCCAGGCCCAGGGAATACAGCAGTGACGAAAACAGGCAAGTTCCTTACTCTCATGGTACTTGCATTCTAGCAGGAGGGGATATATAAAATAAAAAATAATACAAATAAAATAAGAACATATCCAGTAGTGAAAAGTGCTATGATGGGAAAAACAACAAAAAACCACAAGTTGATATGGGAGATTGATGGGCTACTTTTAGACTTGAAGTCGAAGATGATGAGGTGCACACGTGTGTTTTCTGGTTGCCCAGCATTTGAACCCCTTCCTATATTTTGGTAGTTCCCCATCTAATGAGTCTGGTTAGAGGCAGAGCGCCCTCCCACTATGAAGTAAAAATGGTGGAGACTTAAGATTCTCTTTCTGAGGATCCTTTGAAACTAGAGTGTGTAAACACAACCCTGGTTTTGCCAACCTGGCACATCAGCCCCAGACCTTAATTGGGATCTGGTATCAAAGAGTCAGAGGACACGGAGAGTCCATGCTGGCAACAAGGGGCAGCTACAATGGCCATGAAGGTCCAGTCAGCTGGTGATAGTGATATTAGCTATATAAGGGGTGGAAGTGACTTCATGGACTGGTTCTGTGAATAATTTTGGCTGTGGGTCTTGGCTGCTACCCAGTTTCCCTTGTTCTAGCCCAGGGGTGGGCAAACTTTTTGACTCGAGGGCCACAATGGGTTCTTAAACTGGACCGGAGAGCCGGAACAAAAGCATGGATGGAGTGTTTGTGTGAACTAATATAAATTCAAAGTAAACATCATTACATAAAAGGGTACGGTCTTTTTTTTTTTTAGTTTTATTCATTTCAAATGGGCCGGATCCGGCCCGCGGGCCGTAGTTTGCCCACGGCTGTTCTAGCCCATTCTTCAGGCCTGGCTTTGTGGCCTTCCATGATATTTTGTAAGTTTCCCTAATATCCTTTCAATAATCAGCCAGAATTGGCCGAAACCGGTTTGGCTCAGTGGATAGAGCGTCGGCCTGCGGACTAAAAGGTCCCAGGTTCGATTCCGATCAAGGGCATGTACCTGGGTTGCGGGCATATCCCCAGTGGGAGATGTGCAGGAGGCAGCTGATCGATGTTTCTCTCTCATCGATGTTTCTAACTCTCTATCTCTCTCCCTTCCTCTCTGTAAAAAATCAATAAAATATATTTTAAAAAAAAGTAGTATAAGATGGTATACATTATTAAAAAAAAAAAAATAATAATAATCAGCCAGAATTGGTTTCTGTGGCTTACAACTACAAACGCTGCCCAATGCAGAAAGGCTCTCTGAGAAGATGACATTTAACCTGAAACATGAATGACAAGAAGTCACAAAGAACTAACTAGGGGAGGACCCTTCTGAGGAGACAGAACTAGTGCTATGGCCATATAGAAAGACTGGCTCAAAAAAAAAGCTTTCACTGTATAGTAGATGCTATTACTATCATTTTACAGATGATGAAATAAAGTAATAGACATGAAACGATTTTCACAATGTTACACAGCTAATAAACTGGAGCTGGGACTCTAACTCAGAATTGTATGCATACTATTAATTTCCTAGAGCAGTGGTCGGCAAACCACGGCTCGTGAGCCACATGCGGCTCTTTGGCCCCTTGAGTGTGGCTCTTCCACAAAATACCACGTGCGGGTGAGCATGTACAGTGCGAAATTGACTTAAAACTTTAAGTTTATTAAGTTAATTTTAGGGAACGTTGTGGAGTGAAAGAAGATGTAGTGTTGAGGATTGAGAAAGGTATGTTGAAATAGTTTGGACATATAGAGAGGATGAACGAAAGGAGACAGATGAAACAAGTATACAAGATGAGTGTGGATGGGAGAGTTGGAAGGGGTCAACCTCAGCGAACGTACCTCAATCAGATTGAGGACGTTTTTAGCAAAGGCCAGCTTAGGAGTACCCTAATTAAGTTAATAACAATGTACCTACCTATATAGTTTAAGTTTAAAAAATTTGGCTCTCAAAAGAAATTTCAGTCGTTGTACTGTTGATATTTGGCTCTGTTGACTAATGAGTTTGCCAACCACTGTCCTAGAGTAATGATCACTATGAGAATCCACCAAAAGAGCCAACTAAATTGTCACTACTCATTCACTAATTTTCTTAAAACATTAACTGAGAATTTACCAAGTATCAAGCACTGTGCTAGACATGGGGCAGTACTGAGATAAAAGACATAGAACCTATACTAACACAGCACAGAGTCAAAGGCAAGGGGCTTTACATAAGATTGGTGTGTGGCTAGGAAATACTAAAAGGAAAAATCAGAGAAACCAGACAAGCAAAAAATCACTATAACATAGGTAAATAGTAAAATGGAAACTGGAATTTCAAAACACTATCAGACTAGTATGCAGAGGTTTCCAACACCAAACATCAAATTTAATATCTCAGTTGGTATTTCTGTTCCCATCATGAGATGAAATGATAGCATATCGGCAAATAGCTCATTCTGGATCACAGCCCTCCCCTCTCAAGAAAACAGGAATTCAGTGCCTTTCCAGAAATGCTTATAAGCAGATAGGCACAAGTGGAAATACTTCTAAGCAGGGATTATTTAAAAGATTAACATTAGGAGGAAATGCTCTCTCAAATCTACCAAAAACATAACTAGCGCCAAGGGTATGTACCTGGGTTGCATCCCCGGCCCCAATTAGGGGAGGCAACCAATTGATGTTTCTCTCTCTTCTCCTCCCTGTTCCTTCCTTCCAATTTTTCTAATACTCAATGGAGCCCGGCTAGCATGGCTCAGTGGTTGAGCATCGACCTATAAACCAGGAGGTCACGGTTCGATTCCCGGTTAGGGCACATGCCTGGGTGGCAGACTCGATCCCCAGCAGGAGGCAGCCAATCAATGAGTCTCTCTCATCATTGATGTTTCTTTCTCTCTCTCTCTCTCTCTCTCTCTCTCTCTCTCTCTCTCTCTCCCTCTCCCTCCCTCTCTCTCTCTCTCTCTCTCTCTCTCTCTCTCTCTCCCTCTCCTTTCTTCTCTGAAATCAATAAAAAATATTTTTTTAAAAATCAGTGGAAAAAATATCCTCAGGTGAGGATTAACAACAAAAATAAATAAATAAAATTCAGCCCTAACCGGTTTGGCTCAGTGAATAGAGCATCGGCCTGCAGACTGAAGGATCCCAGGTTCGATTCCAGTCAAGGGCATGTACCTTGGTTGCGAGCACATCCCCAGTAGGAGGTGTGCAGGAGGCAGCTGATCGATGTTTCTCTCTCATCGATGTTTCTAACTCTCTCTCTCCCTTCCTCTCTGTAAAAAAATCAATAAAATATATTTTTAAAATAAATAAATAAAATTCAATTAATTCCATTTGGAGGAATTAATCTACTTCATAACAAAGGGTACCAGTAACATAGCCTGAGGTCAACCACCCTTAGAAAAAAGTACACCTGGAGAAAGTACTCATCTGGAACCAGGGATTGAATGCTAATATCCCAAACACACATCAGGAACCACCTATTTCACATGTGCCATGTCCTTGTTCGGGCTCCGGATAATGTGGCAGAAAGAGAAACAGACTTAAAATACTTACTGAATTCCAGCCTTCTCATTGTGTCAATGAGTACATTCCAAAACAAAATACTTAGCCCTCTGAGTTTCAATTTTTTTTTTAAATCCTCACGTGAGGATATTTTTCCATTGATTTTTAGAGAGAGTGGAAGAGAGAGGGAAAGACAGAGAGAAATACTGATGTGAGAGAAACATATCAATTGGTTGCCTCCTGCATACACCCTGACCAGGATATGCACCAAAATGTTTGCTCTCTGGTAGGACAACCGGTGTCTTTTTCTCTCTGTTCCTCTGTATTTTCCAAGTATTGTAAATACTTGCTGCTTTTATAATAATATAAAAATAGCTGTTAGGAACCAGCTTTGGACTGAAAAAAACTTGAGTTGGAATATGGCTCTACTACACACTAGGGTGTGTGATCTTGGGCAAAACTATTTCGCTTTAAGTTCCTGGGTTGGTTTCTTTCTTGTTTTTGTTTTTTTAACCTGCCATGTACGTATATGTACTAATATCTACCTCATAGGATTATTGGAAACATTAGTGAGATGATACATTGTAAAACAGTACAATACCTGACATGTGGCAAGTGTTCAAGAAACACTTTACCTGTTACATGAAGATAATAGTACCTATGTTAGTGCTGTTGTGAGAATTACATGACACAACTGGATAATTTACTAAGTGTGAGTGACAGTATTATTTCCGTTAAGAAAAAAATTGTTTTAGAAAGCTTCCTCTAAGACAGTGGTTCTCAACCTTCCTAATGCCGCGAGCCTTTAATACAGTTCCTCCTGTTGTGGTGACCCCCAACCATAAAATTATTTTCGTTGCTACTTCATAACTGTAATTTTGCTACTGTTATGAATCGTAATGTAAATATCTGGTATGCAGGATGTCTTTTCATTGTTACAAATTGAACATAATTGAAGCATAGTGATTAATCACAAAAACAATATGTAATTATATATGTGTTTTCCGATGGTCTTAGGCGACCCCTGTGAAAGGGTCATTCGACCCCCAAAGGGGTCGCGACCCATAGGTTGATAACCGCTGCTCTAAGAGAAACGTCAATGTGAAAGGGACATATCAATTGGTTATCTCCGCACACGTCCCGACCAGGGCCAGGGATCAAACCTGCAACTGAGCAATCCCTCATACCTGTGGACCCAACACAATGGACTAATGGACTGCAACTAGCCTAATGCTAAACCAGACCCAGCTCCACCATGGAACAGAGACGTTTTCTTTTAAATATATATAAAAGACCCACTTTGGTCGGGCTGGCATGGAGATTTTTGATGCTGGCTTTGCTTCTAGCTCTACTAAATTCCCAGCTGCACATCTTTCAGGACTGGATTAAGTGCAATGGGACTTTAGCAACACAGAGATGTAATTCCATGCAAAAAATAATAATAATAAGGAAGGAAGGAAATTTGTGTCACTCACACAAATTTCACTCCTAAATATATACCCAAAAGAAATGAAAACATGTCCACATGAAGACTTGCGTATGAATGTTCACAGCAGCATTGTTTATAATAGCCCAAACGTAGAAATAACCCAAGAGTCCATATCCATCAATGGACAAACAAAATGTGTTTGATCTATGTAATGGAATATTATTCAGCCATATAAAGGAATGAAGTTCTGACTCATGTTACAACTTGAAAACATTGTTAAGTGAAAGAAGCCAGTCACAAAAAGATACATATTGTATGAATCCATTTATATTAAATATCAAGAATAGTTTACGTAAAGCTACAGAGACAGAAAGATCAGTGGCTGTCTAGGGTTGAGGGAGAAGATGGGAGTAATCAGGGGCAGGTGATGAAAATGTTCTGGAATTAGATAGTGGTGATGGTTGCACCACTTTGTAAATATATTAAAAACTGCAGAATTGTATACATTAAAAGGCAAGATTTTATGATATGTAAATTATATCTCAATTATAAAGAAGTCCCCAAACCCTTTCTTCTTTTCTCTACTTCAAAATCACAACTTATGAAAAGAAAATTTAGTCTTGACCCTTTCCTTTCTTTGTGTGACTCCTACCTTGAACTGTAGTTATTTATGTGGCTTCTTTCTTAAAAAACTAAAAGCATCCTGAGGGCCAGCTGTTCATCTGATTCATCTATTGATCCTTTTAGGTCCCCAAGGAGTGATATGGGCTTAATGGGTGCCAATAAATACTTACTGAATAATAGCACGACTACCTTACATACATGTAGTGTTTTATACCTATCAGGGTACTTTTGGTCATGCTTTTAATTTGAACTCTACAACAATCCTGTGAGGAAGCTATTATCATCCCCATTTAACCAGGGAGAACTGAAGCACAGTGGTATGTGGTGCTGAGGAAGAAGTACTGGACTGCATCTACAGTCTGTGCTCCAGGCCAGGCTTTGCCTCTCACTGGCTGTATGACCCACAGTGAGGCATTTCACTTTGCTAGCCCGTTTTCCCATCTGTAAAATGGGAGGCAGACTAGGAGAGGAGCTACAAAACCCCCTTCAATGCCACTCTCCTGATTCTAAGGACACACTGCTCGGTAGTAGTAGGGAGTGGAGCTTGAACTCCCATCTTTCCTTCTGGCATGCTGCCTCCCACAGCAGGGAATTGCCCTAAGCAGGAGTGACAACTGACCCCTTTTCAACATTATGAATTATGCAAAAGATATATGCATGTTTCCTTTCACTATTTGTGGTGGTTTTCCTGTTGGAGCATTCCTATGGTAAAGAAAGATAAATGCACTTCCGATGCTTAAAGCTCATTGGAACTAGCAAAATAAAATGAGTTGGGCTGTGGAGTCTGAGACACCTAAGGTTCCAATTCCAGTTCTGCTACCTACTTTCTATGTGACAGCATTTCTAAACCTGGGTTTCCTAATCTGTAAAACAGAGATAGTAATGCCTACCTTTTCAGAGTGATAAATGGAAGAGCCATACATGTAAAATACCTGCCACTGAACCTGATAAATATTTATTGAACAGTCTAAGCATTTAACAAGTGTCATCTGACTACTACTCATAACAACCCTATGAGACAGGTACTATTATTATCCTCATTTTACAGATGAAGGATCTGAGGCATAGAGAAGGTCATTTGCCCAAAGTTAGAGTTATTAAATGAAGAGTCAAACTAGATAGTTTAATTGCAGGACCCATGCTGTTGGCCATTAAAAAAAGTTACTATTACCATCTGTAATCAGGCCATGTCCAAGCAGTCTTGCATAAAAAAATTTTTGCCTCCTACCATTCGTTAGGGTTAAATTAAGCTAAGGAATCACAATCACCTTGACTCTGCTGGTCTCAAACACAATAAAGAGAGCATTTCAGATAAACACCAATCAGAAAGGTTATATGCACCCCTATGTTCACAGCAGCACAATTTACAGTAGCTAAGATTTGGAAACAGCCTAAGTGCCCATTGGCAGATGAGTGGATTAAAAACCTGTGGTACATCTGCACAATGGAATACTATGCTGCTGTAAAAAAGGAATTCTTACCATTTGCAACAGCATGGATGGCTCTGGAGAGCATTATGCTAAGTGAAATATCACATGATCTCAATCATTTGTGGAATATAATGAACAATATAAACTGATGAACAAAATAGATCCAGAGACAGAGAAGCATCGAATAAACCATCCAACCTCAGAGGGAAGGCAGGGGAGGGGGGAGTAAGAGATAAACCAAAGGACTTGCATGCATGCATATAAACATAACTAATGGACACCGACAGTAAGCAGGTGTGGGCATGTGTTGGGGGGTGGGAGCAGCCAGTGAGAGGTCAATGGGGGAAAAAGATATATGTAATACTTTAAACGGTAAAGAATTTAAATTAAAAAAGAGAGAGAGAGTGCATTTCAGGGTCATGGACTAAGTTGGCACAAGGTCAGCATCTAAAAAAGGTGTGCTCGGTAGGACAGGCCTATCAGCAAAGCGTGTTTGGAAAAGTTCTTTGACATCTTTGAGGCTCCAGGCTCAAATGAGGTGTCCATATGGGGCTGACAGAAGCTTTTTAGGTGGAAGTCAATCCTAAGAAATCTTTCATTTGTGGGAGACTCTGGATGAAAACTAACCTTGATTCTTCTCTGCCTGAACAGGTTCTTTTTTGCCATGTGAGCTTTGTGAAATTAATTTCCTTGATGTTTTCAGAAGTTTGCTTTTCAGTGATCACAGCTAATTCTCCTGCCTTCTAGGGCCACGATTACCTTCTGGTAGTAGAAGAGAACAGAAAGAGAAAAGGGAGCACATTTTGATAATGCTGTCTTCTCTCACTGTTTTTATGAGCATCCACAGTCTTGGATTTTGCCTTCTTAACCCTGCTATGACTCAAAGTATTTCTCATAAGGAAGCCTTTGAAGTTTCACCCTCTAACTTTACTTCTAGCAGAAAGGTCAAGGGACATTAAGCCAATCAATGTGGAAATGCATCCTTCTATTTCAGTTATAGCTGTGTTACATACAGATGTCTGACTCAAGAGGGAACAGGTAAGGCATCAGCACCCGAACAGGCCTCAACTTATGAAGTTACCTGACCAGAAATGCCTGACTCCCATCCTGAGAAAGGCTCTCTAAAAGATTCTGGGATAGCCCTAGCTGGTGTTGCTCAGTAGATAGAGCGTCAGCCTGTGGACTGCAGGGTCCCAGGTTCGATTCCAGTCAAGGGCACATGCCCAGGTTGCTAGATCCTCAGTAGGGGGCATGCAGGAGGCAGCCTATCAGTGATTCTCTCTCAACACTGATGTTTCTCTCTTTCTCTCTCCCTCTCCCTTCCTGTCTGAAATCAATAAAATATTTTTCAAAAGTAAAATTTCTAGGATAAGCAGTTCTATGCTATCTGAAAATAGAATCTGGATGTTATAAACAAGAACGAAATTCTACCATGGTCCTGATCCTAACACTGCCTCCAAAGAGCCTCTATATAGGTCTGATCCTGTTCTGTGCCCTCGAACCCCAAAATGGGTTTAATACCTCCCCAGATGGCTACAGGGAGATTAAGGGTTATTATTCTTGGCATCTAGTTCTATTACAGCTCTAACAATTGTGACCTTGCTCATCCTAAAGTAAGACTTTAAATTAAAAATGCAAAAAGTGATCCCTGATTCTGACTCTAGAGTAGGGTGAGAATTTTCTTTCTGCAAGGCCTTTGGCACTAACTCCTATACTCGAACCTGTTGACTGAATCCTCCTCTTTTTTTTTTTTAATATATTTTTATTGATTTCAGAGAGGAAGGGAAAGGGAGAGAGAGATAGAAACATCAATGATGAGAGAGAATCACTGATTGGCTGCCACCTGCAGGCCCCCTACTGGGGACCAAGCCGCAACCCAGGCATGTGCCCTTGACCAGAATCGAACCCGGGGCCCTTCAGTCCGCAGGCCGATGCTCTGTCCACTGAACCAAACCGGCCAGGGCTTGAATCTTCTTATTCAGGCCTCAAGTTTTTAAGGTATTAGTCACTAATGCCACAAAGCCCGTCGAGGAGTCGGCAGCTATTACTAATAACACAAAGAATGAACCCCAGAGTTCTCAGGGTTTCAGTCAGGTCTGAATTCACCCTGAAGAAACCAAAGTATCCCTTTACTCCCAAGACTAGACTCTTGAGGGCAACCAGTGAGGTCTAGTGAAAAGCGTATATTACATCATTTAGTCCTCATAAGCCCGTTGTAAAGTGGGTGCTGTCACAAGTCTCATTTCACAAAGAAAACTAGCTCAGAGAGGACATAGGATTTACCCTAGGTCACACATCTAAGAAAGTGCAGACATAGGCTCAAATATCAGCCCTGTTTAAAAAAACAACAAAACAAAACCAGCCTACTACTACTTGCTATGTAACCTCCAGTATATATTTTTTTAATTTTCTGGAATCTCAGTTTCCTCATTTGTAAAGTGGGGATAACAATACCTGAGGATTAAATGAGATATTATAGGAAAAGTGTCTAGCAAGTGCCTGGCACAAAGTATTGGTTTTTTACAGATCAAAAGAATGGGACTTCGACATAATTTTCACATAACAGAATTTAGAGTACTAAAAGATCACTTAGTCCAATTACCTACATAAATATGAACTTCTCTACTATATCTGTGATAAGAAGTGGCAAAGCCTCTCCTTGAATACCTCCAATAGTGGGTAACTCACTCCCTCACAAGGCAGCCCATTTTGCTTTTGGAAAGCCAAATTCTCTCCTATCAAGCTGCCTCCCCGCTTGGAATTTCCATCCTTTGATCCTAGTTCTGCCTTCCAGAATCACACAGAGAAAGTCCAGTTCCCTTTCCACGTGACAGATCTTCAAGTATCTGAAGGCAGGTATCATGTTTCCCAGACTCTAGCTTTGGTCCTTTCAGCTCTTCCTCATGTGTCACAGGCCTAGAAGTGACAGATCTGAGTTTGAATTCTGAGCTTTCCCCTTACTAGCTGTGTGACCTTAAGCAACTTATTTAAAATCTCTGAAGCTGTATCTTTTTTTGTGTTGTTTTTTGTTGTTAGTACTCACCCGAGGACATTTTTCCATTGATTTTGAGAGAGAGTGGAAGAGAGAGGGAAAGACAGAGAAATATCAATGCCTCCTGCAAGAGCCCTGACCAGGCCCTGGGCTGGGGAGGAGCCTGCAACCAAGGTACGTGCCCTTGACTGGAATCAAACCTGGGCCCTTCGGTCCACAAGCCGATGCTCTATCCACTGAGCAAAACTGGCTAGGGCTGAACCTGTATCTTCATATGTATAATGCAGAAAATGATTTTCACCTCACAGGGCAGTCATGAGGGTTAAATTAGTTAAAGTAAGAACACTACTTAGGACAGAACCAAACAAACAGCAGTCACTTTTTAGGATGTATGTCAACTACTATATCTCTCTCAAAGTAAATCAGAATTAAACATAACACCAAGGGACTGGTTTCTGATGGCAACTGGCAGGGCCTGGGTTTTGAAGAGCTGCCTGAGAAGAAAGCACAGCCTAGGAGCTATGTGGGCCATCTGCAATGGCAGCCCAAAGATGCAGTGGAGAATCTGGAAAGGCGAGGATGAAGAAAGATAAAAACGGGATGTATCATTAAACCAAAGAAAAGGTAATATCACCATTTACATGCTTTCTATTACTTCCTCTCTGAAACCCAGGACGCCACCTGTGAGCCACATTTCCTAATTCAGAAAGGAGAGAAGAAAATAAAAATAATTAAAGTCATAGTTCTGCATCTTTGGCCCCTCCAGATCCACAGATATTTAGTGGGGACCTTCAGTTATATCCTTTAAGATCCTGAAGTTCAGGTGTGTGAAAATACCCTTCACAGGATGTCCCAGGAGTCAATACTGACTTTCTTCCCACTAGAAAAATTGTCAGCTGTGTGACCACTCAAACTCAAAACTGGCAAATCGGAAATGTTAATACCATCACCATAATCTACACATATTTTCTTTCTGTCAGTAATCCCAAGGGAAGGAGTCCCAGGCAGAAATATGAATTGTTCAATTATTCCGCAGTGTTCACCCAAAGCACTGCTACTACAAATTGAGATGTGACTTGAAAGTAAGTGTCCCCAAATAGGTCAAAAGAAGGAAGGATAGCTGGACCCCAGAATTATTAAAGCAGCATGATCACAAACTATGGCAGAAAAGGTAATTCCTGCCTGCCAATTAAACACCATAATCTATAATGAAGAAATACACTGTTAGTCTCAGACTCAGCCCAAAGGAAACCTAACAGTTACCCTTAGTCTGTCATAGAGGATCTATCAACAGCCAAGATTCAATTAAATCCCTAAAAAATATAGAAATTACAGCCCTGGCTGGTGTGGCTTGGTTGGTTAGAGCCATGGTCGGCAAACCACGGCTCGCGAGCCACATGTGGCTCTTTGGCCCCTTGAGTGTGGCTCTTCCACAAAATACCACATGCGGGTGCACACGTACAGTGCGATTGAAACTTTGTGGCCCATGCGCAGAAGTCGGTATTTTGTGGAAGAGCCACACTCAAGGGGCCAAAGAGCCGCATGTGGCTCGCGAGCCGTGGTTTGCCAAGCCGCAGTTTGCCGACCACTGGGTTAAGAGTATAGATCTGTGCACTGGAGAATTGCAGGTTTGATTCCCAGGGCACATACCCAGGTTGCAGGTTCCATCCTGGGTCAGGGCGCGTACAGGAGGCAATTAATCAATGTTTCTCTCTCACATCCATGTTTCTATTCTCTCTCTCTTCCTCCCTCCTTCCCTCCCTCCCTCTCTCTCTAGAACAGCCATGGGCAAACTACGGTCCGCGGGCCGGATCCGGCCCGTTTGAAATGAATTAAAACTAAAAAAAAAAAAAGACCGTACCCTTTTATGTAATGATGTTTACTTTGAATTTATATTAGTTCACACAAACACTCCATCCATGCTTTTGTTCCGGCCCTCGGGTCCAGTTTAAGAACCCATTGTGGCCCTCGAGTCAAAAAGTTTGCCCACCCCTGCTCTAGAATCAAGAAAAAAACATATCCTTAGGTGAGGAGTAAAATAAATAAGTGCATAAAAATTACAAGGAAGAATAAGGCAGAACGCAAACCAGAAAGAGCCTCAAGCAGTTCCTTGTCCTAGTGAACAGAGACTGACCGCTCAGGACTGTAAGGCACAGAAAAGCTCAGCGCAGGCCACTGGGCGTACCTGTGCCCTACGTGGGGATTTCATAATGTCTCTAAGTCAAGACATGCCCTCAGAATAGTTTTCTTCTCAAATCTGTTTCAGGCTTTGTTAAAAGGAAACTCTTAACTGTGACTTCACCCTGATCATCTACCCCATCCCTGGGAAGAATGGGGAAGCTACCGCCAACCTGCCAGGCTTCTGCACTCACCGGGAAACTTTCAAGTTGCTCCGCCACTACCTCGGGAAGCTAAAGAACGTCTCCGAAGAAAAGGACTTGGGGTGAAATAGTCAAATGAGGCTGCCAGGCATTAACCCTAAGTCCCCACACCTTTCCGTAGAGACCTGGTACACCCGCAGAGGAGGCGAGGGCACTGAGCCAATGGACCTGGCAGGCAAAGGGGCGTCCACTGCAGATTTCAGGAACAAGAGTCGGACCTGCAGATTCGCAGCCTCTCTCCTACCCACACTTTCTTTTTACGTTTTTAAGTGACTAGTCAGTGACTAGCCCGCCCCGTCCCAAGTGAAGGCCCTTTGTACCGGCGAGAGAGTCGCCTGGTGGGAAAGCCTTGGCAGAGTTCAGTTCGGTGCCAGGATGGGTAACTAAAGGCATCTGCGGCTGCCAGAAGCCTGGACCCGAACACACGACGAGAGAGAGAGAGAGAGAGAGAGAGAGAGAGAGAGAGAGAGAGAGAGAGAGAGAACGAACAGAAAGAAAAGAAAGGAAAGGAAAGGAAAGGAAAGGAAAGGAAAGGAAAGGAAAGGAAAGGAAAGGAAAGGAAAGGAAAGGAACTAAGAGAATAGATCAGGTAAATGGTGCCCTCGGCACTTCCACCTGCCCCGTCCTCCCGGAGAATCCGCGCCAGATCAGTTGTCAAACAAAAACTCCGCAAAAAGTCCCGTGATGGGACGCCTGCCCCCTCTCCCGCGGCAGAGCCTGTCCGGACTCCGAGCCTTCCCCCGACGTCCCGCCGGCCCTCCGTGCCCACCCCGCCCCGGCCCACTCTGCCCTCCGCGCCGGCGAGGCCTGAACCCTTCTCGGGACCCCCGGAGCCCCGCGGCGGGCGAGCTCAGGCCCCCGGGCCGGCAGCGCTGGGGCCGGCCCCGAGCGAGCGGCCCGTGTGCCGGGCTGCGGAGCCAGTCCTCACCTCGGCGCCCGCGGAGGGCAGGGGGCGGCGGCTCCCCGTACCTGTCAGGCCTCTTCCCAGGACCGGCGGCGGCGCAACTTCAGGAGCCCATGTCGGTCGGGGGGCCCGGCCCCTCTCCCGGGAGGGGGGGCGCGGATCCCGGCGAGAGGGCTGGGCGGCCCAGCAGCTCTAGCCCCTTCCCATGCTCTCCGCCCGGCGCCTGGCCGGGGCCGGACAGCGCCTCCGCCCGCCCCTGCGCACCGTCTCACACCCGCGCTCACACACACTCACACTCCCTCGCGCGCTCTCACACGCACTCCCCTCCCTCCGCCTGCTCTGTTTATCTCCTCCAGCTGTCTGGGGACCCGGGAGAAGCCCGGCACCGCGCCTGCGCCGCGCAGTCTCCGCCCCGCCCCGCGCCTCGCAGCCGGCCGCTACGCTACGGAGAGAGCGCCCGGCCGTTCCCGGAATGGCGAGCCGGGCTCCCCCCCCAACTCGCGCCCGGTCAACGTCTGCGGCCGGCGGCGCCCACTAACCTGCTAGTGGAGGAGCCCCGCATGGTCGCGACCAATCCACTTTGCCGCTCGCCGGACCGGCAGCCAGTGGGCGGGCGGGAAAGACGGGCTAAGCCCCGGAGCATCCTGGGAGTCGTAGTTTTTCCTCTGTTGTAGAACTGCCGCTGGGTGGGTGGGCCCACCCCACCCCACCCCACCCCACCCCACCCCACCCCACCCAGTTGCCATTAGTTACGCAGACGCACCTCCCACCCTGCATCCACGTAAAACGCTCCCTCCCATCGCTTCTGGGAGAAACCTCGCGCTAACCCTTTGCTCCCCAGAGCCCGACACAATCTAAGAGCCTCCTCCTGCCTGCCTCTGAGCCCCCAGAATTGCGGGACCCCCAGGCTAGGGCCTCAGGGTTCCCCAGAGGCAGGCTCGGCATATTCCTTCCAGCTCTGGGAGGTTGACAGTCCTCACTCTGTCTCCAGGGTCTGAAGGAAGAGAATAAAAGGGAATCCGTTCGACACGGAGTGGCCTGGAGGGGAGCCAGCCACACACACGCCCCGGGAACCCTCAGGCTGATGCGAGAGATGAGATACATTTGAGACAGGTGGGGCACTGCTGGTCCCACCTTTGATGAAGAGATGCAGTAGAGCCTTTTTCTCTCCTTTTCTAAGGAAGTTCCCAAGGTGACGAGGAGGGCATTCTGCTTAACTTCTGAAGGCAGAGACCAGGCCCCACCCATGAGGAGCCGCGAGTGAGAAAAGGCAGTGTCGTCTGAGAATGGAAGCTTGTCACTCACTCACCATGGGGTGCCATTTTGTGAGATGATAACACTTTGCTTTTATTGAGCATTTACTGTGTCGGCACTGTATTGAGTACAGTCCCTTAAATAGGTACGAGTACTCTCCATGTTTTGCAGACAATGAAGCTGAGGCATAAAGTTTAGGTTAAAAGCAACTTGCTTAGGGTCACATAGCTGATAAGGAACCAAGCAGAGATTCAAATCCAGATCTGCCTGACTCCAGAGTCCAAGTTCTTGAGCACTACCTGTCCCTCCAGTGAGAACCAAGCAGCACCCACGCTCAGTCATTCGACATTTAATGATAGGAATATGTATTGAGAAATGTGTCGACAACTGATTTTGCTGTTGTTCAAACATCACAAACCTAGTTGGTACAGCCTGCACACCTGGCTGTGTGGTGTAGCCTATTGCTCCTAGCCTACCAGCCTGTATAGCATGTTACTGTACGAAACAACATGAGATTAAATCGAGCATAAGAGCCAATAATTCAATCAAGAGACATGGTAAGCATGCCCGGCTAGCGTGGCTCAGTGGTTGAGCAGTGACCTATGAACCAGGAGGTCATGGTTCGATTCCAGGTCAGAGCACATGCCCAGGTTTCGGGCTTGATCCCCAGTGTGGGGCATGCAGGAGGCAGCTGATCCATGATTCTCTCTCATCATTGATGTTTCTCTCTCTCCCTCTCCCTTCCTCTCTGAAATCAATAAAAGAGAGGGAGAAAGAGAGAGAGAGAGAGAAGAGAGAGAGAGAGAGAGAGAATATGAGCATAACCAATGGATACAGACAGTAGGGGGGGTGACGGCATGTGCTGGGGGTGGGAGCAGCCAGGGAGAGGTCAATGGGGGGAAAAGAAGACTTATGTAATATTTTAAACAATAAAGAATTTAAATTTGAAAAAAGAAAAAAAGAGAGAGACATGGTAAACATGAGATGTATGAGGCTGTTACTACCAGAGCAATATGACCTACTGTTTTACAGCATACATTTTTTTTATAAATAGGAAGAGTACACTCTTAAATAATAATAAAAGGTATAGAAAATACATAAACCTGTGACAGTTGCTTATTATTATCATTCTCAAGTATTATGCACTATACATACATAACTATACGTGCTATACTTTTATATTACAGGCAGTGCAGTAGGTTTGTTTAGCCAGCATCACCACAGACTCATGAGTAATGCATTGTGCTACAACTTTACTGCCAGCTACAATCTCATTAGGCAATAGGAATTTTTCAGCTCCATTATAATACTATGGGACTGCCATCATGTATGGGGTCCATTGTTGACCAAAATGTCGGTATGTGGCCCATGGCTGTGCATATTTAGTATTAATAGTGTTTGTCCCATGTTTATCATTGCTTGTTGTTGTTGTTTTTCTTCTACTTACATTCAGTATGAATCAGGCTCCGTTCAGCTGAGTGTTCACTTCCAGTGCATTTCAAATGGCGCAGTTGGGAGCCTGGTCTTCGGGACAAGGTGGAGTTCCTGCAAGTCCTGAAGCTCAGGCTGCAGCAGGTCCGAGGGCACGGCAGCCTCCGAGGCTGTCTATGAATTCTCTTTGTGACCGACAACCAATGGGTCCGGCTGCCTGTCACTACTTGAGCCAATTAAGCAGAGTCAGGGTTGAATCATGTATGAGCGTTTATTCCAATACTGTCATACTGCCGACAATATGGGAGAGTAGCAGGTCATCCACAGAATCTGCTCTGCAGCCCCCCATAAGCCAGCTGCTTATATTGGGTAGGACAAAGGCTGCATGGGGAAGTAGGGATTACAGGCATAGGCAAGGTGCGCTGGCGGAAGCTGGGGCGGGACTCCATTGTTTGGGCAATGGGGCTGTTAATCTTTTTATGATAATAGGCATAAAAAGATTATGAATAGGGATGGACCGAATTCCAAGGTTGATTCCTAGGGCAAGATTGACTCCCAGGTCCTGGGGGTATACAACTCAGCCAGGTTAGAATGTCCTTTCTTTAATCAGAACGAAACAATCATGGTTAACAGAGCATGATTAATATTTCTTTCTTTTAACATTTTCATTTTATTATTTTATTTTATTTTATTGATTTTTTACAGAGAGGAAGGGAGAGGGATAGAGAGTTAGAAACATCAGGGAGAGAGAAACATTGATCAGCTGCCTCCTGCACACCCCCTTCTGGGGATGTGCCTGCAACCAAGGTACATGCCCTTGACCGGAATCGAACCTGGGACCCTTTAGTCCACAGGCCGATGCTCTATCCACTGAGCCAAACTGGTTAGGGCTAATATTTCTTATTTTATTTCTTATAACTAATAGCTAGCCTCCAATATTCTACTTCTGTCCCTAACATCTTCAGGGCAAATGATGTGAAGATTGGGCCCAGGTTTGGCTCAGTGGTTGAGGTGTCAACCCATGAACCAAGAGGTCTCTGGGTCGATTCCTGGTCAGGGCACATGCCCGGGCTGCAGGCTCAATCCCCAATAGGAGACGTGCAGGAGGTGACATAGAGCCGGTCAATGTTTCTCATCGATGTTTCTCTTGCTCTATGCTTCTCCCTTACTCTCTTTAAAATCATAAAACCATATTTTAAAAATAAAAAGATGTGAGGGTTGGTACATTAGTAGAGGAAGACAAATACTATGAAGACAACCTAAAGTTTTTTGGCCATCATGGATGTGTTATGTATACTACTGAAATGAATGGCAAAAACATTCTAGGACAGGGGTGGGCAACCTCTTTGTGAGTGCATGCCAAAACCAGCAAAATCTCTGACTCAGAATTCTTCTGTGTGCCAACCCTAATTTTTTGAGAACATGTTACGCCTACTTGATATCTCTTAAGGTGTACGTATGTGAAGAACCTTGAAGAAATAATTCATTTGAGCGACAAAAACACAGTATATGATGATGAAAAACACATTTATTTTTTAATATATACGTGTACACTGATAGTCCGACAGAAAACTTTATGACTCCGTTTGATATTATCAGTGGGACTTTTGCTGCTGCATCACTGATGACAGAGATTTTACATCAGGTTTATATTTCGTGACCTTCAGAGATATGCACGAGCTACTACTTTCATCCATCAGGCTACTCCTATTACGAGACTTAACAAAATTCATCACTGAGAACAAAGATTCACAAGCGTATGTGGATAAAAACATGGAGAGTAATGCCGTTGCAAAGTTTTTTAAACAAAAAATTTTCTGGAATGGCATTCCAAGTCCTCAATAGTTTGTTTTCGACACTATTGAAATTGCTCTTCCCCTCTCTCGTCAATCCATGTCTATGGTCTTTAAGATAACTTGTTATGTAAAATTATTTATTTATCTAAGATGCACCTACACTGAATTTATCTAAAAAATCAAAAAGTCGATATTAAGAAAAAAAATTGTAAATGGAATATTATAAGAGAGGGTTTCGCGTGCCAGCAAAAGTTATTGGCGTGCCATGTTTGGCATGCGTGCCAGGGGTTGCCCACCCCTGTTCTAGGATGTGGATGGAAGCATGGTGCCCTCTGAATGGTATTGATGGCTTCACTGTATGACTGATGATCTTCTAACAACAAAACCACCTACTACCCGTAAATTCCTTTGGACAAACCATAAATTCAATGTGAATGGCATTCCAGAACAATATTTACCTTATTCCATCACTAGAAAGAAGATTCTGCCCAGCCAGCATGGCTCAGTGGTTAAGCGTTGACTTATGAACCAGGGGGTCACGGTTTAATTCCCAGTCAGGGCACATGCCCAGGTTGCAGGCTCCATCCCCAGTGATTCTCTCTCATCATTGATGTTTCTCTCTCTCTCTCTCTCCCCCTCCCTTCCTCTCTGAAACCAATAAAAAAATAAAAATAAGATTTAAAAGTGGGTTCCCCTTCAACACCTTACAAGTAAAGACAATGAAAAACAATGTAGACATATAAAACATGGGGCTTTTCATGTAATTGCACTTTTGTTGCTTACTGTTAACTTGATTAAAATTAATTGATTAAAAGAAAGATTATGGCTGGCTGGGCAGTTCAGTTAGTTAGAGCGTTGTCCCCACACGCCAGGCTCCAGGTTCACTCCCCAGTCAGGGCACATACAAGAATCTACCAATGAATGCATACATAAGTGGAAAAACAAATCTCTCTCTTATAAATAAAAAAAATATCATTAATTTTTTTAAAAGATTATGAGCCCAACTGGTGTGGCTCAGCAGTTGAGCATAGACCCAGGAACCAAGAAGTCATAGGTTCGATTCCCAGTCAGGGCACATGCTCAGGTTGCTGGCTTGATCCCCAGTAGGGGGCGTGCAAAAAGCAGCTAATTGATGTTTCTCCCCATCCTCCTCCTCTCACTCTAAAGTCAATAAAAACATATTTTTTAAAAAGTAAATAACAAAGATTATGTATTAGTCTATATCCCCCAAAGGGTGATTTCTCCCTATTTGGAGCAGTTAGAACCTACCCTGTGAAGTTAGCTTTGTGAAATGCCTTTCTCCTGAAAATGTTGTAGGTCATTCCTCCTACTCTCTCCCCCACATATGTCCCACTGAATATAACAAATCATAAACTTTTAGGATGAGAAGGAAACTTTGAGATCATCTATCCATAGGTCTCCATGTTCAGACTGAAATCCTGGTTATGGTCACTGGGTCAGTTAAACTGAGTACTAGTTAACATTTATTGTTACTAGAGGCCTGGTGCATGGATTCGTGCACATTGAAAGGAAATTAATTAGAAGGTGGCCAGCAGGACACGCCCTGGAGCCAACCTCCCGCGGTCCCTCCCTGGCTGCCCGGGCTCAAAGGGTGTCTGTGGAGTGAGCGGGGTCCCTCTGGCAGGTCGGGTCCCTCCGCCTGGCCTGTGGGGATCAGCCGAAACCCGCAGTCCGACATCCCCCGAGGGGCCCCGGAGTACAAGAGGGCACTCTCGCTTGGCAGCTCCTGTGTTGAGCGTCTGCCCCCTGGTGGTCATTGCACATCATAGCTACCGGTTGGACAGTTGAATGGTTGGACAGTCACTTAGGCTTTTATATATATAGACTAGAGGCCTGTTGCACAAAAAGATTCATGCAATAGGCCTTCCCTTCCCCTGGCTGCCGGCACTGGTTTTCCTCCGGCACCCGGGACCCAGGCCTTCACTCCGGCCAGAGCCATCTTCAAGCCTTCACTGCTCCGGCCGGAACCGCCTTCAGTCTTTGCTCTGCCGCTTCGCGCCTCTGTATGCAAATTAACCGCCATCTTTGTTGGCGGTTAATTCGCATATCTCACTGATTAGCCAATGGGAGGCATAGCGAAGGTACAGTCAATTACCATGTTTGGCTATTATTAGATAGGACTAGAGGCCCGGCGCATGAAATTCGTGCACGGGTATGGTCCCTAGGCCTGGCCTGCGATCAGGGCCATCTTCCCCAGCTGCCCACAGCCAGTCCCCCGCCCCCCCGCCCTCCCACTGCCACCCACCCCTGGTTCCCCGTTTGCCATCAGGTGATCAGTGCCTGATGGTTGGGGAAGGGACCTAGAGGTTGGCTGTTCCCACCCGCTTGCTGGCCCCGCCCCTGACGCAGGTGGCCATCAGGTGATCAGAGCCTGCCAGCCAGGGAGAGACCAAGAGGTGATCAGTGCACCTCATGGTGACTGGTCTAGCATTCATTCTGGTCGTTCTGCCATTGGGGTCTATTTACATATTACCCTTTTATTATATACTAGAGGCCCGGTGCACAAAAATTTGTGCACTCGGGGGGGAGGGGGGGTCCCTCAGCCCGGCCTGTGCCCTCTCACAGTCTGGGACCCCTCGGGAGATAACGACCTGCTGGCTTAGGCCTGCTCCCGGGTGGCAGAGGGCAGGCCCAATCCCTAGGTGCAGCCCCTAGTCGGGCTCAGAGCAGGGCCGATTGGGGAGTTGGGGCGTCGCCCCGTCATGCACAGAGCAGGGCAGATTGGGAGGTTGTGATGCCACCCTCAGTCACGCTCAGGGTAGGGCCAATTGAGGGGTTGGGGCACCGTCCCCTGTCACACTCAAGGCAGGGTCGATGGGGAGGGTGCAGCGCCACCCCCTGTCACGCACAGAGCAGGGCCAATCCGGGGGTTGGGGCACCGCCCTCTATCACCTACAGAGCAGGGCCGATCAGGGAGTTGGGGTGCCGCCACTCTCACACTCAGGGCAAGGCCGATGGGGAGGTTATGGCTCTACCCCGTCACACACAGAGCAGCCCGTGGGGGGGGGGGGGCGGTTGGGGAGCTCCCCCCTATCAGGCACAGAGCAGGGCTGCTCAGGGGGTTGGGGCCCCGCCCCCTGTCACACACAGAGCTGCAGGGCGATCAGGGCGTTTGGGCGCTGCCCCCTGTCACGCTGATCCCGGTGCCGGGAGGCATATTACCCTTTTACTATATAGGGTAGAGGCCTGGTGCACGGGTGGGGGCTGGCTGGTTTGCCCTGAAGGGTGTCCTGGATCAGGGTGGGGATCCCCACTGGGGTGCCTGGCCAGTCTGGGTAGGCCTCCCGTGGCTGAAAGTAGGTTTCTGGCCTTTGCTTACAATGTTGCGAATCTGCTGGCTGAAGTCCGGTGGTATTTGTTACAATGTTTCTTAAACTGCCCGCTCAGAGGCCTGCAGACGCAGGCGGGGAATGTTGGAGTCCTCCGTCACTGAGGCAAGCAAGCCTCATGTTAGTTTCAAGCTGCCTGGCTGCCGGCCGCCATCTTGGCTGACAGTTAATTTGCATATCTCGCTGATTAGCCAATGAAAAGGGTAGCGGTCATACACCAATTACCATGTTTCTCTTTTATTAGTGTAGAGGATTAGCGCTAAAGATAAGTGCTTATCACTGAATTAAGTAATACTCTCACAAATCACATAGGTAGGAAGTGGTATAGTTGGGATAAACACACACACCCCCCTAAAAAAAACTCCACAACCCCCATTTTTTCTTTTTTGTTATTCCTCACCCGATTATATTTTTTCCCATTGATTTTTAGAAAGAGTGGAAGAGACACAGAGAGAAACATCAATGTGAGAGAGAGATGTTGATTGCCTGCCTCCTGCACATGCTGGATGGGAATTGAACCTGCAACCCGGGTATGTGCCCCTGACAGGGAATTGAACCCGAGACCCTTCAGTCTGATGCTCTAACCACTGAGCAACTGACCAGGGCCACAACCCCCATTTTAAACCCTTGTTCTATGCTCGCATTGTCACAGAGGATTTTAGAAATACCAACAGAGAAGTGTGGGTGAAATTTTTGTGACTCCCAGCACAGTCTTTGGCATAGAGCAGACACTCAGTAAGTATTTGTTGTCAGAATGAACTTTAGTTGTAAGGGAGTGGATGACAAGAAGAAGAAGAATATTAATAATAGCTGTAGCTACTCTTTATGAATATTTTCTCTTTAATCATATTTTTTATTGTTGATAGTATTACAGATATCTCTCATTCCCCCCCACTTTTACCTCCCTCCTTCCAGCCCCTACCCACCCTACTTATGACTATTTTTCTACCAGGAACTTATTCTTTCATGAACTCTCTTTCTCTTTTCTACATATATGAATAAATTATGCATATATGACATACAGTATATGTGTATATATGTACATACATGTATCTCTGCACATATATATGTTCACACACTAATTTGATCCCTCACAACCACCTTATGAGTTAAGTTTTATTCTCACAGAGACTCACAAGAGGGTTACATTCAGAATCAGACACCCCTCCCAGTCATAGGTATTTTCAGATCAATTTAAGAGAGAACTTTCTAACCAACAGAGCTGGGTTACTTTGGTATGTTGTAAGCTCTCTGTCTTTGGTAATATTTGCATATAGGACATACAGTCATCTGTCCAGGACACTCTAGAAGCAATTATTGTATTTGTGGATATTTAATTAAGTGACCAATTTCAATATTCTCTGATTTGGTTTTTGGAAGCAAAGATTATTCAAATAAGGTATGTGTGTGTGTGGGCGGGGGTGAGGGGAGAGGGCGCGGAGGGCAATGAACACAGCTCCTTTTTTTCTCCTAAGAGCATCAGATGAAACCCCAACCGATCAGCTCTGCAGGGGTAGTCACTAATATCACCCTTTTTATCTCCTGATTGGACTATGGGCAAAAGGGGGCATATTCAACCTAAAATTGAAGGTGCTCATATTTTACAACCCAGAAATTCTATTCTACTTCTAATATCTTAGACGAATTGTTGCACGTGTGCAGAGGGAGCCATGGACGAGGATACTACTTCCAACCATTTTCAAATAGGAAAATAAGGTCAAAACAACCTCACTGTCCCATAGGAAAATGGACGGATGAATTGTGGTTGGTTTGTTCAATGAAATACTACACAACCAATTACATGATTTGCATACTATAAAAATAAAGACATTTTAAAAATTGATGTCAGAGAGGAAGGGAGAAGGAGAGAGAGATATAAACATCAATGATGAGAGAGGGGAACCAAGATGGCGGCATAGGTTAACGCCGGAGTTTGCTGCTTTGAACAACTACTTCAAAAGTGAAACCAAAAAACGGAAGGGACATCACCCAGAACCACAGGGGCGCTGGCTGAGTGGAAGTCCTACAACTAGGAGGAAAGAGAAACGCATACGGACACTCAGAGGAGGCGCAGTGCTGAAGTCAAATTCTGAGGTGCGGAGTGCGCGGAGCGGGCTGGCGGCGGAGGGCACGGTTGTTGTTTTCAATCGGGAGGGAGTCGCAGACTCTGAGCTCCAGATCCGGGCGAGTCTTTAGGGACCCAGACTCAAACGGGAGAAGCGGGACTGTCTGGCTTTGGTCAGAGCGAGTGCAGCTTTCTCTCCGAGCTTTGCAGCGGGTGCTGGGACTCAGAGAGGCAGAGCCCCTTGGGACAGGACTGAGAGCCGCCATAACTGCTCTCTCCGGCCCACACTGTTGATCCTGTTCGACCCGCCCTGCCCAAGCCCTGCACAGAGGCATTTGCCGGATAGCCTCAGGCAAAGGCATTTGCCGGATAGCCTCAGGCAAAGGCTAGATTAGCACCTCCCTAGAGGACAGAAGTTCTCTCACCGCTGACACAGCTGAATCTCATAGCCACTTGGCCTGGAGGTCAAACCCTCCCTGGAATTAGCTACAGCAATCAAGATTTATCTATAAGACTGCGAACAAAGACCACTAGGGGGTGCACCAAGGAAGCATAACAAAATGCGGAGACAAAGAAACAGGACAAAATTGTCAATGGAAGAAATAGAGTTCAGAACCACACTTTTAAGGTCTCTCAAGAACTGTTTAGAAGCTGCCGATAAACTTAATGAGCTCTACACGAAAACTAATAAGACCCTCGATCTTATATTGGGGAACCAACTAGAAATTAAGCACACACGGACTGAAATAACGAATATTATACAGACGCCCGACAGCAGACCAGAGGAGCGCAAGAATCAAGTCAATGATTTGAAATGCGAGGAAGCAAAAAACATCCAACCGGAAAAGCAAAATGAAAAAAGAATCCAAAAATGGGAGGATAGTGTAAGGAGCCTCTGGGACAGCTTCAAGCGTACCAACATCAGAATTATAGGGGTGCCAGAAGATGAGAGAGAGCAAGATATTGAAAACCTATTTGAAGAAATAATGACAGAAAACTTCCCCCACCTGGTGAAAGAAATGGACTTACAGGTCCAAGAAGCGCGGAGAACCCCAAACAAAAGGAATCCAAAGAGGACCACACCAAGACACATCATAATTAAAATGCCAAGAGCAAAAGATAAAGAGAGAATCTTAAAAACAGCAAGAGAAAGAAACTCAGTTACCTACAAGGGAATACCCATACGACTGTCAGCTGATTTCTCAACAGAAACTTTGCAGGCCAGAAGGGAGTGGCAAGAAATATTCAAAGTGATGAATACCAAGAACCTACAACCAAGATTACTTTATCCAGCAAAGCTATCATTCAGAATTGAAGGTCAGATAAAGAGCTTCACAGATAAGGAAAAGCTAAAGGAGTTCATCACCACCAAACCAGGATTATATGAAATGCTGAAAGGTATCCTTTAAGAAGAGGAAGAGGAAGAGGAAGAAAAAGGTAAAGATACAAATTATGAACAACAAATATGCATCTATCAACAAGTGAATCTAAGAATCAAGTGAATAAATAATCTGATGAACAGAATGAACTGTTGATTATAATAGAATCAGGGACATAGAAAGGGAATGGACTGACTATTCTTGGGGGGGAAAGGGGTGTGGGAGATGTGGGAAGAGACTGGACAAAAATCGTGCACCTATGGATGAGGACAGTGGGTGGGGAGTGAGGGCGGAGGGTAGGGCGGGAACTGGGAGGAGGGGAGTTATGGGGGGGGAAAAAAAGGAACAAATGTAATAATATGAACAATAAAGATTTAATTAAAAAAAAAAAAAATGATGAGAGAGAATCATCGATCGGCTGCCTCCTGCATACCCCCACACTGGAGATTGAGCCAGAACCGGGCATGTGCCCTGACCAGGAATCAAACTGTGACCTCCAGGTTCATGGGTCGACGCTCAACCACTGAGCCATGCCAGCAGGCAGGATACATTTTAAAGGTATAATAATGAGTGAAAAAAAGGAAGTTGAAAGGTGATACATTTGGTATGATATTTATGTAAAATTTAACACAAAAATACCATATATTATCAATACTTACGTAGCAAAAATACAAAACCTTAAATAGGAGAGACAGAATTTTTGGGAGAATTGCTGTCTAATTTTGGTTACATCTGAGAAAAAGGAAGAAAGAAGAAGTGAGGAATGGAGTTTTAGGTATATTTGTAACACTTTATTTTGTTTAAAAATTTTATTTTATTTTTTAAAATTAAATCTTTATTGATGAAAGTATTCTATATGTCCCCCTTCTTCCCCCGTTGACCCCTTCTTGCCCACCCCTCCCCCTCCCCCCTAGGCCTTTACCACCCTATTGTCTCTACCCATGGGTTATGTATAGTATATGCATACAAATTCTCTGGTTGATCTCTTCCCAGCCCCCTCCCCACCACTTTCCCTCTGAGATTACAGTCTGTTCTATGCTTCTATGTCTGGATCTATTTTGTTCATCAGTTTATTTTGTTCATTAGATTCCACATATGAGTGAGATCATGTGATACTTGTCTTTCTCTGACTGGCTTATTTTGCTTAGCATAATACTCTCCAGGTCCCTCCATGCTGTCTCAAAGGGCAAGATGTGGGGAGCCGCTATAGGGTTAAACCTCGGACTGACCTGTTGGCAAAGTCACAAACAAGTCCCAGCTTAGAGGGCACAGTCCTCTTAGCATAATTAGGCTTGACCTTGTGACGCTCCCTAGATCTTACCTGGGAAGCTAATGGGCTGAGGGAAGTGCAGCAAGAACAAGAACAAGTGAAACTAAGTGAAACTCACAAGAACAGTGTAACTGTGGTAACCACTACCTTGTTTACCTCTGACTATAAAATAAAGGCTCATTTTGCCTCGGGATCTTTCTCTGTGGCCTCAACCAGGCACAGGAAGATCCACGGAGACTAGAGAGAGCTAGAGAGCTATGAACGCTGTCTGCTGTCTCCGTGTAAAACCTTCTTCGCCGACTCCGTCCACACCTTTGGGAACCCCTGGGCCCCCAGGCCTGGACCCCGGCAGCAAGAGATCCTTCTTTTTGACTATTGCATAGTAGTCCATTGTGTAAATGTACCATAGCTTTTTTATCCACTCATCTACTAATGGGCTAAAAATTTATTTCAGAGAGAGAAAGAGAGAGGGAAAAAAAGAAAATCAATCAGTTGCCCAACTGGGAATTGAATCCACACCTAGGCATGTGCCCTGACTGGGAATCTCAAACCCTTGACCTTCTGATTTACAAGATGATGCTCCAACAAACTGAGCCACACTGGCCACGGCTAACATTTTATTTCTTAAAAAAAGAGGTTAGATGGGGGGAGGGGTGGCAGGGGAGAGGTCAATGGGGGGAAAAAAGGAGACTCATGTAATACTTTAAACAATAAAGAATTTTTTAAAAAAGAGGTTAGAGGTAACTATAGCAAAATATTAAACATCACTATTATTATCTGTACTTTCCTGAGTGTTTGAAATATTTTGCAATTAAATGGTTTTAAAACTTTTAAGCTTAAATGAAAGGACAAAAGTTGATCTTGACACAGGCCTGTCTGAAAGTTAAAGGCCCAACCTTGGCCGGGTAGCTCAGTTGGTTAGAGCATCATTCTGATATGCCAACATTTTGTGTTCAATCCCAGGGCAAGGCACATACAAGAATCAACCAATGAATGCGCAAATAAGTGGAACAGCAAATTGAAGTTTCTCTCTCTCTCTCTCTTTCCCCTCTGTCTCTAAAATAAATAAATTAAATTTTTTTAAATAAAATAAATTGTTAAATAAATAAATAAATAAAGCCCTGGCTGGTGTTTCTCAGTGGTTAGAGTGTCGGCCCATGCACTGAAGGGTCACAGGTTCAATTCCCAGTCAAGGGCATGTACCTGGGTTGCAGGTTAGATCCTCAGCCCTGGTCAGGGTGCCTGCAGGAGGCAACCAACCAATGTGTCTCTTTCACATCAATGTTTCTCTCCCTCCCTCCCTTCCTTCCACTCTCTCTAAAAATCAATGGGGAAAAAAATATCCTCAAGTGAGGATTAACAACAACAACAAAATAATATATAAATAAAGGTTAACGGTTCATACCTGTTCTGTGGTAATTATTATCATACAAGAATCACATTGTTAAAACAAACAAAACAAAACATAAACAGGTACTACTTTGCTGGGGTCCAACCCCAGCAGGTCCAGGGGTCCCCAAAGGTGTGGATGGAGTTGGCGAAGAAGGAATGACACGGAGACAGAGTTCAGTTGATCAGCAGCCTAGCCAGGATCTCTAGCCAGGATCTCCAGCCAAGTTCTGGTCTGGATCTCCAGCGAAGTTCTGGTTAGGATCTCCAGTGAAGTTCTGGTTAGGATCTCCAGCCAGGTTCTGTGTCCATGTTCTCTTGCTAGGTTCTCCAGGTTCTCCAGCCAGGTTCTGTAGCCATGTTCCCTCGCTAGGTTCTCCAGCCAGGTTCTGTCCAGGTTCTCCAGCCAGGTTCAGTCACCAGGTTCTAGTCAGGTTCTCTTGCCAATTTCTGTAGTCAGGTTCAGTCCAGGATCTTTTGCCATGTTCTCTCGCTAGGTTCTGTCTCTAGGTTCTGAGGCCAGTTTCTGTCCAGGATCTTTTGCCATGTTCTCTCCAGCGAAGTTCTTCTGTCTCTAGAGAACGTTCTTTGTAGGTTCTGTGCCTAGGTTCTGTCTCTCTTGGTTCTGTCTTCTAAGTTCTGTCTTCTGCTGTCTTGTTACATCTATATTTATACCAGTTGATTCCAATCCTATCAATCTCTATTCCAAAGGTTAGGGCGTTTCTTATCTCCATTCCAGGGAGTAAAGATTATGTAGCTTAAGCATGATTGTTCGTAGTTAAAGTGATTAATTACCAGCCTGGCACTTAGTTGAGGGGTTTTATTCCCTCCCTAACTTCAGGGGAAAATCCCTACCTGGGGAAACAACCTTTCTCAGAGAGGAGACCTTGGTTAAAACAAATAGTGCCAAGAAGGTGAGCAAACATTTTAAGAACATTATGCCATGTATGCCAGGTCCTTTGAAACAGCAAGGATGGACCGGCTCCCGGCACTACTTCCTTTTACTTCTTTTAGAACTTGTGGTTGCAAAGCCTTTGGAAGTATGGTCCAGGTCACTGTGAGAAAAGGTTGAGACCCACTGAATTCAATTAGTCCCTTCACTTTACCAAGGAGAAAACGATGGCCTAGAACAGTTTGGTGACTTGTCCAAAGTCACAAATCGCCAGGGGCCCGCACTGTGAGTTCAACCGGTCCATCGAGGGTATCCAAATCATCTTAAACACACAGCATCTGTGTCCAAGCTGTTCCCTCCACTTGGAATCACTCTCTTACTCTCATTTATCTTACTGATCTTTTGTTCCTTCTCTAATCCCTGACTTTGCTAGACTAAGAAAGAATTAGCCAACTTCATTTCCCAAACTTGAGTCTGAAACTTGGAATCAAGTGGGTCCTAATCTATTCCCTGCTCAGGATCCTCAGTTCTCTGCTCAACCCTTCCCAGGAAAGCAAGTTCTCTGTTTCACAGGGCAACACGTTTTCATGTCTGTACTACTCTGATCATTAGCCAGGTCTTAATAATAAAGATCTTACACTTATTTGTCTCAACTCTGTTTTCTGTGGCAAGTTAGATCTGTGTATTAAATGAGGTGATACTTGTGTAAACTGTAAAGGTCTGAGCCAATCTGGCGAGAGGTAATCTATAATAATCTATAATAATAAAAGTGTAATATGCTAATTAGACTGGACATTCTTCCGGATGATCTTCCAGACAAAGCCGCAGCAGCAGGGGCCAAGGCAGAGGCGGCTGCAGTGACGGCAGGGTCAGAGGCAGCCGCCACAGCAGTGGGGGTGGAGCCCCTTGCAAGAATTTCGTGCATTGGGCCTCTAGTCCTATATAATAAAACCCTAATATGCAAATCAAATGACCGGTGGAGCCACCTGTCACTGCACACTGACCACCAGGGGGCAGACGCTCAATGCAGGAGCTGCCCCCTGGTGGTCAGTGCGCTCCCATAGGGGGAGTGCCGCTCAGCCAGAAGCTGGGCTCATGCTGGTGAACCCAGCGGTGGTGGTGGGAGCCTCTCTCGACTCCGCTGCAGGTGGGCAGTGCCCCCCACTCCCACCCCCCGGTCGGGCCTAAGCCGGCAGGTTGACATCCCCTGAGGGGTCCCAGACTGCGAGAGGGCTCAGGCTGGGCTGAGGGACCTCCCTGCAAGTGCATTAATTTCGTGCACTGGGCCTCTAGTCATAACATAATGATCTCTTTTGCCTTTAAAACACTTCAGATAATGAATACAGCTCTCATATCCCCACTGTGTCTTCTCTTTCCTAAATGAAAGCTCTCCATCTCCTTGTAATCATGCCAAACTAGGGGGTAAAGATTGCCACTAGTGGGAATATTGAAGAAACCATGTCAAAGAATTCTATGGATTTCTAAAAGAAGCATTCCAATAATGTCTGCAAAATGATGGCCCCACTACAATAGTTAGCAGATCGGTTTTTAGTTGCAAGTAATATATAACCTGACCAGTAGTGGCTTTAACACATGAAGTTGAGTTTTTGTTTTGTTTTTCTTTTTAATATGTTTTTATTAATTTCAGAGAGGAATGGAGAGAGCGAGAGGGATAGAAACATCAATGATGAGAATCATTGATCAGCTGCCTCTTGCACACTCCCTACTGGGAATCAAGCCCACAGCCAGGCATGTGCCCTCAACCAGAATCGAGCCTGGGACTCTTTATCCACTAAGCCAAACCAGCTAGGGCAAGGTTGAGTTTTCTCACATAACAAGAAATCCTGAGGTAGATGATTGCTGGAATTAGTTCAGCTATTCAACATAGTTCATTTTATTTTTTTTCTGCTCTAGCATCCTTTAGTTTTTCATGCAGTAACAAAATGGTTGCTACAGCACCAAGTATCATACCAATGTTCAAGGCATGAAGAATAGGGAGGAGGGAGCAGCACTAGCTGCCTTTTATTAAGAAAGTATAAGTTGCCCTAGCCCAGGGGTGGGCAAACTTTTTGACTCGAGGACCACAATGGGTTCTTAAACTGGACCGGAGGGCCGGAACGAAAGCATGGATGGAGTGTTTGTGTGAACTAATATAAATTCAAAGTAAACATCATTACATAAAAGGGTACGGTCTTTTTTTTCAATAATTTTATTCATTTCAAATGGGCCGGATCCGGCCCGCGGGCCGTAGTTTGCCCACGGCTGCCCTAGCCAGTTTGGCTCAGTGGATAGAGCATGGGCCTGACTGAAAGGTCCCAGGTTCGATTCCGGTCAAGGGCACATGCCCAGGTTTCGAGCTCGATCCCCAATAGGGGGCATGCAGGAGGCAGCTGATCAATGATTCTCTCTCATCATTGATATTTCTATCTCTCTCTCCCTCTCTCTTCCTCTCTGAAATCAATAAAAATATATTTTTAAAAAAAGGAAAGAAAAGAAAGTTTAAGTTGCCCGCCTGGTGTGGCTCAGTGGTTGAGTGTTGACCCATGAACCAGGAGGTCATGGTTCCATTCCCGGTCAGAGTCAGGGCACATTCCTGTGTTTCAGGCTGGATTTCCAGTAAGGGGCATGCAGGAGGCAGCCAATGATTCTCATTTTTATTATTGTTTTTGCTGCAAAAAGCTTTGTTTTCACTTGGCCCAATGCATGGGAGAGGGCTCCAGGGTGGTTAAAAGGAGGCCTAGTGGTTTCAGGGAGAAGCTCAGGCAAAAGCCAGACACCAGGGGCAGCAGAGGGGACCCTCAAAGGCCTCTAGACTCCAAAGCTCCTAGTTGTGCTTGCAAGCGAGCCTTTTGCAGAGATACTGGCCCAGTCCAGTCTGGGGGCCGGCCAGCCTGTGGAGGTTAGTCAGGTGTCGCCCATCTTTTTGATGAGTTTCACCTCCTCACCCAGGAAGTGGTTCTCCAGGAAGTTGCTGAGATGAGGGTCTTCGGGGAATAGAACACAGGGCATGCAGCTCCACGGGGCCTGGTTCAACCCTAGCTGGTTTGGCTATTGCTCTCTTCCTCTCCCTTCCCCTCTGAAATCAATAAAAATCTATTAAAAGCAAAACAAAACGAAAGGGCCTGGTTCCGGTTCCTCTCCAAGGCCAGGGCGGCTTCCGTGGCGCCCTGAGTTTTGCCCCGCTCCTCTTGGGGAGGCTTCAGCACGTCAGGAAGAGAATGCAGCCGCCAAGAGAATGCTGCCACCGCATTGGTTGTGCATATTTAAGATGCTCAGCGCCCTGGAGCTTCTTCTCCGCCAACTTGCGGAGTAAGTGGGCCAGGCCCGCTGGCCAGGTGATCGACAGCAGCCTCCACCTCGGTGGAATAATTCTGACACATCTGGGAGCCCATGGTTGTTCAGCAGTAAGAAGTTAAGGTGAAAAGAAAGCAAGAGTGTTGGCTGGTCTCGGAGGCTGAGCTTGGCTGAGGAGGTTCTGAAGGTGGAGACGGGGAAAGACGTTGGAGGATGTTCGGAAGCTCGAAGAGGCCTCCATGGATCTGTTCCGTCCAAACACTGTTAAAGCAAGAGACAGATCTGGGACAGTTGAGGGCACTGTGTCTCTCTCATCATTGATGTTTCCATCTCTCTTTCCTTCTCCCTTCCTCTCTCTAAAAATCAGTAAAAACGTTTAAGAAAAAGGAAAGGCAAGGCAATGTAGCATGAATAACCCCAGGTCAGGGGAAGTATGAGGAATGATAGTGGGCCCAGAAGAGCCTTGCTAACCTAGCTTTGAGGATCATGAAGAAAGGGCTACCCAGGAGCGAGATTTTGAACTCAGGCCTCCCAGGAAGACCCGCAATATAAGCACATTATTTTAGTTGACTCACACGTACAAATTTTGTCTTTTCTCCCAATCCTTGCTAATCAAATTGTGCTATGGGACCAGCAACATTAGTATCAACAAAGAGCTGGTTAGAAATGCAGTTTCAGAGGTTTCACCAGACCTACTGAACCAGCAACCTTTTAAAACTAGATGGGTATATACATTAAATTGTAAGACACAGTGTCCTAAGGTGCCTTGATTGCAGAAGCTGTGGATTTGGGATTTAGTACTTTTGGCCCATTAGAATGTCAACTCTATGAAGGGAGGACTTTTCCCCCATTTTATTTTTGTCTGCTTGTATATGGTAAAAAAAAAACTCAGGCTGAAACCTTATGCATTTAATCCTACACCCTCTAATGCTCTCACAGAAAATCCGTGGAATACTAAAGTTTTCAGAAGGACTGGCCAATACTATTTATTTGAACTACATGAGATAATGGAAATGTTCTATATCTCTATTGTCCAATATGATAGCACTATTCATAACTATCTGTTGAGCATTTGAAACGTGTCTGGTGTGACTGAGAACTGAATTTTAAATGTTCGTTTTAAAAATATATATATATTCTTATTGATTTCAGAGAGGAAGGGAGAGGGAGATAAGATAGAAACATCAATGATGAGAGAGAATCATTGATTGGCTGCCTCCTGCATGCCCTCTACTGGGAGCTGAGCCTGTAACCTGGGCATGTGCCCATGACCTCCTGGTTCATAGATCGAGGCTTAACCACTGAGCCACATAGCCGGGCTTCATTAGTTTTAATTAAATTTAAATAGCCATTTAAATTTAAATAGCTAGTGGCTACCATAGTGACATCACAGACCTAGACTAATCCTCTAATCTATAGAAAGAAAAACTTAAGCTCAGGAAAATGTCAGTGACTTGAGTAAGATCACACCAGGAGAAGATGAAATCTAGGTGTGATTTGATGAGTATTAAAGATAAAGTGCCCTGAACTTAGAAACAGACCTGGGTCTCTGGTACTGACTCACCAATGAAACTGGGCAACTTGGATAACGTTCTGGGCCTCACATCTCTTCTGTAAAAGGACGCATTTATTATTTGCTTGCTTTAAAATCCCTTCTAATTATTCATGTTGAATGGTTCTCATTGGGTCATTTGTGTGCCTTCCTTGTATAGTGCCACCTAGTGGTAAACTGTGAACCCTACATCTCCTCCTGGATCAAATTCTTGACCAAGGAGAATGGAAACTTGTGAGTTGACCACTCCCTTACTGTGAGTGATTTGGTCATCAGATCCCACTCCCATGTACTCTCCTCACATAGATGTGGGCAGCAGCTCAGCGCTGATACTTTGAGACATCCCAGGGCTTTTCCTGATTAGCTCTCACTCTGCATTCATGGGACTGTGCTCTTGGTGGTGCTGTATTTAATTTACATGTCAAACATCTCCTGGCACTAGCTGGTTTGGCTCAGTGGATAGAGCATTGGCCTGCGGACTGAAGGGTCCCAGGTTCAAGTCCAATCAAGGGCAAATGCCCGGGTTGTGGGCTTGATCCCTGGTGTGGGGCCTGCAGGAGGCAGCTGATCAGATATTCTCTCATCATTGATGTTTCTATCTATCTCTCCCTCTCTCTTCCTCTCTGAAGTCAATAAAAAAAATATATTTTTAAAAGTCTCCTGTACCTGCCTGTGTCTGGTCCATGGCATGGCAGCCACCTCCTCTGCCAAGCACCCCGTTCTATTTTTTTCTCTCTTTGTCATAGCTCTGCTGGTGACCCAGAGAAGAGCCAGCAGGTGGGAAGCCATTAACATTAATGGGGGACAGTGCTAGATTCTCAAGGCCCCTGTCCCCAAGGTCCTAATAGCTCTGTGACCTTGGACAAGTCATTTCTCTTTTCTGAGCCTCAATTTTCATAGTAGAGGTAAAATAATACCTTAGATAGTTTTGATAGTTAGAAATAATGTTAAGTACTTAGTGCAAAGACAAAAAATAATTTAAAAAAGAAAATAATAAATTAGTGCATAATAGGTGATCAATAAATGGTTGGTTATAATCACAGTAAATATATATATATATATATATATATATATATATATATATATATATCCCCCTTCTATTTGGTCGGCAGTGACTTCTGAACTCTAGGGGATGCAGAAGAGCTGTAGAAGTCATATGTGCTGGCTTCCTCGCTGGCTGTAAACAGTAGGCTACCACAGAAGCAAGAGCAGATCACTGGAGGCAGGGTATAATTAAATCCAAAATGGTGGGCTGTGGCCTATGAGGGCTGCAGGGGCACCGTGCCAGAAAAGATAATAACCATCCTCATGTCTACATAATACTTCAGTGTTTACACTGTCCTTTAACGTCTATAATTTTACTTATAACAACCCTGAGGTGACTATTAATGTTATCATCTCCATTTTATAGAGGGAACTGAGGCTCACAGAGGCAAAATGACATGCCCAAGGTTGTTGTACTAGGAAGTGGCAAAGGTGGGACTTGAGCTAGAGGCATGCTGACTCAGAGGCAGTCTTTTTTCACTCCCCCAGAAGGTTTTCTGAATGAGTCTGGACTGGAGATGGGTCTTGAAGGGTGAGAGGTACTGGAGAAGTAATGGAAGCTTTTCAAGCAGTGATACCCATCAGGGATGCAATGGGAAAGGATGGGCAATTAGACCAGATGACCGCTGGAATCCTTCCACGTGGAGACAATGTCCTGATTCCATACACTAAGGATGCCTAACCCAGCCTGGTGGGGTGGGTGTGATTGGAGGGCTTCCTAAAGAAAGTGATATCTAGTCTAAGACCAGACTGATGAGCAAGAGTTAGCCAGAGCTCTCAGGCAAAAGAAACATCATGAGCCCTGACCGGTTTGGCTCAGTGAATAGAGCGTCCGCCTGCGGACTGAGGGGTCCCAGGTTCGATTCTGGTCAAGGGCATGTGCCTTGGTTGCGGGCACAGCCCCGGGAGGGGGTGTGCAAGAGGCAGCTGATCGATGTTTCAAACTCTCTATCCCTCTCCCTTCCTCTTTGTAAAAAATCAATAATATATATATATATATATATATATATATATATATACATATATATATATATTAAAAAAAAAAAAAAGAAACATCATGAGCACATCTGAAGACATGGGAATGGTTCAATCAGGCAGGGGCAGGGTGTGGTGAGAAGTGAGACTGTGGCCAGATGGGGAAGGGCCTTGTAAGCCACATGAAGATGTTGGACTTTATTTTTTTTTACTTTTATTTTTTTGTTAATCCTCACCTGAGGATATTTTCCATTGATGTTTAGGGAGAGTAGAAGAAAGAGGGAAAGACCAGCAGAAACATCGATGTGAGAGAAACACATCCATTGGTTGCCTCCTGCATGAGCCCCGACCAGGGCCCGGGCCAGGGAGGAGCCTGCAACCGAGGTACATGCCCTTGACCGGAATCAAACCTGGGAACCCAAAGGTGAGTCAAACTACTAGGGCAGTGGTTCTCAACCTTCCTAATGCCGCGACCCTTTCATACAGTTCCTCATGTGGTGGTGACCCCCAACCATAAAATTATTTTCGTTGCTCCTTCATAACTGTCATTTTGCTACTGTTATGAATCGTCATGTAAATATCTGATATGCAGGATGTATTTTCATTGTTACAAATTGAACATAATTAAAGCATACTGATTAATCACAAAGACAATATGTAATTATATATGTGTTTTCTGATGGTCTTAGGCGACCCCTGTGAAAGGGTCGTTCGACCCCCAAAGGGGGCGTGACCCACAGGTTGAGAACCGCTGGCCTAGGGCTTTTTTTCCCTTAAGATCTTGGACTTTATATCAGGCCACTGAAAACTCAATGGCGTGTTTACCCAGACAATTTGAGCTTTAAACCAATCACTCTGATTGCAATGTGGAGAGTGAATGGCAGGGGCTAAACTGGAGGCAGAGACTGGTTACAAGGCTAATGCTGCAACCCAGGCAAGAAAGGAGGGCTGCCTGGTGGAGGGAGCACAGCAGGGATCGGGAAACACGGCAGATTTGGGAGACAATTTAAGAGGCAGAAGTGCACTGGAGCTGATTAATTGGAAAGAGGGGGTGGTGGGGCAGGCAGGCAGAAAGAAGAAGTTGAGGATGACTTCTGGTTTCTGGCTGGAGCAGCTGCACGGGTGGCTGTGTCAATCCCGGGGCGAGGGACGATGAGGAACAAAGTCTCTGAAGGGAGAGCCAAGGAGTGAGGCTTCTAAGGGTGAGAGGGATTTAGCAGCTGATGGGGATTAGGAGAGTAAATCTTAGTGGAAGAAAGTAGAATTTCCCCTTTTTATTCATTGAACATGTTAGGGAGCTACTATATGTCAGACACGAGGATTACAGCAGTGAACCAAACAGACCAGGTCCTTGTCCTCCTGGAGTTGAAGGTCTAGCAGAGACAAACAATAAGCATAAAAATAAGTAGTTTAAATCTATGTATCAGTGGACCCACGGCGGTCAAACCCGTGTTGTTCAAGGGTCAACTGTATATGAATATGTCAAGATGTCGTAGGTGCTATGAGGACAAATGAGACATCGTACGGGGATGTGGGTGCTAGAAGCTGCTGTTTGGATATGGGGTGATCAGGGAAGGCTTCTCTGATTTTTAGGCAGAGACCAAATGAGGTGATGAAGAAATATGGGGGGACACCCTTCTGGGCGAAACGAAGGGCAAGGCTCTGAGGTGAGAGGGTCTCTACCGGCTGTGGCCACTCTAACCATGGCAGAGAGTGAGGTCGGAAATGGGAGCTGGATACTCAGTACAAAAATGGAATTTTACCATAAACCATTTCCTCTTCCCCTAAGAGGTGAAATCCCGCAAGATCATTTTTTGAACCCATGCTTCTAAAGATTTGAACTGGCATTTTTCTCTCCCAGCTCTGCCACTTACCAGCTGCATAACCCTTGTCATGCCATTTACTTTCTCTGAGCCTTGACGTTCTCATCTATACAATGGGTGGATCAATACACAGTTGCTGTTGAAGAAATTGCGCAATAGTGTTAGTCTTTTCTTTCTCCCATGGAAGGATAAAAGATACAGGATGGAGAAAAACTGGTTTCATTGAGGTGTGAGAATCTGATACAGTCTAGCATTGAACTCTCATTGCTACGACTGCTGGCAAGAAAGTTGTACACCATACATCCTTCACCTCCTTTTTCTCTCCCCTCTTTCCCTTCCCCCAACTTCTGACCTGGACACATTTGTATTTCCAGCAGGCCTGCAGAAGAGAGATTGATAATGGACAAATTTCCTGGGTGCATGATATCCTAGGCTCAGTCTTGAAGCCTCATCTTGTTCTGCCTCCAAGCCCTCTTCCCCCACCAATGGGCTGCTTTCCTTTCGTTATGGGAGGAAGGAATCAGCAGAGGGGGTGTGGTGGAAGAAATGACTCAACCAAGAGTATGTTGACTTTGGCATGAGCTCCACCCTTTCACTTCCTGCCCTGAGGTCTCTGGGTTGGGTGCACAGCCCTGACCAGGTGTGGCAGGTTGAGATTCTAAATGCGGAGCCTTTGAAGACCTCTGGAGCAGGGTGAGATGTGGGTGGCAGGGTGGGCAGTGGAGGTGATCGTC
Source organism: Myotis daubentonii (assembly GCF_963259705.1). NCBI lineage: Eukaryota > Metazoa > Chordata > Mammalia > Chiroptera > Vespertilionidae > Myotis > Myotis daubentonii. Next base: position 203,061,741 of record NC_081842.1, read on the forward strand.
TCTGTGCTAGTGACTTAGATTCATGCCAGAGCTTGCCCTGCAGGCAAAGAAGGAAGAGCAGGTGGAAGGCAGCTTCACTGGGGTAGGGAGCCTCTGACGGCTGAACTGTGTGCCCTTGACTGAATCACTGTGTAATCAGCCACACCCTTGCCCAATAGCCTTCAAAGGCTACGGCACAGGATAAAGTCCCATAGGCCTAACCTGGTCCCAATCTACAATTTCAGTCGGGCCTGCTACCCTACCACACCCCTTGCCCGAGCTTCCTGCAATGCAGCCTCACCAGAGGCCTCTTGGAATAGTAAGACCTTTCTTTTTTTGATGCCTCTCTCCCCTGGGTTTCATATTATGTTGTGGATGGAAAAAGGAATTCTATGGAAAGTAACCTCACAGGGTGATCCTATATAATAAAAGGCTAATCTACAAATCGACTGAACCGTCAAACGACTGGCCACTATGATGTGCACTGACCACCAGGGGGCAGATGCTCAACGCAGGAGCTGCCCCCTGGTGGTCAGTGTGCTCCCACAGGGGGAACGCAACTCAGCCAGAAGCCCTGAGCGGGGCTCACAGCTGGAGAGCACAGCAGTGGTGGCAGCGCTAAGAATGTCCAACTGACAGCTTAGGCCCGCTTTCCATGGGAAGCAGGCCTAAGCCATCAGTCGTGCATCCCCCGAGGGCTCCTGGACTGCGGGAGGGCGCAGGCCAGGCCGAGGGACCACCGGGCCACTAGTCTGATTATAAATTCCTACTTGGGCAGGTCATGGTGGCTAATAATGCCCCAGGCATATAACTTTTTAAAAATATAATACTTATTGATTTCAGAGAGAATGAGAGAGGGAGAGATAGAAACACCAATGATGAGCGAGAATCAATGATACACTGCCTACTGCACGCCCCCTACTGGGGATCGAGCCTGCAACCCCAGAATGTGCCCTGACCGGGAACTGAACCGTAACCTCCTGGTTCATAGGTCGATGCTCAACCACTAAGCTACGCTGGTTGGCCTGGAAAGCTATGTTTTTAAATCATGAAATATATCATATATACAGAAGAGTACATCAAACATATAAATATGGCCTAAAGAATAACTATAAACTGAACATAACCAAATCTGTTTTTAGCATTATGTTCATTCCTTTATATCTTCCTCCCGAAACTTTCCCCTGACCTGCAAGGCCAGCACCGAGTGCCCCTAATCTAGGATCAGGGCACATACTAGGACCAACCAATGGATGCATAAATAAGTAGAACAACAAATCAACGTTTCTCTCTCCTCTCTCTCTCAAATCAATCAATCAATCAATCAATCAATATAATTTTTAAAAGAGAATGTAAAATTCTCATAACAGTTTTTATATTAATTACATGCCAAGGGATAATATTTTGAATGTGTTGAATTGAATAAAACATTAATTTCATCTGTTTCTTTTTACTGTTTATTTTTTGTAGTTACCAGAAAATTTTAAATTATACATTGGACAGAGGTATTCTATAATGAGTGAACTCCTCACAACCAGATGCATTTAAACACGGAGTGGATTTTGGTGGAGTGGTGATGGTAGCAGTGGAAGTTGAATTAACTGGTCTGCGAGGTAGATTTTAGCTTTGTGAGTTTATGATTCTTCTAAGAGGCCCCATGCCTGAAAATTCGTGCAAAAGTAGGCCTTCCTTTCCCTGGCTGCTGGCACTGGCTTCCCTCTGGCACTGGCTTCCCTCCGGCACCCAGGACCTGGGCGGCTTCCCTCCTCTGGCTGCTGGCAGGCACCTGGGACCCAGGCTTCACTCCAGCCCCGGCTTCGTCCGGAAGGATGTCCGGAATGACTTCCGGAAGTTTGTCCGGTCTAATTAGCATATTACCCTTTTATTATTATAGATGTTTCCAGCCTTTTCTCCCTCTCTTTGACTATACCTCCCCTCTGCTTCTGCTAAAGTGTTATTCCTCAAACACACACTTTGGTTTTTTTGTCTCTGACCCTCTGTTTACCCAGTTCATTTATCTGGAATGACCTCTTTACTATCTCTTTTGTCAAAATCCTACAGAACCTGAAAAGCAACTCACATGCCACCTCATCCCTGAAGCCTTTCCTGGGCCCCCATAGGTGGAAAGTAACTCTGAATGCCTCCAGCACTACTCACCAACCAACCCCTCAATAATTCTGTGGTCTGGCAATTTGCTAACTTCTTTCTCAAGCACCTTGAAGTCAGGAGTATTTGGCACAGATACTTCCAAGAACTGACGTCCAGATCTTCAAACTTTACATGTGCTCTTTCCTAAGATCCATCCTCTGGAGAATACATGCTGAAGTCTAGGTCCATCTTCTTTCCCACCTCCCCTGCTCACACTTTACAAAATCTCCAGCTCAGTTTTTACCCACAGCATTACCCAGGGCTAAAGACCTCAGGGCACCAATCAAAGATGAAGGACTCTAATAACTGGACACCAAAGCATTTAGCAAACTGGCAGTTGCTAGTTCTTTGCTTTCAATAAAGTTGAAGAAGGTTCTAATTTTGTTGTCATTAAAAATAACTTTTAATAATAGTTCACTAAAAAAAATAATAGTTCACTATGTGAATTTATGGCTTGTAACTCAAAAGGAATTCAAATAATTGACATTATTAAAACAAAACTTCCTCCATTCTCATTTACTGGTTTATGTGAACATGGTTTCTCAGTGACCCTATTTCTAAAAATACAAAATAGATTAAAATTGATGCTGAATCCAGTTGCATTCCAGCAATATTTATCCATAGATATATAAACTAATTGCAAAATACCTATTTCAGTAAGAGATGCTTTTCCAGTTTTATTTTACTCTTTGTTTAATCATTATTTATTAAAAGATATGTTATGTTCCTCTGATCAATTGTGTACTAATATAACAATAATACTGGTCATACTTCAATCCAGAAGAAATTTCAAAGACATAGAGCTTTAAAGTCAATCAAACTTTTAAAGTTTTTAAATTTCAAAAACTTTTACATTAAAAAAATTAAATTTCAATTAGATATATAAATTTCTAAGTATGAATTGGGTAATCAATAACAGACTTTCAAGCGTAAAATAGTCCTGGCCCTGGTAGCTCAGTTGGTTAGAGTGTCGTCTTGATACACCAAGGTTTCAGGTTCGATCCGCATTCAGGGCACACACAAGAATCAACCAATCTATACATATAAAAGCCTAAGTGACCATTGCACCCGAATGGACGACTGAACAGGCTGCATGGGATGACCAGGCCGGCAAGGGGGTTAGTGAGGGGCGACCAAATGACCAAGCAGCAGACTGCGTGAGGCAACCAGGCCGGCAGGGGGGGCAGTTGGGGGCAACCAGGCCAGCCGGGGGAGGGGGGCAGTGATGGGCGACCAGGCCGGCAGGGGGGGCAGTAAGGGATGACCAGGTCAGCGGGGAGGGGGGGAGTTAGGGACGATGAAACAGGCAGGCAGGTGAGCAGTTAGGAGCCAGTGGTCCCGGATTGTGAGAGGGATGTCCCGGATTGGAGAGGGTGCAGGCCAGGCTGAGGCAACCGCCCCTGTGCACGAATTTCGTGCACCGGGCCTCTAGTACATGCATAAAAGAGTGGAACTACAGATCTGTGTTCCTCTCTCATGCTCCTCTCTCTCTCCCTTCCTCTTTTTCTCTAAAATCAATAAATACAAAATAAAAAAGAATAAAATATATCATCTTAGGATAACATCCTGTGAGAGGAAGCATTCAAGAAGAAAATAATGTAGCATGTCTGTCAGTTAAAGTGGAGCTTGTCCCAGTATCCTCTTGAAATTAAAGAGTATTAAATCACAATGATACTTACATTCAGTTGATGAGGGAACAGTTTTACTTAAAATATTAATATTTACAATATGCTCGGAAGCATATCCTTTGTAACGGCATACCTTTTAGTTGTTGATTTAAAAATATGCCAGGTATCCTGCACGTGGATCCAGTCTCCACCTTCCTTCATCCTGACTCTCCCCTGGTTGGCTGACTTGAATGTGTCTATTTGCCTTGGTTTGGCTTTGGCCACAAGGGGGTCTTGGCAGGAGCCAGAGGGAGGGAAGAAAGTGATGTCAGGGTCTCTATTCCCCTGGTTCCCAACTCTGAAGGTCTAGTCAGTCTGGCTCTGTCCCTGGACAGGAAGTTAGTGCTCTTCTTAAGGCAGAGAAATTGTATAGTAACAGCCTGGCTGGGGCCCATCCCAGCTTCTTGCGTGATCCCTTGTAATTTTCCTATACCTTGACCGCACCTTCTAAATTAGCTCTTTGTAAATACAATCTTGTTGAACTGTCTGGAGGGTGCCATTTGTCTCCTGCTGAAGTCTTCACAAATACAGAGCGGGTGCAGGTTTTTTTTTTAAAAAAATCTTAAAGCGGGCACAAGAGCATAAAGCCTGGAGACTGCTGATGCAGACTGCAGCCTCATTCATTTATCCAATAAACAGTGACAGCATCATGCCCCGTGCTCATTTACAGAGATGAATTGCATGGTGTCCCTCTCCTCCAGCAATTACATCTAGTGGGACAAAGACACAAACAATTAAGCAAAGGGCAACATGATAGCATGTGATATATGCTGTAATAAAGATAGGGTCAAGCCTAGCCGGTGTGGCTCAGTGGTTGAGGGTCGACCTATGTATGAATCAGGAGGTCACAGTTCGATTCCTGGTCAGGGCACATGACAGGGTTGTGGGCTCAACCCAGTGTGGGGCGTGCAGAAGGCAGCCAATCAATGATTCTCGCTCATCATTGATGTTTCTATCTCTCTCGCCCTCTCCCTTCCTCTCTGAAATCATTACAAAAATATTTTTTAAAAAGATAGGGCTAATATGTGTGGGAGCACTGTGGAGAGAGCAACCACCAAATTCTACCTGGGGAACTAGGGAGGGCTTTGCAGAGGAGTTTCCATTTGGTTTATGGCATTAAAGATAAGTAGGAGTTTGCTTGGAAAGGAAAGGGAGGGAAGGCATTCAGGCAAAAGGGTAATGTGAATAGTCACTAGAACCAATGGTTATTAGGGTATTGCTGAGTCATGGCTGGGTGCTCAAAAAGCACAAAGAATAAAGCAAAAACATGTAAGTATGATTAAATTAAAAGACTTCTACATGGCAAAGGCACTATAAACAAAATTAAAGTACTAAATTCCTCCCTGGGAGAAGATAATTGTAATTTATATATAAATAACACCTAGATATCAGTAAGTACTAAAGCAAACAAGTTGAAACATAGGCAAGGATATGAACAGGCAATTCTCGGAAAAGGTACTTTCAACAGCAGGGAAATGCAAATTAAAATGATTGATGCCACTTCCAAAGAATAAAGTAGGGAAAGAGGAAAAATAGTAACTTTACAGTGGAGAAACCTGGAAACACCACATTAACAGGGTGTTCAAGGGTAATAACATCACCAGTAATAAGTCGTGTGGGTAGCCTGTCCCCCCTGAAAGGGTGTGATGAGAAGGGCATTTCACCTGTGTTGTTCTTCCCCTAAACCAATAACTCCTGTCTAGTCACGAGGAAGACATCAAATAAGTCCAAATCGAGGGGCATTCTGCTGAATACCTGACTAGTGCTCCTCAAGACTATCAAGGTCATAGGAACAAGAAAGACTGAGAAGCTGTCCCAGACCAGAGGTGACTAAGGAGACATGAGGACTAACTGCAACATAGTGTCCTGGAAAAATGATTAGTGAAATCTGAATAACGTCTGGAGATTAATTAACAGTAATAAGCCAATATTGGCTTCTTAGTTTTGACAAATCTACCATGGTAATGTAAACTGTTAACAGCGGAAATTGAGTGAGGTGTGGGTATATGGGAACTGTCTTAACTACTACTGTAACTTTTCTATAGATCTAAAGAGATTCCAAAATAAAACGTTTATTTTTAAAAATGGTGAGGTACTATTTTCTACCCATCAAGTTCACAAAGAATTAAAAGTCTGACTAAAAGATGAAGAAGGATATATATGATATAATGGCATTGGTATAAATTTAAAAAGCACTCAAAAATACTCTATATTGTTTATGTATCCATGTATCCTAATTCATTCATCTAACAGATCACGCTTGAATGACTTTTGTGCCAAGTGCTATTCTCAGCTCTGAAGATATGGCAGCTATATATGTTCAGGATACAGAACAATAAAAGCTAACAATTGTATAGGACTTACTATGAGCCAAGCATCCTATATAATAAAAGCCTAGGTGGCGTTGTGTGCAACGTCATCACAAGATGGCTGCCACAAGATGGCCGGCAGGGGAGGGCAGTTGGGGGCAACCAGGCCGGTAGGGGAGTGCAGTTGGGGGCCAGCAGGGGAGGGCAGTTGTGGGCAATCAGGCTGGCAGAGAGAATAAAGCAGAGAGAATAATGGGGAGGGCAGCTGGGGGCGACCAGGCCTGCAGGGGAGGGCAGTTGGGGGCGATTGGGCTGGCAGGCAGAAGCGGTTAGGGGCAATCAGGCAGACAGGCAGGCGAGTGGTTAGGAGCTGGCAGTCCCTGATTGTGAGAGGGATGTCCAACTGCCGGTTTAAGCCTGATCCCTGTAAACGGCAGTCAGACATCCCCCAAGGGGCCCCAGATTGGAGAGGGTCCAGGCTGGGCTGAGGAACAGCCCTCCCCCACCGCCTGTGCATGAATATCGTGCACTGGGCCTCTAGTCTATAATAATAAAAAGCATAATATGCTAATTAGACCGGATGTCCTTCCGGATGACCTTTGGATGAAGCCGGGGCTGTGAGGGCAGCCTGGGTCCTGGGTACCAGAGAGAAGCTGATGCCAGCAGCTGGGGGAAGGAAGGCCTACTCTTGCATGAATTTCGTGCATTGGGCCTCTAGTTCTGTGATAATAATAATAGAAAGCACATGCAGCATTTACTGTACAACAGGTGTAATTCTAAGCACTTTATATGCCTTAACTTATTTAATCCTCAGAGTAATCTTGTAACATAGGTTCTATTATTGCCTCCATCTTATATATGAAGACACTGAGGTGCAGCCAAGTTAAGTACCTTGCCAAGGGTCACAGGGCCAGGCAGCGGTAGAGACAACATTCAAATCCAGGCAGCCTGGCTCTACGTCTGTCCTCCAACCATTGTGCTCTCTGCCTTGAGTCCCTGCTGTTGTGGAGCTTACATTCTAGTGAGGGCAAGACAGGCCATAAAAATACGTAGTATGTCAGGCAGTAAAAGAGCTATAGAGGCCCTGGCTGGTTTGACTCAGTGGATAGAGCACGGGCCTGTGGGACCAAAGGGTCCCAAGTTGGAGTCCAGTCAAGGGCACATGCCCACAGTTGCAGGCTCGATCCCCAGTAGGGGGCAGGCAGGAGGCAGCCAATCAATGGTTCTCTCTCATCATTGATGGTTCTCTCTCTTCCTTTCCCTTCCTCTATGAAATCAATACAAATATTTTAAAAAAGAGTTATAGAGAAAAAGAAAGGAGGAAAAGAAAAAGGAAAGGTGGGATGGGAGGTATTACATTTAAAAGATGGGTTTGGGGGTCAGGGAAGGCCTCACTGAGAGGTAACAGCTGGACAAAAACCCTAAGGAAGTGAAGCAGGGCACCAAGCAGATATCTTAAGGGTAATTGCAACAAGGTCAAAGCTCTGAGGTAGCAGTAAACTCTGAGTGTCTAAAAAATAAATAGCAAGGAAGCCAGGGTGGCTAAAACAGAGAGAATAATGGGAAAAGAGTCAGTGATGAGGGCAGAGCAATGTGGGGGTTAGATTGGGTGGGGCCTTATCTTACCTAATAATAGACAAACATGTAAATTAACCACCCCTCCACTATGCTCACCAGCCAATCAGGAGAGTATGCAAATTAACCCAACAAAGATGGCGGTTAATTTGCATACATAGGGCGGAGTGTCTGAGCGAAGACTGAAGGCTCCGGCCGTGGCCAGAGCAAAGGCCTGGGTCCCCGTTGCCGGAGGAAAACCGGTGCCGGCAGCCAGGGGAAGGGAAGGCCTATTGCACGAATCTCTTCGTGCAACAGGCCTCTAGTGTCATAATAAGAACCTTGGAGGGGGTTGAGCAGGGGGTGGCAGCACTGAATTAGGTTTTAGAGCAGGGGTCCTCAAACTACGGCCCGTGGGCCACATGCAAATACAAATATTGTATTTGTTCCCATTTTGCTTTTTTACTTCAAAATAAGATATGTGCAGTGTGCATAGGCATTTGTTCATAGTTTTTTTAAAACTATAGTCCGGCCCTCCAATGGTCTGAGGGACAGTGAACTAGCCCCCTGTTTAAAAAGTTTGAGGACCCCTGTTTTAGAGCAATCCCTCTGGCTGCTTTCTTGAGAGGAGGCTGCTAAAGGATATTATAATAATCTGGGCAAGAAATGGTGGTGGCTTGGACCAGAGTGGTAGCATTGGAGGTGGTAAGAAGTGGTTGGATTCTGGATATATTTCAAAGATCGAATTGACATTATTTGCTGAGGACTAACATGAAAAAAATAAAGAAGTCATTCAAAGTCAAGGGAAACAACAGCAAATTCAAACAAGTGGGACTACATCAAACTAAAAAGCTTCTGCACAACAAAGGAAATTATTATCAAAATGAAAAGGTAACCTACCGAATGGGAGAAGATATTTGCTAAGCATACATCTGATAAGGGGTTAATATATAAAATATATAAATAATTCATACAACTCAACAATAAAAAAAAACAAGCAACCTGATTTTAAAATGGGCAGAGAATTTGAACAAGCATTTTTCCAAAGAAGACATGCAAATGGCCAACAGGCATATGAAAAGATGTTCAACATCACTCATTATTAGGCAAATGCAACAAGTGTTGGAGAGAATGTGGAGAAAAAGGAACCTTTGTCCACTGCTGGTGGGCCTGTAAATTAGTGCAGCCGCTGTGGAGAACAGTATGGAGATTCCTCAACGAATTAAGGCTAGAACTGCCATATCATTTCACTCATATGTGGAACCTAAAACAAATAATAAGCAAGCAAACAAAATAAAACAAAAACAAATGCATAGAGAGAACAGACGGGGGTTGCCAGAGGAGAAGGGGGTTAGGGATGGGTGAAATGGGTGAAGGGGGTTATTATATGGTGATAGGTGTGATGGATGGTATTGGGAGTGATCACTTTGTAGTATGTACAGATGTCAAATTATAATGTTGTGCACCTGAAACATGGAAGGAAGGAAGGAAGGGAGGGAGGAGGGAGGGAGGGAGGGAGGGAGGGAGGGAGGGAGGGAGGAAGGAAGGAAGGAAGGAAGGAAGGAAGGAAGGAAGGGAATCAAAGATGACTCAGATTTTTGACCTGAGTAAATGGAAGGAGTGACTGTTTCCTGGACTCGAAAGACAGTGGGAGAAGCAGGTTTGAGGAAGGTGGCAAGGCCTGGAGTTCCGTTTGGACATGTTGAGTCTAAGATTTCTCTTGGACAACCAGATGGATGTGTCGAGTGATCAGCTGGATGTGGTAGTCTGAAGTTTAGAATAGAGAAGATAGAAATCTATGCATTGTCTGCATACAGATGTTATTTGAAATCACAAGAAAGGATGAGATCATCAGATAAATTAATATAGATATAGAACATGAAAAGATGAGAACTGAACCTGGGGCCCTAACATTTAGAAGGTGTTGCTGCACCCAGTTGGCGTGGCTCAGTGTTGAGTGTTGATCTATGAACCAGGAGGTCATGGTTCAATTCCTGGTCAGAGCATATGCCCAGGTTGTGGACTCGATCCCAGTGTGGGGCATGCAGGAGGCAGCCGATCAATGATACTCTCTCATCATTGTTGTTTCTATCTCTCTCCCTCTCCCTTCGTCTCTGAAATCAATACATAGATTTACAAAAATTATATATATATACACACACACACACACACACACACATATCTATATATATAAAGAGCCAGGGGCCGTCACATTCGAAACAACCGAATGGATGACCGAACAGGCTGAGTGGGGAAACAAAGCCGGCAGGGGGGTTAGTGAGGGACAACAGAATGACTGAACAAGAAGGCTGTGTGGGGCGACCAGGCTGGCCAAGGGGTTAGTGAGGGACAAACAAATGACTGAGCAGCAGGCTGCATGGGACGACCAGGCTGGCAGGGCGGGAAGTTAGGGGTGACCAGGCCGACAGAGGGGGGCAGTTGGGGTGACCAGGCCGGCAGGGGAGACAGTAAGGGGCAACTAGGCTGGTGGGGGGGGGCAACTAGGCTGGAAGGGGGGCAGTTAGGGGCAACCAGGCTGGCAGAGGGGGGATGTTGGGGGTGACCAGGCCATCGGGGGGGCAGTAGGGGGCAACCATGGTAGCGGGGGGGGGGACAGTTAGGGATAACCAGGCTGGCGGGGGCGGGGGGGAGTTAGGGGAAACCAGGTTGGTGGGGGGGAAGTTGGAGGCAACTAGGCTGGCAGGGGGGTGCAGTTAGGGGTGACCAGGCTGGCAGGAGGGGCAGTTAGGGGCGATCAGGTTGGCAGCCAGAGGTGGTTAGGGGTGATCAGGCTGGCAGGAGGGCCAGTTAGGGGTGATCAGGCAGGTAGGTGGGCAGTTAGGAGCTAGCGGTCCCGGATTGTGAGAGGGATGTCTGACTGCTGGTTTAGGCCCTATCCCCAGGATCGGGCCTAAACCCGCAGTCGGACATCCCTCGAGTGGTCCTGGATTGGAGAGGGTGGAGGCTGGGCTGAGGGGACCCCCCACCTGTGCATGAATTTCATGCACCAGGCCTCTAGTATATATATATATATATATATATATATATATATATATATATATAGAGAGAGAGAGAGAGAGAGAGAGAGAGAGAGAGAGCTGCTGAGGAGGAGGAAGAGGAGAAGGGGGAGGATTCAGCAACAGGAGGCTGAGCAGGAACAGCCAGTAAAGTGGGGGGGGAAACCAAGAGAAAAGCCAGGAGAGAAAGGGATCTGATCAGCTAATTGAGGAAAGTGTTTCAGGAAGGAGAAAGTGGGTAGTGTGGCCCAGCAGTCTAAGAAAGAGAGAATGACTAAATGTGTTGGGGTTGCTGATAGGTAAAGAAAAACAAGGGCTGAGACAGACATCACCATTTGACTGAGCAATATATACCGCTCAAAATATACCACTTTGGCACGCGGATTATTTTGAGCTGAAAGCAGTTGAGAAGAAGCAGATCTGAGAAAAGCTCTCTGCCTGCCTCTATTTGTATAAAAGTAGGACAAAAATTGATGGAAGTGTCTCTCTCTACCAGAAAAAATAAGTTATTCACCAGAGACAACTTTAGACCCTTATCAGCCTGGAGACAGCACCAGAGGAATCTATAGAACAAACTTTACTAATAGCCTTTATCTACCAATAGTTTCCCATATATTTGCCTTCCCACAATTTGCTAGTCCTAAATGCAGTTCCTTTTCCTTTGTCTTGTCACTTCTCTAAAACTGTATTGTTCCTTTTCTAAGATGCTATATAAGCCCAAGTTCTAACTAAGCATTTGAGTCACTCATCTCTGGATACACATTGGACATATTCCTGAACTTCTGCTTTTCTCTTGTTGATGTGTACTTGGCCAGTCTCATCCATAGGCCCCAGATGGAGAACCTAAGATGGGTGGAGGAAGAACTTTTCCTCTCCTACAGAGGTCCTTAGTGACATAGACAAGAGCAAAGTAGGTACAATATTTAGGTGTGAAAATCTAATTGGACCAGATTAAAGAGACTGGGAGGAGAGAAATGATGCAAACATTATAGACAATTCTCTCTCAAGTTTTTGGCAGTAACCGGAAGGGAGTTAGAGGTGAAGATATTGGTGTTAAAAATGTCAAAATAATACATTATATGCATGATAGCGGTTGCCCATCATTGATAGAGGTGACATACATTTCATTCATGAAAGCTAATCAGGTAGTTCCTGGGTGCTGTTCTAAGTGCATTGGTTAATATCCTCATAACAGCCCCATGAAACTGTCATGCACCCCAGATTATGGAGGGAGAAACTGGAACAGGGGGTTTGATTGATTTACCGAAGGTCATACAATTAGTGAGTGGTGGTGCTGGGATTTGAACTAGGTAATATGGCTATCTACATGAGTCCACGCCTGTACTTAACTTTTATACTATACTGCCTGGTCTGGGCTGGATCTTGGCCATGGGCTGCCTAGATAATTTCTCCCAAGTGCTCTTTCCTATTTTCTGTCATGCTGTTACAACCTTCTCCAGGCTATGGAGGATCTCAGGGCTGAACCTCATGGGATCTGCTACCCACCAAGGAGTCACTGAGAATGCAGAGAGGGAGAGACAGAGAGTAGGGAGGATGGGAGCACAACAGTGAACATTGCCCTCAAGACTGGAAAGGATTAGAGGTCTCAGGGTTCTGACCTCATGTCACCTGTGGAGAGTCCCTCTAGTAGCCCCACGCTTCCCCCCTCTTTTTTGACCTGTGGTGTTTTGAAGTAGTTCTGGATTCAGACACTAGAAAGCTGACTTGAGTTCAGGATCTGCTACCTAATAGCTGTGTGACCTTGGCCAAATGGCTTCATGTCTGAGTCTGGTGTTTTTAATCTATAAAATGAAGATTAATAATAGCTACTATCTATTGAGCCCTCACTATGTACCAGGACTTGGGTCATTGATAAACCTGGGGCATTTGGTTGTGAACTATAAGGGACTGAACCATTGTGAGGCATTATCGTCATTATTCTGATCCTTGCCCTAAAAGCTATTTCTTTCTTCGGTTATTTCCTGTATAACTGATGTTTTCTTTTCACCTGCTCCCAGGTGACATGAGGTCCTTGGCTTTCTCTGAAGACTCCTCTAGGCTCTTCTATCATCTCTCAAATGGCTGGACCTGTGCCAGGAGAATGTGAGGTACAGAGAATTCAGTTTAATGTCAACACCTCACTCACTATCACATCATCTATTATTTTAATATACCTGTTTGTGAAAAGATACCATATCTTAAGAAAAGCACACAAATCATGAGTGTTCGATGAATTATCACAAAACAACTACATCTGTGTAACTTTTGTTACTACCACCCAGTAAAGAAATAGAACATTATCGGCACCCTAGAAGCCCTCATTGTGCCCCTGTGTGCCCCCTCCCAATCACTTCCACTTCCCTCCTCCCATGCCTTATCTCTGTGTTGCCAGAGCCCAGCACAAAGCCCTGCCAAGAGGCCCCGTAAATATTTGCCAAACTGAACCGAATGCCTTTGGAGCTAGTCACCTTGACTTTCTTGGCCTTGATTTACTTTTCTGAAAAATAGGGCCAGAATTTCAGTAATTTCTTAATTGATTTCAGAGAGGAAGGGAGAGAGAGATAGAACCATCAGTGATGAGAGAGAATCATTGATCAGTTGTGTCCTCCATGCCCCCTACTGGGGATCGAGCCCGAAACCAATTCATGTGCCCTGACCAGAAATCGAACCGTGACCTCCTGGTTCATAAGTCGATGCCCAACCTCTGAGGCGTGCTGGCTGGGCCAGTCAATGGTTGTTTTTAAAAATTTTACAATGATTCCAGTGTACAATGAATCTTGAATCTCACCAATTCCAACCAACACTATACATTGAAATATCAATTCCACTACTGCTGCGGGTTGAATTGTATGTTCCCAAAAGATGTTGAAGTTCAAACCACCAGTACCTACGAATGTGGTCTTATTTGGAAACAGTGTTATTGAAGATGATCAAGTCAAGATGAGTTCATTAGGGTGGACCCCTAATCCAGTCTTATTGGTAACCTTATGAAAAGGGGAGATTTGGACGCAGGGACAGTGACACAGGGAGGTTGCCATGTGAAGACAGGAGTTATGCTGCTACAGTCAAGGAACACCAAAGATTGTCAGCAAAGCACCAGAAGCTGGAAGCATGGAATAGATTCTCCCTCACACCCAACTCTGCCAACACCTTGACTTCAGACCTCAAGACTCCAGAATATGAGACAATACATTTCTGGGTGTTTTTTTAAGCCACCTAGTTTGTGGAATTTTGTGACAGCAGCGCTAGCAAACGAATACAACTATTTACATACTAGCTAAGGAACCCTTTTTCACCCATTTTCTCATGTGCAAAACTGAAACCATAATAATAGTTCTACGTGCGGGGCTCTATCCTAAACCCTTTACACAGACGATCGCATTTGGCCGTCTCAGTAAGCCTCTGAGAGGTCCTGCTGCCATTACCACTTTACAGAGGAAAAAGCGTGGAACAGGGAGGTTAAGCAACTTGCTCAAGGTCACGTGGTAACTGAATACATAAGATAATAATATATCCTTCACAAGGCTCATGGGAAGCCTTATGAGACTGCGGGTGTGGGTGTGAAAGCGCTTTGTAAATAGTAAAGCATTTTACCTCTGTTGGATAGAATCTCTACAGATCCAGGACTTTTTTGTGTGTGCCATCTCTGCCTCTCCTTTCTCTGCCTACGGGACGTAATACTTCCTTCCGCCGGCGGCAAGGGGTCGCTGCGCCGCACGGGCGCTGACAGGTCCCTCTAGCCCGCTCACGCGGGGTGCTCGTTGATGCCTATAAATAGCAGTGACCGGCTCGGCTAGGCTTCAGCCCATCGCCGCCGGGGCTGCACCCGGCGCAGGAACCCGAGCTGGATCTAGACGCCGAGAAGCTGACGCTGGGCCGGGGCGGAGCGCCGCGCCGCGCCGGGGCCGCAAGGAGGGGCGCGTTGCCGGGGGCCCACCGCGAGCCGCCCCCAGCCCGCGCCGCGCTCTCCCGCCGGGCCGCCTGCCTCCGCCCTCCTCCCCCCTCCATTTCCCTGGAATCTCAGCCCGGCACGCCTGCACCCCGGCGCTTCTCTGGGTGGGGAAGCTCCCGGCCGCTTTCTGGCTTCACTCCTTCCTCGCAGCCGGGGCTCCCAGCCCCCTCGCTTCTTTTCCTGGACTGGGTCCCACCCGCTTCTGTCTCCTTCCTTTAGCTCACGTTCCCTGCTTCTTCCCGTAGTCCCCGCTCCTCAGTCACTTTCTCAGCCCAGGTCCCAGCCTCCCCTCTTCCTTTTCCTTGCAACCCATCCTCTTCCTTCCTCTGTCCTAGGCGCAGTCCGGTCCCCACCCTCCGTTTCCCTGGCCTGGAGGCCCAGACCTTGCGGTCTCCTGCTGTGGTGCTTCCTGGGTCCCCGTCCCTCTTGCTCAGCTTGGAGTTCTAGATCGAGAACCCAGCCTCCCTCCACCCCCAGAGGACTGCTTCCACACGAAAAGACCTCTCTAGAACATGAACTTTCCCTAGAGACTACCCCAGTCTCTTCCCACCCGCTGACCCCCTTGCCACCTGTGTCCCAGGGCTTACTCTCACTTTGCTAAGGGTCAAGGCCTACTGGGCTGAGGGAGGGAGGATGCTTCTCTGGCCTGGCGTCTGGGGTCCCGCTCTGCCTCGAGTCTTCTCTTCCTTGCTCGTGGTCGTAGCCTTGGTGGGGCTACTACCTGTTCTCAGGAGCCATGGCCTCCAGCACAGCCCTACCGCCAGCACCATCCGAGGCTCAGAGCCGCCACGAGAACGCTCAATTGGGGATGTCACCACGGCCCCACCGGATTTCACCCCCGAGAGCCACCCTGTCAACCATTCCATCACTGAGCATAGCCCCAAGGCTCGAAAGCCCTTTCCAGTCCTGGGCATCGACTACCCACACGTGCAGAGACCCTTCGAGATCTCCCTCTGGATCCTGCTGGCCTGCCTCATGAAGATAGGTAAGTCTGGTTTGCTCCCATGCGTCTGCCGCCACCAAACTGGTGAGCTTCTGGCCCCGTCCTTACCACTCGAGGCAGGAATAAAGGCCTGGGCTCCTGTAATGTAGGCCGCCTCCATCCTGCCATCTTGGTCCTCCTCAAGCTTGAGCTCTGTGGCCTCCGTGGGCGGAGGCCTCCCACGATTAGGACCAGCATTGTGCCTGGGAGAGGACAGGATCAGAGCATGAGATGCTTCTGATACGAGGAACTTTCAGCAAGACTACCAGGCCTGGCAAGTCTCTGGCTGGACCAGACCCTGAGGGGAGCCAGGCACCCAGCTGTGTGTAAGGCAGAGAGAAGTGTCTTCCCGCAAGGGGCACAGCCTGCTCTGTCAACAGCAACCGGTGCAATTAAATGCTGCATGGGAGGGTTTTCCAGGGTGGAGTATATTTCTACTTTGCCTAGCTAAGGAGTTTGATTATAGTGGGGGGAGGGGGACGGTCAGTCCGTGTGCTGGAGACCTAGAAGTGTGGTAAAACATGAGGAATCCCAATATTTTCACCTTCCTTTTTCCCTGGAATATTATCTATCAGCTTTGCTTGCCCTGCCTGCTGAGGAGCCCCTGAATCAGTTTGTGGCCTAGGACTGCTATTCTTTAGTTTATGGGACAGGGGGCCCTGGAATTTCTGTAGTTTGTTTTGAGTGTGGAGGGGAGTGGAGGCGGTTGAATCTTGGTCTGGCCCCAGCTCACTTCCAGATTGGCACCTGGCTAGGTCTCAGGGCGGTGTCTGAGCTGGCCAGTCACATTGGCCTGCTGCTCCACCAAGTGGGAGAGGGACAGGTGGAGGGGTTCAGGATGTTCTGGTCTGAGGAGACTTTGAAATGTTCTTTATGGGAGAAGAGGAAACAGAAAAGTTGTTCCCTCCCAGAGGGTTGGTCTCCCTGCTAGGCCTGAGCACTCCGTTCTGCTGGGTGATGGATGGAGCTCACCAGAGCCTGCATAGCTCAGAAGTCCCTGGAAGGGGGAGGGGGCACTTTAAAAGCTGCCTTTGCTTTTTTAGCCCCAGCTAGCTGTAGAAGGCACGAGGGCCTGGTACTCCGGTGGTTTGGGTTTGGGGAGTTTGTGACTCTTGGCAGGAAGCCTTGCAGCTTTTCCAAGGACAAGCTGGAGCTGAGTGGCAATGCGAGGCTGGTGTGAGGCAGACTCTGGGACATGCTGCAGGAAGGCGCTCTGTTTTGACACATCCCGGATGGAGCTTGCTTCCTGTGACAGTAGCAGGGCCTGGCCTATTCATGGACCTGGGCCATTGGCACCTATACCCTGATGGCAGCCAGTTTCCTGGAAAAAAATCAAGGACTGGACAAGGGGAGCCATGTGTACTGATTCTGACAAATAACATGACCTTGAACAAGCTGGGTCCTTTTTCTGCAGGTCTCGCCCACCTGCAAAACTGGCAAGAATCTAAATTTGACCATATCAATCCAGTCATGAAACCTATGTTTTAATTTGTTGTAAGAAACTGAAGTGACCATGATATGTCATTTACTTGTGTGAGACCAGGAAGAGACCTCACAAGCGCTGTCTATAAACTGCCCTCCTCTCTCCAACCGCCTCTCCTTTCAACCACACCTGCCACGGTGTTAGGGCACTGGGGACGGGTACACATTGCAGGTCTCAGTGACTTCTGGTGGGATGACAGCATGACCACAGAGATCCTACTGTGGGCAGTCAGGAGTTTGTCTATATAGGCCTGATATCTCTGGTTCTAATGGGGCCAGACTTGGCCTGCTTTGTCCCCACCAGAACCTGTGCCAGGGATCCTGGGGAGCAGGAGAACAGAGATGGTGCCATGGCAGGGGCATTAGTCTAGAAGTTAGGAAACTTGGCTTCTCATCCCACCTCTCTGTGTGACCTTGGACCAGTCACCCATCTCCACTTGTTAATTGACCTACGTGGCTCTTTCTGACCATTTCTGCCATTTCACTGACTTAGGTAACCCTGGCAAGTCACTGAATCTTGGGACCTCAGTTTTCCTATTGTAAAATGAGGAGGTTGGATATGATCTCTGAGGCCTTCACAGTTCCAAAAGCCTGAGTTTCTCGCTTTGGAGGGCATTTTTTCCGTGTCTGAAAACAGAGGCGTCCTAGCATCTGGCCATCCTGGGAAGGAAATAGAGAGAAATGTGACCGAAAGTGAAAGCCCGTGTTTTCCCTTTCCTTTTGCAGTGCAGAATTGGGGTTAGATAAGGGCTCCACCACTTTGCCACTTACCTCTCTGTGCCTCAGTTTCCTCTTGTATAAAATGGGGAAATAACATCTAGCCATAGTGCTACTGATGTGCTGATGACATAAATTAATGCACATAAAGTTGTCTTTGTACCCACACGAAGCACTCGGTGAGTGGCAACTGCTCCTGTTGGTATTTTAATCACCTACGGGCATCCCCACCTCAGCCTCCTACAACATCCTTTGAGGCTGGAGGATTACAGATCTCAACCCTAGGCTGCCACAGGGTGTCAGGGTTTGGGGTGTGTCCTGCTGACTTTGTTTTCCTTTCACTTAAGCTGTCTCCTGGAGCTAGTGCTGGAGGGAGGGGAGATGGCACCCACTGACTTAGGAGATGGGGTTGGGGGCTGAAGCCATGCTCCCTCTGCACTACCCAGGAACCTTGGAGTTAATTTGGGGTCTTGCCTATTCTCTCAGAGCCCCAGTGTGGGTAGCAGCTATGCTGGAGCCCTCATTCTGTCATCTGCTTCCCTTGCAAGGTGCCCCTCCTTTAAGAATAGAAAGTGCTGTATGCAGTTCTCATTCCTACCCTAGTCGTCGAGCAGAGCTTTAGGCAGACAGAGATGAGTGTGGGAGGGGCGGGGTCGGAGCTGAAGTTTTAGAGTAGACGCTCTGGCTTCTCTAACTGATTCAGTGGTGAGTGGGCAAATCACTTCCCTTCTCTGGCCTTTTTCTCTCTGCAATAGTCAGGCATTCTTGTCCTTTCCTTGGTGGGGTGGGCTAGTGGCGGGAGGGTGTTTAAATGACTGCAAGAACTAGGAGAGTGACCCCAAGCCTTAGTTAGGTCCATTCTCCACGCCCACCACACATGGTGATTTGGACCCTGCATGAATTCTGCTTTGTCCCCAGTTCACCTGGCTCCCAGTCCAGTGCTCGTGCCAAGGCAGAGCCTCCCTGTAACCCAGCTCACCACTGGCACCCACTGCATTTGTTTGTCCACGTTCCTGACCCGGAACTCCTGGCAGAGGCCTGGGAGCCCAGAAAGCAGGTATTCATGTTGTCTCCTGACCAGAGGCAGAAAAGCCTTCCTTTGTCCCTTTCCATCTTATAGCTTGTTTTGGTCTTTGCAAGGTGTACCCTGACATTTACTCTTAGAACACGTCTGTGAGTCGAGGAGAATGGGAGTCATTATTGCCCACTTCACATGTGTGGCTATCAGAGCCAGCAACTGGTTTCCTGTAAAAATAAGACTAGCACTCTCCTCTCCCACTTCTCAAAAGAAGAGAGGAACAACTTAAAGGTCACCTTGAAACTGTTACAAGAAGCCCGGATGGGACCTTTCTAAAAAGAAAGGTGACCTTTTGCTCTTTGGGAAAACAGCTGAGTGACTGCAGGACAGTGGAGGTCAACTGAGGACCAGGAAGAAGCCTTCGAGTAGGACATGTGTCCCTAGAAGTGCCAGGGTTGGTGTGAGAGGGCCTGAGTTGGTCATTCTGCTTGGAGTCCATTTAGCTGAGCACCCACGAGGCACGCCTTTCCTCTGGGCCCTGCCCCACCCACCCCTCCAGCCCTGGTGGCAAGGAGAGACATGGTCAGCAAGCCTGGGCCAGGCACCTTGTTCCTCTGAACCTGGCTTGCCTCATCAGTGAGGTGGCGTGCCATCTCTGCTTTCTAGGACCCATGTAGAGATTGAATGTGGGAATGCCCAGCACAGTGCCCAGCTCGCTGTGGCAGCTCTCAGGGCCTGTTCCGATTCATCCCCTTTGGGCGGTCTTCCCAGCCCACTCCCAGCCCACAGCAGTTGCTTTCACTTCTCCCCCTGAACCCATCTCCCTTATCTCCCTTATTGTTTATCCGAAGCTTTGGCATTAGGCCTAGCCTGCCCTGTGACATCTCTTCTGGTGTGTGTGTGTGTGTGTGTGTGTGTGTGTGTGTGTTTAAATAAGAGTAACCATTTATTGAGTATCTACAGAGTAGAGTCGGACACTTTATAAAAGTGATCTCATTTAATCCCTACTAAAATCATATGAGATAAAGGCTCTCTGTTTGGCAGATGAGGAAACAGCTCAAAGAGGTTATCTGCTGTGATGCTGAATTGCTCTTTATTTTCTGTTTGAGTCTTGGCATAGCCTCCTTGAGGGGTACAGTTACATCTGCCCCTCACATTCCCCTTGGCAGATGCACACGGCCCTGCACTGAGTAGGTGCCCAGTTCACTGCACCTGCCCTGGGCAGTTGTAGGACTCTCTTTAGGGATCAGGCAGATGTCAATGGTGGGAGCCCTGTCCCTGCCCTGAGAAAACTGTAAGGGTTCTCCGTGCTGGCATTGGACCCATTCTCCGTCCCTATGAGCCCAAATGGGTGCAGCTGAGGCTGGGCCTGTCCCTTGTCCTCTGGTAGTGACCTTGCCATCTCTTTGCTGGTGCCCTCTCGGTAGTCTGACTGCTTCTTCCCTGCTTGGGCAGGAGGGGTTTCCGTTAAAGGGTGGTTGTCTTTATCCAGCAGCGGGTGGCTAACCTGCTGTGAACTCCTGCCTGGGCAGAAAGGGTGCTGGGTTGCTTTTGCTCACCCTCAGGGCTCAGCAAGGTCCCTGGGAGACAGCTCTGTGTTGGCATCAGGTGGCACGGGTCTCTTTATCCCTAAGAGGCAGGTGGAATTTAGTAGTAATTCTTATGGGTACTGTAATTTGCGTATCCGGTATTTAATTCTGGTCATCTCAATGAAGGTCCTGTGGGTTAGAGTAGCAGGTGATATTGGTGTACCCGTCCTCTTTCCTGCCGACTGGCATTGGCTCATTGAGAGGATCAAGGGGAACCAGCGATCCAAAAGGGCTCTGAGGAGAGTAAATGACCAGACACATCCATGTTGGCAACCTGAATGGTTGTCAGGAGGAACACCAGTTCTTCCTGCAGGAGGGAAGGGCTTAAGGAGCGGGGTGACCTAGGGTTCAGGTCAGCACAGGTCTGAGTTCTTACCACCCCCTCGAACACATCTGTAATTGCTTGGAGGAGGAGCATGAGGGCTGGACTCAGAGCTCTCTGTGTGGAGCAACAAACCTTTGAAATGGAGGGCTTTTCCTTTCCCTTGAAGTGTTGTAGGTCCTCTAAGAGGAGACAGGAGAGGCAGAGAAGTGAATTAAAACAGAAAACATGCCCGGCCGGTGTGGTTCAGTGGTTACTCGACCCATGAACCAGAAGATCAGGGTTTGATTTCAAATCAGGGCACATGCCCAGGTTTTGGGCTTGATCCCCAGTAGGGGGCGTGCAGGAGGCAGCCGATCAATGATTCTCATCTTTGATGTTTCTATCCTTCTTTCCCTCTCCCTTCTTCTCTCTGAAATCATTAAAAACAAATAAATAACAACAGCAACAAAATTACACAGAAAACATGCTGGAGGGGAGGGAGGGGGGAGGTGAAGAGGTCTGAGATCTGGTCTTAGCTCTTTGCTGCCTAGCTGTGTGACCTTAGACAAGGCACAACCTCTCTGAGCCCTGTTTTCTAATTTATAATATTTGTGTTAAATATTTGTTCATTATATTAGCCGGCACTTATTAAACTCCTGTTTGAGAGGCTGTGTCGGGTACTTGCACAGCTAGAAAACATTGGGGCGTAAGCCGAGATCCGTCTGACTTGGGAGCCATGTTTTCTTTATCATCCTGCCCTGACTCCCGTTCAGGTCAGTAGTTTTATAAAGGTTGAAAGGTTTTAGTGTTTCAAGTCTTGGATGCTCTCTGTGGGTCTTTCTTGGGTTTGGGGGAAAACTGTGACCCTCTCCAAGTCCCACTGTGAAGCAAAGCAAATAGTCCTCAGAGGTGGCTGGCATTAAGAAACACAGGAGGAGCTGGGGATTGGAGCTGAGGGGCCCCAGGCTCCCTTTGGGAATGCCAGCCTATACACAGCTGGCAGGCCTTCCTCCTTCCCTCCCTTTTCCCATCACTCCCCACCCCCGCCCCTTTCCTTCCGTGCTGGGGAGAAGGCTCACTCAGCAAACCCAGGACCTGGGTTATTCCTGAGTCATCCATCGCCTGTGTGGGCCTCATTTTGCAGCACTCATTCCCCCTGCAAACGTCTGAGTCAGACATATCTCCCCAAGGTTGTCTGCGCACACCGCACTGGGCCAAACCATCTCTTTAGATGCTGATAAACATCAACTGGCACTTTAAGGCAGCCCATGATTATATGTGGGTATTTTTAATCTTATGGGCTAATCTAATTTTAACTGAACTAAGTTTTGGATTGGGCCTGGATCAGTGACTGCTCCCTTTCCCTGGGATCATGCTGACTTCATTTTCTTTCCTCTAAAGCTCATCCAACATGATGAGGGGGCCAGTTCTCAGGGTCTACTAGGCCAGACCTGACCCCTGAGTTCTGATACTGACTTGCTGAAAATCTGGAGTTCCCCAAATTACCCCAGCAAGCTTTTTCCTGAAAAGATGTTTCCTTAAGCAGCTCTAAGTGGGGCTAAGGATGAGAAGTCCTGTTCCTTCCCAGGCCCCCTTCCTGATCTTTTTTTTTGGGGGGGGAGAGGGTGCGGCGGGGGGAGACACTTACCCCTCAGGCCGGACTGGCCATTCCACAGTGCTCAGGCTGTTTGAGACCTGGCCACTGAAGGTGGAGAGGTGACATCACAGCTGTGTGTCAGGGCCCACAAACTCACCAAAATAATAGACAGCTAACACTTACATAGCACTTGCCTTGTGCCAGGCAAAGTTAAAGGCTGTGTGTTTGTGCTGGCCGGCCAGGACTGCGAGCAGCTAATTAATTCGTCTGTTTAAGCTGGGGTGGAAGAGACAGGTCAGCTGAAATATCCATCAGGCATTTAACTTGTAGCCCATCGGGGAACCAACAAGAGTGAAACCCCAGCTCTGCTCATTAAGAGCTCCCGGTCTGCTTAGGAGAAAGTGGTCGATCTGTGTGCAGGGCTGGGCGGATTCCTGGCAGAAGCAACGTGCTGAGGTACAATCAGTCCCCGAGGGCAGGGGTGGTTAGGGAAGGCTTCTCAGAGGAGGTGGAACTTGAGCCAGTCTTGAAGGGTAGAGAATTAGATAAGCAGGCGTGACAGAGAGAGCTATTCTTAGTACAGATTCCTACAAGAATGTAAGCCCCTTCAGGACACAGCCTTTCTGTGTCTGGCTCCAAAATGTTTGAGGGATGAATGAATGCCTGATTGACTTAGGGTCCACATGCAGCCTTTGGCCACACAGAAACCACTTTGACTGCTCCGAGAGGAGGGAGAGCAAAGTCTGGAGAGGCTAGTCACCAGACTGAAGGCCAGGCCAGGGAGCAGAATGCGCTCGCGAGGTGACAGATCATGCTTTCTGTGTGTTGCTGCCTGTCCCGGTCCCTCCCAGCCTCCTGCAGCTGGCTCTCATAATGGAGGGTCTTGCAAAGGCATCCTCTCCGGGCTGGGTGGGGTCTGTCTAGGAAAGTCTGGGTTTGTTTGGTCGGCTCTTGATTTGTGTAAGTAAAAGCAAGATACCAGAGCTTCCTCAGGGGGCTGCCAAGAGCCCTAATTGAATTAAGCTTTTCCCGGGAAGATTCCTCAAGCCATCAACCACACTGTGCCTGGGAATTAATGAGACTAGTGCCCATAAACCCACAAGAAAGCAGCCTCATTATAGTTGTACCTGGACAGGTTGACTTATGGCTTCTCTTTGTTTTTATGTGTGTGTTGGGAGTGGACTGGGGCCAGAATCTCCTTTCTGTGGCAGATTTGTTTTTATTTTTATAATAATGAATAAATAAAACATGTTCATGGTAAAAAAAAAAAATACAAAAACCCAAACAAACAAAAATAAACCCCAGAAGTACAGAAGGGTATTAAGGTATAAAGTAAAAGTTCCCCTTCTCACTTTTCTGACCACCCCCCACTGTCATACTCCCCAGAGGTTGGCAGTGTTAACTTTCTTGTGTATCTTTTCAGAAATTCTCTATGAATATATGAGTGTAGGAATATGAGGGCAGGTTTAATTTTCATAAACCATTTGTAAAGGGACAGAGCTCTAGGCTGGGAATTGGGGATCTGGGTCCCAGTCCTAGCTCTGCCTCTTTCTTTTTTTAAAAAATATATTTTATTGATTTTTTTACAGAGAGGAAGGGAGAGGGATAGAGAGATAGAAACACCAATGAGAGAGAAACATTGATCAGCTGCCTCCTGCACACCCCCAACTGGGGATGTGCCCGCAACCAAGGTACATGCCCTTGACTGGAATCGAACCTGGGACCCTTCAGTCCGCAGGCCGACGCTCCATCCACTGAGCCAAACCAGTTAGGGCGCTCTGCCTCTTTCTTACATATTGACCTATGGTAAGTCATTTTGCCACCCCGGGCCTTAGTTTCCCTATCTGTCAATTTCCACTGGTAAAAGGCTCTCTGCGACTTTCCAACAGGAAAGGCAGTCATCCCAGGGGGGGCCTCTGTTCTGGGGAGGCCTGGGCAGACTTGTGAGGCCCTTGGAGAGGGATCTACACAACCCATTCTTTGGGGGATGGGTCACTGCTATCATGATCCCTGGCTTCAGAGCACAGAATCCTAGAATACAAGATAATGGTCATTTCCGACTCCAGCTCTGGGTTATGGGATTAAATAAATGGGTTCTCAGAGAGCCCACTCTCTTGCTGGGGAAGTAAGATAACACACGAGGGAGAAAGCACAGGTGGGAAATTGTGTCGCTCAGGCTGGGATGCTGAGGCTATCAGAAAGGAAGAGAGATGAGGGAAGGCTTCCTGAAGGAGGTGATCTGTTTAAAAAATATATATTTTTATTAATTTCAGAGAGAGAAAGGGAGAGGGGAAAAAGAGATAAAAACATCAGTGATGAGAGAGAATCATTGATTGGCTGCCTCCTGCATGCCCCTTCTGGGAATCAAGCCCTGCAACCCAAGCATGTGTTCTGACCAGGAATTAAACCCTGACCTCCTGGTTCATAGGTCGACGCTCAACCACTGACCCACACTGGCTGGTCGTGAAGGAGGTGATCCTGAGCAGTGGGCCAGGTGGAGAAGAGGAACATCACTCAGGAGGGCTTTTAGAAGGGATTCTGGCTTAGGTGGGAGAATGGCCGGGGGATCTGCTACTCTAGGATATAGGTTTCTAAGATTCCTCCTGAGTGCATGATCGAGTTGAAGGTGCATGGATCCCCTAAAGTAGCCTACAGACATTTATATATGTATTGTGGCCTAGTGCACGGAATTCTTGTGGGGCGGCGGTGTGTGGGGGTGTCCCTCAGCCCAGCCTGCACCCTCTCCATTCTGGGACCCCTCAGGGGATGTCTGACTGCCGGTGTGGGATTGGGCCTAAACCGGCAGTCGATATCCCTCTCGTAATCCGGGACTGCTGGCTCCTAACCGCTCACCTCTCTGCCTGCCTGGTCGCCCCTAACTGCCCTCTCCTGCTGGCCTGGTCACCACTAACCACCTCTGCCTCTGCCCCCGCCACTGTGGCTTTTTCCAGAAGGATGTCCTGTCTAATTAGCATATTACCCTTTTATTAGTATGGATGCTTTTACCAGAGGGAGAAGACCCATAGTAGCCACAGATTTTCAGACAGATCTGTGGCTCCCCAAAGGCTAAGAGCTTCAGCCTTATGTGCGGTGGGAATTTGAAGAAGGGTAAAGGACAAAGTGGTACTAACCCTGGGATGAGTGGCATTTGCCTGGGGAACTGTCGAATTCCTAGGCTAGGGGACTGAACCTACTCAGAATGAGTAAGCTGTGTCCTGGGAGAAGAGAAGGGAAAGTGACTCTGTAAAGTAGAGAAACTCGTCTGGACTGGGGAGCAAAGCAGCTGCAGCAGGCTCCTCCCTCCCCTGTTCAGGCAGGGAGATCCTGGGCTCCTTCTGCCCCCTGGGTTTGCTGGGTTTCTATGGTGAGCCCAGCGGTAACTCAGGCCCCTGCCCTTTTTCCTAAAGTGGCTGGGGCCCGAGCACACCCCTGAGGTTTTGTTAGGGGGATCAGCTACCTTTGAGGCAGCAGAAGCAAGGGATTGCCACTGCAGGGACAGGCTCTGAGGGTGTCGTGTTAGGCAGCCCCAATTGGCCTCTACTGTTTTCTGAGAAAACTAAGCCCCCATTTGCTGCTCTCACCCTGCTTTTGGAAGTGAAAGTAGAGACTGTTATTCTGCCTCTAGAACATTAGGGTTAGGCAGAACCTTATTTTAGCCTGTGGCCCAAGGACGCAAAGGGTAAATGGAGATGTTTTGATCCAGTCCGCTCGTTTTCCAGTTGAGGCCCAGAGAGGATGTACCCAGAACCACACATAAGTCAATGGCAGAGGGAGGGCTTTTTCTGTTCTGTTAACTAACCCAGGGGTCTCTGGGCAGTAAGAACTGGACCAAGAGGAAGGACTGAGGTCTTTGGCCTAGATGTTGGTATCTAAGCATTAGTTACTCTGTAGTGAGCCCTTTAAGGCTAAGGAAGGGCAGCTTCCTGCTGGAGTGTCTTATCAGAGAACTATTCATGGCAGGGAAACCATTTGGCCTGGCCACAAAGGTCCTCGCAGGCGGACCAAGTGAAAGGCCTGGGACTTCTGAGCCAGCCTGGAGGCTTCCCTCACCCATCAAATTCCTCAGGCCTTTGTATTCCATCAGGAAATAATGTTGAGCCTGGGTGCTGTGCTTTTTATAGCATCTTTGCCATCAAACCGGGGAATGAGATCTCCTGGGTCCTGGGCCAGGGCCTACAGGACTCTGGATGCTGTACCAGGTAGGCAGGATGCCCGTGTGAGGTGGAGCAGCTCACCTAGCTGAGCACAGCCCCAGCCTCAAGTTACAGCTTAGTGGAGCGGGGAGCAAGCACCCTCCCCCGACCCTTCCATGCCTGCCTGGCTGGTGGAGCTAGCAGAGATGCAGAAGAATGGCTCTCTCTTAAGGAGTTCAGGAACTGGTTTGAGAAATGCAGTATAGACACAGAGGCAGTAGAAAGTGGCTGTGATTCGAGGTACAGATGGAATTCTGTGGAGGTTTAGAGGAGGCAGAAAGACCTCACCTGGGAGGGTGGGGAATGGCTTTGTGAAGGTGATGGGTGAACTCGGATTTAGATGAGAAGCTTGAATGAAACAGCATCCGGACACAAACAGAAGGTTCTACTTGGGGACCTTGGGATTGCATAGGAGCGTCCCAGAGTAGTTCCCTTTGGAAACTTGGTGGTTGGGAACACAGGCTTTGCAGCTCAACAGACTTCGCTTCAAATCTCAGCACTGTCACTTCGTAGCACCATGACTTTGGGCAAGTCACTTCCCCTCTTTGAGTCTCAATTTGTTCATCTGGAACATGGGGTAACACCTGGCAGGGATGTCAGGAGGATTTGGGGAGAGTGCCCTTGTAAGATGCGTGGTACAGTGTTTGGCACATTCTGAACACACAGTGAATGGGGGCCCTTAGGAGCCCCCTTCGGATCCAGGAGGAAGAGACATGCTGGCTTGTTTTCTCTGACTGCTGAGCTTCTCAGGCTCTGAACAATCACTCGGCAGTGGTGCCTTTGTGTGCCCAGGGCTGTGCTGAATAATATTCTCCTTTTATTGCGTGCCCCCCTAAGGCGGCAGAGCGCTTTCCAGCATGCATCGGGAAACCTTTTGGGGATATGCCGCTATTCACTTTTTTTTATCAATGAAGAAGCCGGCCCACAGAGGCTACGTGACTTGCCTAGGGTCATAGTGGCCAGTCCCAGGGCTTCCCATTCCAGGTCCCGTACTGTTTCTCCCACTGAACAGGCATGTCACCACCTAACTGGAATAGGAAGACTTGCCACTTGAAACGTTTAACGAACAAAGCACGATTTTGTATGACAACCTGACGCGTAGCTATAAAAGCTACACTTTTGCAGAACAGATGACGGTTTTTAAAATAGACCCAGCTATGATGTGCCAGTGTTAAGGGCAGAAGATTCTGCCACTTAGTCACTGCATCACTCTGTCTGAACCTCAGTTTCCCCAATCAGTGGGGCAATGTCTTTAAAGCCCAAGCACATCATAAACATTCAGAAATGGGAGGTGCCACCATCCTGGTAGCATCAAAGGAAGAGGAGATGAGAGTAGAATCTAGAAGTGGAGGGTGACTATGGGCCAGAGGGCATTGATTGGGGTCAGGCTGATGTCATCTGAGCTGAGGCATCTGAGTTTGGGAGAGCAGGAGACCCACACTCAGCAAACACTGATTCATGCCTGATACATGCTGTGCTAAAGGTGGAAAGATGAATAAATATAACCTCAGCCTCACAGTGCAGGGCGGGCGGGAAGCTGGGGGGAGGGGGAGGCCAACATGCAAATAGGCACTTGTGATGTGCTGTGATGGGTGGGGGGCGAATCAGAGAAGGCTTCCCAGAACTTTAAGCTGAGGTTTGAAGGTTAAGCAGAAGTTTGCTCCACTCACACGGAGGGAGGAGCTGGAGAAAGGCAGGGAGAGGTCTGAATAATGCAGAGCCACTGCCTTTTGCTTCTAAAACCCCCTCCACCTCATCCCCAATGCATTGTTCACCCACTTGCTTGGCTGGGAGGAGAAGCTGAGCCTCTCTGTGGGGCTGTGAGCAGGAGGATTTGGTGTTGCCATAGGTCAGTGGTCAGTTACCGCTACCGTTGACTGAGACCTAGTTGATTAAGACCTACCGAGTGCCTGGCTTTGTGCTGAAGGCTCCACATAGCACATCACCGTCCGGGTGTCATGTCAACCCTGAGGGATGTGAGTTGTGCTATCTGTCTTTATCCAGCTTGCAGCTACCTCCGGAAGGTAAAACAGGGGATAATTAAGTGCATGATGATTACGGTGTCTTTGCCTCAAAGCCCAGAAGGACTTCAGGGAGGGGAGAAAGGTGGCTGGAATGAGCAGGGAGCAGAGGCCTTTGTGCAGGTGTGATCACAAGACTCTCATAAGAGGGGAGGTGGTGGATCAGGCGAGGGTCACAATACCAGCTGAGGCTCTGAGCGGTGGGTGTGCGTGGCACCTGAGAGGAGGCCCAGCTAGCTGAGGCTTGGTCTGGCTGGGCGTCCGTGAGAAATAAGATTGGGTGGGTGGGAGCATCTAGAGCTCCAGCCAGATGGGGGTAGACTTGGCACGGCTTCTCAGGCTGGTGGAAAGCGTGGCTCTGTGGCTTGAATGCTTGTCCCTTTGTTTCATTTCCTCTTCTGCTCTCCCTGTCTGTCCTGAGCATCTGACCTGGTGATTCCAGGTGTCTATTGAATGGTCCTTCTGGCTCCACCCCCCTCTGCTTGTTACCAGCTCTCTGCAGAGCAGCCAGAGGGATTATTTAGAAATGTAAACTAGAATGTGGTGCTCCCCTGCTAGAAACCTTCCCATTGCTTCTTGGTGAACTTGCGGTAAACTCCAGGGGAGGTGTGGCCTGTACCTCTCTCAACTTCACTTCCTGCTGCTCTTTCCCCTGCTCCGCTCACGCCAGCCTTCTTGGGTTCCTCAAACACACCGAGCCTTGCCAGGCCTGTTCCTCCAGGCGGCCACCACACTTGCTTTCCCCAGCCTAGAATACTGCCCGTACACCACCAGCTCTCTCATTCCGGCCCTGGATCAAATACCATCTCCACAGAGAGGCCTGGCCACCCAGTCTGATGTGTAGCATGCCCCCCCCGCCCCCGCCCCCCCCCCCCCCCATGTCAGACACTGTTCTCAGTGCTAAGGACACAGGCAGGAGCAAGACAGGGAGACTCCTGATGTCAAGCGCTCACTTGCCAGAGTGGACACAGCAATGTTGGGCAGCAGTAGATGTCCTGAAGGAACTAAACATGAGAGAGATGCGCTACTCTGGATGGTCAACGAAGGCCTCTCTAGGAAGACGGCTTTTGAGCTGAGCAATGACAAGAAGGAGCTGCCTTTCAAAGACCAGGGGACTTAAGGAGCCCCTGGGAGGTAGCCAGTCGATGGGCGAGTGGGTTCAAGGAACCTGGAGTAGAGTAGAGAGGGAGGTGTGTGAGAATGGAGAGGACGGCAAGGGCCAGGGCGCATGGGGCCTGTGTGTGGGTCTGGGTTAGACATTGGATTGGATTCTAGGTGCTATGTGGTGCCATCGGAGGCTTTGAGCAGGATGACGTGGTCTGACCTGGGGAGGGAAGTGCAGAGCAGCCTGGGAGCCAGAGATGGAGAGTTGGCCCTGGCTTTGTGCTGGCCACAGTGAGCCATGCAAAGCAGGTCGCTGGCCCACAGCTACTCGCCGGGGTCTGTGAAAGCATCAAAAGCGAAGCTTCCAACAGGCACCCCTGGCCAGGCCAGGGTGGGACAGAAGCTCCGGCCGAGAGAGCTATTCCCAGGGAGGGGTGAACAGGGAGCAGGAGCAGAGCAGGAAGGGATGAAGGCACGTGAGGAAAGGAACGGTTGAGTGGATGCCAGGCTCTGCTGGACTCCTGCCCCCTCCTTTGCCCAGCCCCAGCATCTGCAGGCAGGCGGTCACCAGACCTGTCATGTGGGAGGTGTGGTACCGCCCAGCCCAGCACCAGGACCCTGATATGCATGTTCCGGCTGAATTCTGTGGCCCCATGTGGCCTGGGGAGTTTTCATTCCGGGAAAGGGCTGGCCTAGAATCAGAATCGGATTTTATTGTTGGGAGGAATCCTAGAAACAGAGTGAGAAGTCCAGGAGGTGTAGTGGACAAGATAAGGGGGTGGAGTCAAAAGGCCTGGACTTGAATCCTGGCTCTGGCTCCTGCAGTTACTAGTCTGTGGTGCCTGATATGCAGGATGGGGAGGTTCAGTGACTGCTGTGGTGCCATAAGGGCTTGGAAATGTTTGGTGAGCAATGACCCGTGACGGAGCCTGGCCCAACCGCCTCATTTCACAGAGGAGGAAGCGGAAGCCCCAAGGGGAAATGTGTCCACAGGCCACAGGGGGCGGTGGCAGAGCTGGGTTAGTTCAGGTCTCCCAGCTCATAGTCTGTGAGTGTGTACATGTCATTCTTTCCTGCCCATTTCCCTCTTGAGCAGTCCCCCGTTCCTTCTGCAGGGGTCAGGTGGCTGTCCCTGGGTGTCCCACCTTCTCTTCAGCTGGCCTCTAAGCACCTTCTCTGTGTTAGCACTGCTGTGTGGGAGGAGCTTCCCACCCTTGTGGTGCTGCCAGTTTTGCGTGGGAGATAAGACATGTAAACAGAACACAAAGCAGCTGACGTGACAAGGAGGCGGCACAATGCAGAGTGGGCCCTGGTGGCAGACGGGTCTGGCTCTGCCATTTAGATGACGTAGCCTTGAGGCCCGAACCTACTTTGAGACAGATCAGGAAAGCCTCTGATTCAATGCATTCGAGCGTGAACTGCAGAAATTTTGGGGACGTAACCATGATTGGCCTGTGTTTAGGACAAGGCTGTCCTGGCAGGTGGAGAATGGACCAAATGAAGTTTTTCCTGGTGTTTCTGGCTCCGGGAATTTTCTACCTCCTCTATCTGTGGATAATTATCCTTCCTAAGAAACTGATCAGACGGGAAACTGCAGGAAATGGTTTAGGACAAGGATTGTGTAGGAGTTGGGGGGAGGATGGAGAGGATATAGCAGGAGAGGAGGACACATGCCAAGCAGCAGGAGTGACTCCCTTTGCAGGGGGAGGAAGAGAGACAGCACAGGCTGGGGATTTGAAGCAGAGAGTGGGTGGCTCTGGGGAAGCCAAGTTCCTCAAAGCTCCTCTGCTCCTGGTTCCTGCTGGGTAAGAGGGTAAGGTTGACTGGCAGGGTCTGGCTTTTCTGAATCAACAGGGGCTGGGATCCTAATGGGAAAAGTGTGAGGCAGTGTGGCCCAGCGGCCCGGGCACTGTCCAGGTCTGCTGCTCTGCTATCCTTCAGCTGAAATTCCATCACTGTGGGCCAGAGCCTACTATGGCAAGTGGATGTGCACCGGGCACCCTTTCCTGGCACAGAGCACGCACTCCTTCCCACCTAGTTCCCTGCGGGCCCAAAGCTTTAGTTGTGGGCCTGACCTCTGCTCTTGTTTGGCCTTAACAGTTAACCAGCAGCTGTCAATGTGCTAAGGCTCTCGGGGAGCCAGGCTCTAGTTAGCGTGAGCGGGTGACTGAACCACATTAACCACTGATTAGCAGGGAGGAGCAAGTGGGTCTTACATTTGAACCCAGGGGCAAGGCTGCCTGTGCAGTGCCGGATGGTGGGCGTCAAGGACCTGGTGGCTTAAGGTCATCAGACATGTCTTTGGATCCCAGCTTCACTCTTGGGCTGGGTACCTGACTTATGAGCATCATTTTTCCTGGAGATAAATCTCCCCTGCATGTTTTTTTATTTTTATTTTTTTTAACTTTTCTCCCTCTATTTGTTAAATTAAGAAATAACATACCCAATTAAAGTGATAATCTTAAAGTGTGTACCTCAGTGATTATTTACAAATGTTTACGTCCCTGTTAACAACCACCCAGATCCAGATAAAGGACATTTGTGCACCCCCCTAATGTCCCCTCCTGCCCTTCCTCGTCTGTGCCCCCACACACCCCTAAGGTGACCCGTATTCTGATTTCGGTCACCAGTTGGTTGCACCTGTTCTTGAACTTCACAAAGCTGGAATCAGACAACAGGTGCTCTTTCCTGCCTGGCTTTTGATCAGCGTCTCCACGAGGTTCCTCTTTGTTGCCGCCTGTACCAGAGGTGTGTTCTTTGTGTTGCTGTGCGGCGTTGCCTGGTGTGAATGCGCCACAGTTGGGCCATTCTTGTGTTGCCAGGCATTTGGGTTGGTTCCCTTTTTTGACAATTACGAACAAAGCTGCTCTGAACATTCTTAGACTTCATGGGGTTTTTGTGAAAATTAAATTATAGTAAAGTGTTTAATGCTGAGTTTTGACTTAGCGTAGGTGCTCAAAAAATTTCCCCCAGATTTTTTGTTTGTTTGTTTGTAAAAGGAAGACAAGTCAAACACTACATAAGTATATATAAAAAAAACACAGGTCGTATCCCTTTCATGCCCCTGCTCCTCAGGCTAATCACTCTTCACAGTTCATCGTGTCTGCCTGCACTTTTCCCTATAATTGTATGAAAATTTTTTTCATAAACCTTTATTTTAATAATAATGCTGTTTATGCTCTTGCAGTTTTTTTCATTAAATCAGTTTTTTAAATTTTTATTTATTTATTTTTGTTAATCCTTACCTGAAGATATTTTTCCATTGATTTTTTTTTTATTTTATTAGAGAGAGAGTGGAAGGAAGGGAGGAAGTGGGAGAGAGAGAGAGAGCAACATCAATGTGAAAGAAGCCCAGACCAGGCCCCGACCCTGTGGTCCACTGGCCGGCGCTCTAACCACTGAGCTACACTGCCTAGGGCTAAATCTAAGCGTTCCCTTATCTGCACCAAAGGAGCAGCTTCGAGAGGGACAGGCTGGAATGAGCTCCTGTCCCTCGGGGCCTTTCACGCTGGCCTGGCAGGGCCAATCTTGGGCTTTCCTTTCTGTGGAATCCAGAGCCCTGGGTGCAAGTCCTGGCTCTGTTGCGCCCTGTCTGGGTGTGTTCTTGGGCTTAAATGCCCTGAGCTTTGGTTTTCTCATCTTTAACAAAAGAGAACCCATACCCACCTCAGAGGGATGCCCATGAGGTTTCAATGAGTATCTCAAAGCAGAATGCAAAGTGATGCATGTATGCTGGTTATTATGTAAAATCATGGGCTGCCAGAGCTAGAGGAAGCCTCTAACCCAGCTCATTGTCTTACACACCAGGAAACCATGAGCCAGGGAAGGCCACAGAGCCAGCAAGTGTTGGAGCCAGAACCAAACCGAAGGGGGCATCAGTATTGTAGCTTCCCAGGCTCCCTTAAATCCACTGGTTCCCAGTCTCCCTGGGCCAGAGCTTGGCTCTCACTGCAGGGACTCCCCACTGCAGCCCTCAGAAAATTTCCCAGCCCTGTCTCGTCCCGCCCTCCCACCCCCCCTTCCCTGGCAGAGGCCACAGGGATAACTAGAACGTCCAGGCAGTGATCAGTGCCCACCATCCTCTGGTCCAAGAGGATGAAGAAGCAGAAAGATGGGCAGAGGATTGGGGGCTTGGATGGGGAGGGACATGCTTCCCCGGCCTAGGCCATAGCACCTTCCCTGTCCTAACTGTACTCCCAAACCTGGGCCTCTGTCCGTCTCCCAGCCTACAGAGCCCATTCCCTCTCCCTGAGAAGCCAGACCAGCACTCCTGCTCCCTGCCCTCGTGGGCAGATGGTGGCGTGGATCTGAGTATTCTCTTAGACTTCTTTTAGCTCAAGGTTCAGATCTCCTTAGCCTTTGCCCTCACAGCTTCTGTAAGAGGATAGAGAGGCGTTCCTCAGCCTGATGAGATTATGGCCTAGGCTGAGGTCAAGAATCCGGAAACCAAACCCTGGTCGCCATGGGCTGAGGCCTGTGTCTCACTCCGGAAGAATTTGGCATGATAAGGTTTGCACGGTACCAGCCCAGGTGGGCTCCATTCTCCCCTGTGTTTAGCCACCGCACACACACAGTGCCAGGTACACGGTGGTGGAAATGGCTCCCCTGTTCTGGCTCCCACCTCTCTTGGAGCCAAAGCTCAGTTATGATAATGCCTGTGGCAGTGATATCAGGGGGCCGGGCAGGGCCAGCCTGGGAGTGCCCTGTTGGTCCAGGGTAGGGTTTGGGGAATGGCTCTGAGCCCAGGTATCCGATTTCAGGGCGAGGTTGTGGAGTGACACGTATTCCAGTGGCTGTGAATGGTGATGCCACAGAAGTTATCGCACAAGAAAGTGGTGGGACTGAAAGACCTCGAATCATGAAGCCAGAGTGAAAGAGCCATTTGAGGTTCCCTGGTCCTCTTTCCTCATGTGGGTGCGCAAACCCAAGGCCCAGGGTGAGGGCAGTGTGGCGAGGCGTCAGGAACATGTTCCTTCCACTCTGCGGACAGCAGCCTGCTCCTTTGAACATTCGGAGACCATTCTAGTCAGGTCCATCCTTTGGAGAATTGAGAAAATAGTTATCCAGAGCACTTGGGATCTTGCTCCCTGCCATATGTCACCAGTTTGGCTCATATAAACTCTTATAAAAATAAAAAAATAAAAAGATAGAGAAAATAGCTATCCAGCTCCTTTGCTCTGTGGCTCTGATGGTTGAGAAATGCCCTGGAGGATGAACACCTCTCAGCTGCAAGTCAGCTTCCGGGGCTTGAGTCCTGCGTGGCCTTGCCACTGCCTGCCAGGTGGCGTTGGGCAAGTGCCCTGGTCTCTCTGAGCCTCAGGTTCCTCATCTGTGATGTGGGTATGATAGTGCCTTTCACTGGTAGTTGTGAGGCCTAAGGAGCCCTCAACGAGTGCTCCCATCATCAACATCCTTGTCTCCCGAGGAGGCTGAGCGCTGAGCTGGTTAGAACCAGGGCTCCAGCCTGAGGCCCAGGCCCTTCTGTGTCCTGCCGTGCACGGCTGCCTCCCCAGTACCTCCTCCTGCTTCACGCTTCCCTGCCTCTGTGCCACGTGCAGGGCCCTGCCCAGGTGGAAGCAGGTACTGATGGAGGCTTTCTTTACTCCTTCCTGGTCGTGGGGCAGGGACTATTATGGGGTGGGCGGCAGGCAAGCCATACTCGGTCACATACTCAGCCAGGTTCTCACACACAGCACACCTGAGCCAGACGCTGGGACCTGTGCCCTGAGGATGAGAGCAGCAGCAGGAGGCAGTTACGGCCGTTCCCATCGAGCAGCCTGGTGTGAGGGCAGAGCTTGGCCTCCAGGGTCAGGCATTCCTGGGACCAAGGACCAGTTTTGTGGCTTACTGGTTGTGTGGCATTTGGGCAAGTTCTTTAAGCTCCGAGCCTCAATTTCTCCTCTGGAAAATGGAAATAGTGCCAGTCTCATGGCATTGCTGAGCTAATGAGAAAGCACAGGGCTTGGTGATAATCCTCCCTCCCCATGCTGGTGTGTGTGTGGCTGGAGGGCTGTACTGTGTCCCCCAAGGCAGTGACACAGGTGATAAGCAGGGGCCTTGCAGGTGTTCTCGAAAGAGTTCCATTCCTTCTCACCAGGGTGCCAGATGGCTCCTGGTCCTCCTGCTTCGGCTCACACAGTACCAGGGCAGATGGGTCTGCCAGGAGTCAGGAAACCAGAGGTTTAGGGTGAGTGGGTGGCTCACCCTGAGGCCACATAGCAAGCGAGTGACAGTCTTAAGTGAACCGGGTTCCTGTTCCCAGCATAGCAGACAGGGCTCAAAGCTGGAGGAAGCACGGTGGGGCTGTGGCTCTGGAGTCAGAGGACTAACTGAAGGGCCTTGGTTAAGTCCCTTCACCTCTCTCTGCCTCAGTTTCCTCAGCTGCACCATGAGGATGGTGATACCTACATCAGAGAACTTCTAGAGAATCAGACCGTAGTTACGGTCTGTGATGCGTCACCATGAAGTACTCAATAAAAGGCAGTTTACACAAAGGTGGGAGTAGATGTGGGTGGCTGTGTTCCAGGCAAGGACCAGCTTTGGAATGAGTCCTGGCGGTGAATCCCAGCCACTGCCTTGCTGTGTGACCTTGACCAAGTTCCCGCCCTCTCTGGGCTTCATTCTTTGCATATGTGAAATGGAAAGATGGGATTGGAATGGTCTTTTTTAAAAAATTTTTATAAGAGTTTATTTGAGCCAAACTGATGGCATCTGCTGGGGAGCAAGATCTCAAATGTCCCCCAGAGTGGTCTTGGAAGGCCCTGCCTCCTTTCACTTCCAGTGGCTTCTTGGCACTCCTCTGCCCAGGCGAGGCCTGACTGCCCACACCGGGACCAAGGCCTGCAGCCGGCCGTGTCCTCACCTTTTCTCTGCAGTGTCCTCAAAAGGGCAGCATTCTCTGAGCATGCTCAGCTCTCCCATCTACTCAGTGCACCTTCTGGCTCCTAGAGGCCTGAGGCGACAAATTGTCGCCAGTGGGCAGGGAGAGGAGGCCGGGAGAAGCTGTTCCCCTCCTTCATGACGCCCAGCCAGCTGGGCTGTTTTTAGGAGATGTGTGGGGGAGACTTTCAGGGGACCCCCTGGACATGGATGCCTCGGACACTTGCCTAGGGGGAACCTCTGGCCTCCCCACCCTGCCAGCGAGCCTCAGGCACCTGCTGCCCAGGCCTCGGGGAACCTGCGTTTGCCTGGCCCAGCTACTTCTACAGCTCTTGTGGCCGGTACGCAGGTCCTCTGGAAGGAAGTTTTACAGCTTTTACAGGGACAAGAAGGCAATTCAGTGGGGCTTCAGAGGGCTTCTGCCTCCTCTCAGCCTCCCCGTAGCCTCCCTCAGCACCTCTGGACACTCCTGTCAGCAAGGCTGAGTCTAGAACCAATGATGACAGGACAGAGCACCAAGCTCTGCTTCAGGGGGGCCGCCTAAGAGTGGGGCCTCGGTCTCCTGGCTCTGGCCGCTTCCCTGGCAACTTTACGGGCTCTGCCTGGGCCTGGGGGTCGGGGTGCAGGGATGGAACTGTGCCCTTTGCCGCCCACTTTCTTTGGCAGCCCTTTGCTCCAAACGCGTAATCTCATCAAATCTTCAGGTGAGAGTTCTTTAAGATAGAAATGATTATGAACTCACTTTTCAGGTAAAGAAAGGAGACTCAGGGCGCGTACCTGCCAACGAGACATGGCTAGCAGATGGCAGAGCCAGGCTCTCTCGTAACCACAGGGCTCCCTGCCTCCCCTGCCGAGTGGCTGAGTTTGAGTTGAAACTTTGGACAGATCCCTTAGCCAACACTCCTGCTTGTTTTTCCACATTTTCCACTCCCAGCCGTCTCATTCAGGATCTCCCAGCCTGCATGTGGGACCACCTCCCCAGACCAGCCCTCACGGTAGCCCAGGCCCAGTCCCTCTGCCTCAGCCCCCAGAGTGCTGGCTGCCCAGCCTCCAAGAGAAGGTGCCTTTGGTACAAGCTGCCACCTGACTGGTGGGCCCTCTTCTCACTGGGGCCTGGCTATGGGGCTGGGCTGAGGCTCCAGAGTGAGCCCGGCAGTGAGGGAAACTGGCTCCAGCAGAGGGCCCAGCCTCTCTCTATAGTCATGATTTTCCTGCTGTGCTCTTGTGGAACCCAACTTAGGTGTCCTTGGTCCCCATTGTGTTCTTTCAACACAGAGCTGTCACATTGATCACTGCAGCTCTCTTGGTGTTTTGTTTTGTTTTTTTGGAGTGGGGTGTGTGTGTGCGTGTGTGTGTGTGTGTGTGTGTGTGTGTGTTTGCCTCCGTTTCTTTCTTTTTTTTTAATCTTTATTGTTCAGATTATTATAGTTGTTCCTCTTTCCCCCCCGCATAGCTCCCCTCCACCCGGTTCCCACCCCACCCTCAGCCCTCACCCCCCCCCCCACTATCCTCATCCATAGGTGCACGATTTTTGTCCAGTCTCTTCCCCCCCAAGAATAGTCAGTCCATTCCCTTTCTATGCTCCTGATTCTATTATAATCACCAGTTTATTCTGTTCATCAGATTATTTATTAACTTGATTTTTATTTTTTATTTTTATTTTTTTTTATTAACTTGATTTTTAGATTCACTTGTTGATAGATGTGTATTTGTTGTTCATAATTTGTATCTTTACCTTCTTCTTCTTCTTCCTCTTCTTAAAGGATACCTTTCAGCATTTCATATAAGACTGGTTTGGTGGTGATGAACTCCTTTAGCTTTTCCTTATCTGTGAAGCTCTTTATCTGACCTTCAATTCTGAATGATAGCTTTGCTGGATAAAGTAGTCTTGGTTGTAGATTCTTGGCATTCATCACTTTGAATATTTCTTGCCACTCCCTTCTGGCCTGCAAAGTTTCTGTTGAGAAATCAGCTGACAGTCGTATGGGTATTCCCTTGTAGGTAACTGAGTTTCTTTCTCTTGCTGCTTTTAAGATTCTCTCTCTGTCTTTTGCTCTTGGCATTTTAATTATGATATGTCTTGGTGTGGTCCTCTTTGGATTCCTTTTGTTTGGGGTTCTCTGCGCTTCCTGGACTTGTAAGTCTATTTCTTTCACCAAGTAGGGGAAGTTTTCTGTCATTATTTCTTTAAATAGGTTTTCAATATCTTGCTCTTTCTCTTCTTCTGGCACCCCTTAATTCGGATGTTGGTACACTTGAAGCTGTCCCAGAGGCTCCTTACACTATCTTTGTATTTTTGGATTCTTTTTTCATTTTGCTTTTCCAGTTGGGGTTTTTTGCTTCTTCGTATTTCAAATCTTTGACTTGATTCTTGCGATCCTCTAGTCTGCTGTTGGAACTCTGCATAATATCCTTTATTTCAGTCAGTGTATGCTTAATTTCTAGTTGGTCCTTTTTCAAAACCTCGAGGGTCTCACTAGATTTCTTGAGGGTCTCACTACATTTATCGGCGGTCTCACCAGATTTTTTGAGGGTCTTACTAAATTTATTGGTGGTTTCT
Organism: Myotis daubentonii; assembly: GCF_963259705.1. Taxonomy (NCBI): domain Eukaryota; kingdom Metazoa; phylum Chordata; class Mammalia; order Chiroptera; family Vespertilionidae; genus Myotis; species Myotis daubentonii. The sequence goes on from NC_081842.1 coordinate 203,100,813, forward strand.
AGAAAGTTCTCGAAAAACCTTAAAAGTGTGGTTTTGAACTCTATATCCAGTCATTTGCTTTCCTCCATTTCTGTCATTTGTGACCTATTTCTTTGTCTCTGCATTTTTTATGCTTCCCTGTGTTGGTAGACTGGCTTTGTGTGCTAGGTGTCCTATAGGGCCCAGTGGCTCAGCCTCCCCAATTACCTGAGGTGGACACTCTTGGTGCACCCCTTTGTGGGCTTTGTGCACAGTCTTGTTGTAGTTAAGCCTTGATTGTTGTAGGTATCACTGGGAGGAATTGACCTCCAGGCCAATTGGCTGTGAGAGTCAGCTGTGTCTATGGTGGGAGAACTTCTGTGCTGAAGACACCCTTATGAGGCAAGCCTTGCTTTAGTGGGGCTTTGGTGCTCACTGAGTCTGCCCCCTGAGTGTGTCCCTTATGGATCTGAGGAGTTGTAATTGGATGGTCCCACTCTGACCACTGGGTACACTGGCTTTTGGATCTAAGGAGGTGCTAATTTAGCCTCTGCCTGAGGCTACCCAGCAGGAGCTACGAGGATATCTGCAGATTCCCCTTCCTTGTTTGGGGCTTGGAGGTGCCCAAATGAGGCCCAGTTGTGAAGCAATGCAAGCTGCTGTGGGGCCTTGGGCCTTCTCTTGGAAGTTCTGGGTCTGTCTGGCCCAACTGCAGTTTGTTAGGTAATTTTAGATTGCAAAGGGCCAGGGCATTCATATGCAAAAGCCTCTGCCGTAGCTTGGGCGGGGCGGGGTCTCAGAGAATCAACAGGGCGGAGCAAACAGCTATGGCTGATCCTCAGTCCTGCCCTAAGGGGCCCCGCGTCTCAGTGTCCCAGTAATCACTGCAAGCACCTCTGAGAGAAAGCCGCCCTCGAGTTCCGAGTTCTGCCCGCTGCCAGACAGTCCAGTTTCTCCCTGTATGAGTCTGGGTCCCCAGAGACTCACCCAGAACTGGAGTTCAGAGCAGTCGGGGGCTTGTGACTCCCTCCAGATTAAAAAAGACAGCCGCGTCCTCAGTTGCCAGCCCTTGCCGCGTGCGCCTCCGTACCTCTGCACTTTACTTCTGCACCGCACCTCCTCTGAGTCTCAGTGTGCTTTTCTCTTTCCTTCTAGTTGTAGAACTTCCACTCAGCCAGCCTTCCTGTGGTTCTGGATGATGTCCGTTTTGTCTTTTAGTTGTATTTTTGAATTTGTTGTGGGAGGCAGCGATTTCCGGTGTTTACCTATGCCTCTATCTTGGTTTCTTCTGCCTCCATTTATCTTTCTCACAGCTACCCTGGACCGTGAGCATTGCTTATCCTCATGCTAGAGAGGAAGGAAGTGAGGCTCAGGGCAGTATCATGATTTGCCAGAGATCACGGAGAAGTTCAGGTTAAGAACTGGGATAGAAGCCAGCTCCCATGGTAGCAGACCAGGCCTCTCTACACTGCCCTTTCTGCCTTGTGGGAACTTGCTGTGCAGGAAGACTGTTCTGGGCCCAGACGCTGTGCTTGTTGGCCTAGATGGAGGTGGTGGATGTTACAGAGCCCGGCTTTATCCAATAGCAGAGGTCAGATTTCAGAGCTGGAGAGGCTCTCCATACACCTCGAGGATGGGGAAACTGAGGCCAGAGAAAGGCAAGGACTTGTTCAAAGCACCTAGTGAGTTAGTGGCAGGGTCTAGGCTGGAACTCAAGTCTCCTGATCCCCAGCCTGGGCTAGGCTCAGGCCCTTCCTCTCTCCGAATGTAGCTTTCTGGTCTCTTGAGGCATATTTGGAGGTGGGGTGGGGGAGGGCTCACCCATCCTGCTGGAATATTCAAGAGGCAGCTGCCCCTGGAGCCTAGACTTAATAACACGCCGTGGACAGCTCTGCCCCACCCCAGGGTGCTGAGCCAGCGTGAGAGTGGGGCCTGTGTCTTCTCCTTTGACTTCCTCCCTGAGGTGCTTGCAGGCAGGACTTTCACGTGATCCCAGGTCAGAGCCCTTTGGTGGCTCTGCCTGGCTCACCAGGTTGCCTCAGACATCCCTCTTAAGGATACGTAAGGCCTTTTATAATCTGGTCTAGGTGAGCACTGGGCTGGGAGTCAGTGGTCACAGATTTGAGCCCTGGTTCTGGGCTACCCTGTGACCTTGGGTGAATGTTTGGACCTCTCCTTTTCCTCATCTGTTACTTGCCATTCAGCATTTTAGTGAGAACCAGAGGAATGGCTGCTTTATGACCACCTAAGTAGTTATTTCCTCTCCAGCCTTCATTGCCATTTGCTCCCAATAGAAATCCTCTATTACCCTGCCCTGGCCAAGTGGCTCAGTTGGTTAGAGAATCGTCCCGATATGCCAAGGTTGTGGGTTCAATCCCAGTCAGGGTACATATAAGAAACAATCAGTGAATGCATAAGTAAGTGGAGCAACAAATCAGTGTTTCTCTCTCTCTCTCTCTCTCTTCCCCCCCACCTCTTTCCTTCTCACCCTTCCTCTCTCTCAAATCAATAAATAAAGAGTTCATGAGAAGAAATGATGAATTCATTAGAAAGAAAGAAAGAAAGAAAGAAAGAAAGAAAGAAAGAAAGAAAGAAAGAAAGAAAAGAAAGAAATCCTCACCTCCTTCCCGCTGCCCTTCCTTTCCACATACTGCTGCTTTCCCCGAAGGCATCCCCAGTGCCTCCAGTCCCTCCCTACCTCCAGCCCTTCCTTTGGGTTCAGGCTAGTTCAGCTAGCATTTAGTGCCAAACACTGGAGATGAGGAGATCAGACAGGAATTCTGCCCTTGAGTCAAGCAGGCTCAGAGAACAAGTCTTGATCCTCGCCATGTGCCATGCTCTGTGCTAAGTACTGGAGAGTTGAGAAGATGGATAAAACTGGGCCCCTGCCCTTAAGGAGTGGTGTGGCAGGGAAGGCAACCAACCAAGCACATGGTGTGAGCAGACTCAGTGGAGGGCCATGTGCCCTAGGCTCTGCCGGGCTGAGTGTGACCAGTTCCTGCCCTGGGGGTGGGGGTAATTGGGGAAAGCTGCCTTAGGAGCTGGCATGGCTCTTCCTTAGCCCACCCTGACAAGGTCAGGGTCTGCTCCATGCTCTCATCTCACGTGATCCTCACAACAACCTTGTGAGGTCCTTGAGGCAGGAGATGATCATCCATTGAGCAGAGATACTGGTTTTGAGCCTCCTATGTGCCAGGCACAATTCTAGGTGCTGGGGTTCACAGTGGTCGTGATGGTCTGCCCTCTCGGAGCTTGTGTTCTGAGGAAGGGGAACCATCAGTGAGCACATGCTGCCTGTCAGGAAGTGGTAAGTGCTCTAAGAGGATACCGCAGGGGAAGCCAGTAGAGAGGCTTGGAGAAGACTTCCCTGAGGAGGTGGCGTTTGAGCAAGAACCTGAAAGGAATGAGGAGAATCTGCCGTCCATCTTTGTAGTGCAGAGTTTCAGGCAGAGGGAACAGCAACTGCAAAGGTCGTAGGTTAGGATTGTATTTGTGCTCCAGGAAAGGCAGGGCGGCCAGTAGAGGTAGAGGGAGGGAGTGGAGCCAGCAGGTTTGCCACTGGATTGGACATGGGGTATGAGAGAAAGAAGTCAGAATGATTCCAGGGTTTGGGGCCTGAGCAGCTGAGCGATGCTGGGGAGATAGAGACCATTGTAGGATGCACAGGTTTGGAGGTGGGGAAATGCGAGTTCTGCTCCTGTGACCTTGCCACTCTGTAGGTCCACCCCATCCCGCACCCAGACACACCTCTCCAGGAAGCTCTCTGCTTTCTTGGGCCTACTCCAAGTTCTGTTGTCTGAGAGTCATTTTCTCTTATCGATGAGAGGTGCGGGACACCCCTTCTTCATCACCACCCAGACACTGAAGCACCTAATAGACTCCATAGCAGTACAGGGGCCCCATACCTCCCTGGGCAGCTGTTCTCTCTTCCCGCCCAGCAGCCCTGCCTGAGGTTGGCTCTCCCTTTGCAGCTCCCTTCCTCCTCTGTCTGTAGCAGCTGAAAATGGGACACCTGACTCGCTTTCTGCAGAGCTGTTGTCCTGGAAATGGTAGAATTTCTCTTTGTGTTGCTTTCCTATTGCAACCTCTCTATATAATGGATTTAATTCACTGTTAGGCTGCTAAGCTAAGTGACTTTCACCTGGAAGGGACACTAAAAACAACAGGTACTTGATATACTCAATTTTACAGAATTTGCATTTTGCAAATTCTACCCTACCCCCACCAAAAGGAGAGAAAAGTTAAATCCAGCTTTCCCATGGCTCTAAAATTTCTGAAATGGAACCTTTCTTATCAAGCCTCTTATTTCTTCCCCTACCCCAGGCGTGTGGCAGACTGGTGCTTAGAGCTCCTGCTACTGTCTGCAAGGAGTCATGGACAGGGCCAGGGAGGGGCTGGGCAGGGGTAGGGAGAGCCTGAGCTGGGGAACCCCACACCTGGACCCCAGAAAAGGAAGGATATGGAGGCTGGAAACCAGACTAATCCCAGGTTCTTCTCCAGCTCTGGCATTCTGTGCTTCCACCCTCTCTACTCTGCATGGTCAAATTTGTGGAGCCAAGAAGGGCCTTCTTTAAAGGGATGTGATTTAGGTTTTTCTGCTGCCAGTGGTCCCACAGGGTCAGGTGAAAGTGCAGAGAGAGTGCAAGCTGAGGCCCTCTGGTTTCATTGCCAGCCACACAGGCAAGGCCTGCCTGGGCTCTTTTTTTTTTTTTTTTTTTTAATATATTTTTATTGATTTCAGAGAGGAAGGGAGAGGGGGAGAGAGCTAGAAACATCAGTGATGAGAGGAATCACTGACTGGCTGCCTCCTGCACGCCCCCTACTGGGGATTGAGCCTGCAACCCGGGTATGCGCCTCTGACTGGAATCGAACCCGGGACCCTTCAATCCACAGATCGACGTTTTATCCACCGAGACAAATCAGCTAGGGCCTGGCTGGAAGATCTCAGTGTAAGAAACCTGCCTTCACCGGAATGCCATGTGGAGGGACTGACTGTTCAATCCATTATGGCAGTGAGGTCACTCCACGGGGGTTGGGGGGATGCAGGGTGGGTCATCCTGGGTCTGAAATACTGCTCTGTAGCCCCGGCTCCTTGGAGCAATAAGTGGGCATCCCTCTGACGTTCTCTTTACTTAAGTTGGGGATAATAGGATTGTTGAGAAAATAAAATGAGATGCTGCAGTAAAGTGCTCTGCCTTATAGAAGTTATAGCACAGTGGGTAGAATGTACCATTTATACAAACTTTTAAAGCTAGAGAGTAGAACATTTTGAAGTTTTGTATCCCACTCTATTAACACTGTAGATTTGGGGGTTGAGAAGAGCTTGTTCAGTGGGTGCAGGGAAGGGAGAATCACTGGGAGGTTTTCTCCTTCTACTTCATACTGTTGGAAAAGAGTTGTCAGTGAACATCGGTTCCATTTAAAATCATCAAAGCATCCCTGGTTGGGTAGCTTAGTTGGTTAGAGTGTCGTTCCGATACACCAAAGTTGCAGGTTTGATCCCTGATCAGGGCACATATGAGACTCAAATAATCCTATCTAATAAAGAGTGAATATGCTAATTGACCCTCACACCATCGCTAAAGATGGCGGTGCCCACAGCCAATAAGGAGGGAATATGCTAATTGACCCTCACGCCATTGCTGAAGATGGCGGTGCCCACAGCCAATAAGGAGGGAATATGCTAATTGACTGCCATGCCCTCAAAAATGGTGGCGCCCAGTCCCCTCAGCCCTGCTGGGGTGGCAGGCATGTGGCAAGACCAGGCCTGCCCCCAGGCGGGCCCAGCTGCTCCGCGCACCTGCCTCCAGAGTCCCTCAGCCCCCCAGCCCCTCAGGGATGGCCCAAGGTGCAGGCAAGCCTCGGAGGGCAGCTGCCCAGCCACCCAGGGCCGCCCAAGGCTCAGGTAACCAGGCCGGCCGAGGCTTGCGCTGCCGGCAGTGGCAGCAGCAGAGGTGTGATGGGGCATCACCTTCCCTTGATCGCCGGGTCACCTCTCGCCCCTGAGGTTTCCCAGACTGTGAGAGGGGGCAGGCTGGGCTGAGGGACCCCCCCTCCAGTGCATGAATTTTCATGCACCAGGCCTCTAGTAAATGCATAAATAAGTGGAAAATGTTTCTTCTCTCCTTTCTAATAAAAAAAAATTTCAATCAATAAATAAAAAAGTAAAATAAAACCACCAAAGCAGCATATTTCTATTTTGAAAAAAATCAAAATCAGCCAGTGTGGATCCCTTCAGCAACTGCCAGGGACCCAAAACAAGACAGGAGAAGAGTCGTTGGAGCCTGAGGTCTTGCCCCACCCCTCTTAGCTGCAACTCCTGCTGGCTGCCTGGATACCTCTCCCTCGGCGGACCTGTTGTTGCCTGCTGGGCTCTGTATCTTGTCAACACATAGGGACTGTTTACGGATAGTCTGAGTCCCTGGCCCTGGCTTCCTCTCCAGTGTGAGTCATTCTCCACCTCCCTGCACGGGGACTCTCAATCCAGTTGCCTTTCCTGTGGGGGTGGGGAGAATCCGCTGGAGTGAAATTCATTCCACAGATGTTTATGGAGAGCTTAGGTGATTGGGGAGGAGGGCAGAGGACAGGGTGGATGCCAAGCGGTGCTGCTCAGGTGGGGTGAGGTGGGTGAGGAGAAAAAGTGTCACTTGCCCACGGTCACCCAGCTAGTCAGGCTGCACCCTGCGTGGAACCCAGGGCAGGACAACTGCCGCGTGTCTTCGTCTCTGTTGGTCTGGTGTGAACCTGCTGAAGCAGCCGCTGAGCCTGGCTTCTCTTTCTCTCTGGTCCTCATGGCTGATGTTGATGGTGGGAGGAATCAACATTGAGAAGAATCAGAGCCCCTGTACCCCAAAGAACACTGCATCCCCAGAGGAGACCGGAGCTGAGTGCAGATCAGGCAGGCAGGGGCTGAGCCGTCCGATCATTCCCACCTCCTGCCTTAGAAGTTTAGTAGAGAAGACGGATCCCTTCTGGCTTGGTTAACTTGGGGCTTCCTGGAGGAGGAAGGCTTAAAAGATAGAATTTTCTGAGGTTTTGCTAGGCCACCAGATAGAGGGGAAGAGTACTGAGACTTCCCTGGAGAAGAGCTCATGGAAATAAATGCCACATCTGGCCCTCTCGGAACCATTTTGGGCCTCGGTAGTCTTGGGCGTCCATGTTCCTCTTAGAAACAAAATTAGAATAAAACCAGGGAAAATGTGGTGGGTGGCTAAGAACACAGACTCTTCCTGGGTTTGAATCAGTTACCAGCTACATGATTATAAGCAAGTTGTTTAACCTTTCTGTGCCTTAGTTTCTTCATCTAGAAGATGTAGGGGCAGCTCTGGCCGGCGTGGCTCAGTTGGTCCGGAGTCATCCCGCGCACCGAAAGGTTGGCAGTTCGATTCCTGGTCTGAGCGCATGCCCACGTGTGGGCTCGATCTCCGGTAGGGGGCAAGCAGGAGGCAGCCCGTCGATGTTTTTGCTTTCACATTGATGTTTTCTTCTCTCCCTTGCTCTCTCTAAAAATCAATTTTAAAAATATTTTTTTAAAAAGTAAGGGATGGCAATTGTGACTTCCCAGAGCTGTGGTGAGGTGCAGATGAGTTAAAGAATGTCAGAGCGAACTGTAGAGTTCCAGGCTTTCTCTGGGAGGTATTCCCTTCCATTACTGTAGTTGAGACTGGTTGCTGGGGCAGTTGAAGAGGGAGTTAAAGAAATGGAATTGTTGTGCAACTAGAAATCCTTTGGGACCTGGCCGAGTTGCAGCCCCAGAGTCATCAGGCCGGGAACTAGGGCGGCAGAACCCCTTGTGTGCCCCTCAGTCCCTGGTGACCCAGCACTGGTGGGCCAAGGAGGCCCCTCTTCCCAGCACTCCCGGCTGACTGCCCAGGCCTGGGGAGAGATACAGAAAGGGGGACCAGGGGTGTCCGTTCACCCTGGCAGCCAGGGGTGACACGGAGCTGCCTTGCCTGCCTGCTTCTGCACCAGCCTCAGCAGAGGGGGACAGTCTGGGGAGAAATAAACAAAACGTTCTCATGGTGAAGAGCAGAGAAGCTACGGAGGGAGGTTTGGTCAAGTGTCTGTTCAGTGTGTGTGTGTCTGTGTGCGCGCGCGTGTGTGTGTAAGAGAGTGAGTGTGGGTGAGTGTGTGAGAGGTTGTGAGACTGTGTGTAATAGAGGGAGAGTATGTGTGTAAGAGAGCAAGAGTGGGGGTGAGTGCATGTGCATGTAAGAGTGTGTCAGAGAGTGAGTGTGGGTGTGTGAAAAAGACATGGTGAAACTGTGTGAGAGCATGTGTGTAGTTAAGAGAGAGAGCTATGGGTGAATGTGTGTAAGAAAGAGCGAGAGTGTGTGTGAGTGTGTGTGCCCTCAGTATCCCCAGTTGCCCTATGTCACCTGTACTGGACAGAATAAGAAACATCCCCCCCCTCCCAAAAAAAAAGAAAGAAAAAAAACATCTCTTCCCTCACCTAGTCTTTCCACCTAAAAGGAGACCAGTGCCGAACTGTGTCAGCAGGTTTGCCTGTGGCTCGGAAAGGCTGAATTCTACGCCTCGGGTCCTTGCTCTGGCAGCACCGGGCACCCTCTGCAGAAAAGCCGAGTGGTGTGAGATCACTGGACTTGGAGCTCCATGGGCTCTCATGGTGCCATCGTTCACATGACCATTAACACCTTTTCGAGTCTCGGTTTCCCTATCCATGTAATAGAGGCTTTGTATGTTTTCCACAGTCTATTCCAGCTCTCACAGCTCAGATTTAATTCTAACTGACACTGCCCCGCCCCTGATTCCATGCTGGTGACATCACAACAGCCACAAGTATGTGCTATCTCACCTGGTGCCAGCAAGTTTCCTGCACTCTGAGGAGACACTTCAGGCCTGCAGGATAGGGACCACTGGTGGAGTCAGGGCCTGGAGAGAGGACCAGCCAAACCTGAGCTTGGTACCTAATGACAGAATCCACTGCCTTGCCCCTGAGAAATTTTAATGCTTTCCCGTGGGCAAGGAGCCATGCATGGATCCCAGACCTTTTTCCCCAGCCTGGGTTTGGCCCTCCCCTTCCCTTGCCTGTCAGGTCCCAGAGTTCCTCCTGAGGGGCAGGGCCTCCTAAGGGGCAGGGCCAACACAGGAAGACCTGGGGGAGCACCTGGCTCCAGCCCCAGGAACTCTGGGAGCTGCCTTACTTGGAAGGAGGTGCACTGTGTCTGAGTCAGGAGGCCCGAGCCCTAGTCCTGGGTGGCCCGGTCATGTCCTGCCTCCTGAGCTCCAGGTTTTCTCTCCTAGGAATGCCACTGTCTCTTCACCTGTGGGGGAGACCTGGTGGTGCAAAGGTCCCGAGGTTGAGGAAAGCATGGTGATCCCCACGAGCTCCTCACAAAGGTTCTGACCCTGCACCACCTGGGTGTCCCTATAGGGTGCACAGCTCCGGCCTTGCTCAGAGAGCGCACACGCACTTGAGTGATAATCAATGAGCTCTCTCTGCTACAAGTTTGAGATGCTTGAAGCTAGAGTAGAACTCTTCCCTTAGACTCCGGGGAAGCCGCCGACTCTTGCTGAGCCCCAGCTTTCTCTTCTGCAAAATGGGGACAATGCCTATCCCACAGGGCTGCTGTGAGCATGAAAGCCATGCTATGTGCCAGGCTCCCAGCACAGAGCCTGGCTTGTGGTGCACCTTTAGGAGTAAGGAACATTCGTCATGTTACTGCTCTTGGCTTGTTTCACATGCCCCCCGCCCCTCCCTAGGGGCTGTGGCCCCTCTCTGGGTCTCCAGTGCACTGTCTGGCACTTCTTAGAGCCAGGAAAGTTTTGTGGGCCTTTTAAAGATCTGACCTGCTAGGTAGAAGTGGAAGCTATCAGCCACCTGCCCTGTGCTGTCTCTTTAAAGTCTGCCTTCTCCTAAGGCAGCCATTGGTGCTCAGTTCTAGGGCAGGTGGGGGTGGGTGCTGACAAGGTCTGCTGGCTAGAGCTAGAGCTGGACTCCTGGCTCCTGCCTGCAGGAGGAGCTCAGCTCCCCTAAGCCTCCATGCCATCCCATCTTCTCTGGGAGTGTGGTGCCATTGTCCTGTTTCCACCACTTTTGCATGGGTTGTCTGGCCTTGCTGGGTGCCAGGGAGAGAGAGGAAGCTGAGTGACAACTGTGGATTGAAGATGATGAGAGACATCAGAGAAGGATGGACGGGAGTGGTCAGGGAATGCTTCCTGGAGGAGGCAGGCAGAAGTTTATAGTTTCAGCCGCACATTGTGGGGGTAGAGGTACAGGAACTGTTCTGAAGAGACAAGCTGGAATCTGCAGGAAAAAGAGGACATGGCTTATTTGGGGGAATTACAAAGAATTTGGCAAGGCTGAACCGTAATAATTTACAGTAGGGAGCATGGGACATGAGGAAGACCAAACGATGGAGGCAGTGCTGAGTGTCTGGACTTTAACTTGTATAGCAAGAGACTTGGAATCAATAAGACCTCACCCTTCCCAGTACCAACCAGCTGAACACTGGGGGTTTACTGGTGGACACTGCAAAGACTGGAGGACTTTTTAGCAAAAGAGGTGACTTTTCGTCAGGTCTGTTTTGAAGTCAGGACACGATGGCTTTGGGGTCCTCTCCTGGCCTAGAATGGAGATGTGTTCTTTTCCCCCCATGTTTTGAATGTTTCCTGGGTGCTTCATGCTGTGACAGGTTCTGGGCCTAGAGAGTATTTGGAGTGTGAGTCTTGACCTGTAGCTATTCTGACACTTCCCAGATCAGTACCTGAGAGTAGAAGGGGCTTTGGACATGGGAGGGATGTTTCTCCTCCTTCCCACAGACCACAGCGGTAATGAGACAGAGACCTGGTCAGGCAGGCTATTGGGAATCACATGAGGAATGGCCCAGCCTCATGCAATTTTTTTTAAACGTTTTTCTTTTGTTTTTTGTAAGGCAAGATTTTTTTTCTTAATATATTTTATGATAGTTGGAAACATTGATGAGAGAGAAACTTCAATCAGCTGCCTCCTGCACACCCCCTACTGGGGATGTGCCTGCAACCAAGGTACGTGCCTGCAACCAAGGTACATGCCCTTGACTGGAATCGAACCTGGGACCCTTGAGCCCACAGGCCAACGCTCTATCCACTGAGCCAAACCAGTTAGGGCTCTTGTGTGCATTTTCAAGTCAGTAGATACTTGTTGAGCGTCTACTGTGTCCCCAGCCCTGGGAATCTATACTAATAAAAGGGTAATATGCTAATTAGAGCGGACATCTTCCAGACATCCTTCCAGACGTCCTTCCGGACAAAGCCACAGCGGCTGCCCCAGACTCAGGCAGGCCGCAGATGGCGGTTGCCACTGGGAAGGCCTGAGGCTCAGGCAATGAGGACCGAGCTGATGCTCAGGCAACGAGGGCCGGGCCGAGGCTCAGGCAGCTGTGGCGGCCGGCAGCGGCAGCAGCAGAGGCGTGATGGGGGCATCGCCTTCCCCTAATTGGCTGGTTGCCTCCTGCAGAGGGAGGCCAGACTGTGGCTTAGGCTCCTCTCCACAGGAGCGGGCCTAAGCCATCAGTAGGACATCCCCTGAGGGCTCCCAGACTGTGAGAGGGGGCAGGCTGGGCTGAGGGACCCCCCCCACACACAGTGCACGAATTTCTGTGCACCGGGCCTCTAGTATAAGTATAAATAGATATGGAATCTGCCTGCTCAGAGCTCACAGGGAGGAAAGCAAGACTTTTTACCTTGAGCAAAGTGCCAAGCCATCTTAACCAAGCTGACCCTGGGGTTATGGTACCCAACATGCAGCTAGATGCCCAGGCCTTCTTTCACCTCCCCACCCAAAAACAGACCAAAAACCCAGAGGAAACTTGGGGCCAAACATGGCATTGAGAGAAGCTGTCTCAGAAGGGGACATTTGCTACCTCCCAGCTCTGGGTTTAGAGCCCTGGGTGGACCACTGCAGAGTGGCCTGCTGCTGCTGGCTGACCAGGACCTGGCTGGGGGAGATCGTTGGTGTGTCTCAGGCTGAGGGGCATGTTCAGGCCTTGATAGGGAGAGAAAATTGGACAGGTTGACTTACAGAACTGTAGAGTTTAATGGGAGCTGGGGAATCTGTCCCTGGAGTTTGTCCTGACTCTGCTACTCATTTGCTGTTGTGACCTTGGGCAAGCCCTTTCCCCTTTTTGAGCCTCAGTTGTCCCCTCTTTAAAGTAGGTGGGGTTGGACTCGGAACAGGGTGGCAAGTAGGTTTTTGTCTCACATGCAAAACGGATGGATTGCTGTTGGCTTCTTAAGCAGCTATCTGGGCTCGGCAGGAAAGCATGCACGTCTGGGATTGGAGGTCGCTGCATGCATTCTGCAGGGCACGATCCTCACGCTCCATCCTGCGCTGATGCGCTTCGATTCTTCTGTGCTTCCCTCTCTCTCCTGTGTCACTTCTCCACCAACCCGTGGTCTGCCTTCAGCTTAAAGCCTTCCTGATGGGGAACTCACTGTCTTCCCTCAGACAGAATTGTCAGATTGTTATGCCTGGTCTTGGGCCCGGATGATGGATGGCTTGGGCTCAGGCCTAGGTAATGCCTTTGTACTTGGAGCCTCAGTGATGGATATATAATTTCTGCCTTCGGGAGGCATACAGAGCCACGGCTTTCTGCTATTTTATGACAGTGACAGAGATAGCATCTGTATATCCTTTGAAAAAAGCACTTTAAAAACATTGTCACTTAGCTTATACAGCAACCCTGTGAACCCTATGTTATTATCACCTCCATTTTACAGCGAGGAAGTTGAGATTAGAGAGTTAACAGAACGGCCCCTGAGATCAAGCCTGTACCCCTCTGGCCAGCTTCCTTCCTCCTCCCCACCCTGTCCCCAACCTTCCGTTCCGGCTCCCCACAAGCCACGGCCTCCCGTTCTCTCGCCCTCCTCAGGTTTCCATGTGATTCCCACAATCTCGAACATCGTCCCGGAGAGCTGCCTGCTGATCGTGGTGGGGCTGCTGGTAGGGGGCCTGATCAAGGGTGTGGGTGAGACACCCCCCATCCTTCAGTCGGACATCTTCTTCCTCTTCCTGCTGCCACCCATCATCCTGGACGCAGGCTACTTCCTGCCGCTGCGGCAGTTCACAGAGAACCTGGGCACCATCCTGATCTTCGCCGTGGTGGGCACGCTGTGGAACGCCTTCTTCCTGGGCGGCCTCATGTACGCCGTGTGCCTGGTGGGTGGCGAGCAGATCAACAACATCGGCCTCCTGGAGAACCTGCTCTTTGGCAGCATCATCTCGGCCGTGGACCCCGTGGCCGTGCTGGCTGTCTTTGAGGAAATTCACATCAACGAGCTGCTACATATCCTCGTCTTTGGGGAGTCCCTGCTCAATGACGCCGTCACTGTGGTGAGGGGGTTGGGAAGCACACCCATGTGCACACAGGGCACAGGCCCCAATCCTAGTCCAGAGTGACCCACATCCACCTGCTAAGAATCGTAATAAAACAGCAAATGTCCATTCCTGCTCGCTGTGGGCCAGGCATCACGCTGAGCATGAGACACGGGTGATTTCATTTAACCCTCATGGCACCCTTAGGAGGTGCTTAATAGTCTCACTTTACAGAGGAGGAATCAGGCCCAAAGAAGTTCAATAACTTGCTACCGTATGAGAGAACCAAGGTTAGAAGCCAAGTCCGTCTGACTCCAGGGCCTGAGCTCTTGGCCTTACCAGGTCGTATGCGCCAGCCCTGACTTGGATTGTGATATGATCTTGATTAAATTGCTTATCCTCTTCCTACCTCAGTTTAACCTTTATGGACCAGTCTGGGAGGGGTGTTTCGGCTTTCGTGTTGATAATTATGCCTTAAGTTAAGAGTTTCATATGTGCAGAGTTCTAGGGCAACCGTTGTGGAAAGGGACCTTGCTCCCAGAACCCCCAAAAGTGATTAAGTAAAATGGGTTGGCCACTTGCTCACTGTGTGACATTAAGCAAGTGACTGTACCTCTCTGGGCATCACCTGGACATCTGCAGTGTGGCAGAGGAGTTAGTGCTTCCCTCCCAGGGTCTAGTGAGAACGGACAGCCCCAACGCAGGGTCTGCACACAGCAGCTCTGTATGCTTGCACGTACCTTCCTCCCAGCCAGTTTCCTCAGGAAACAGATACATGTATGTGCAACTCACATTGTGTTGTGAAAACATCCCCCCTGCCAGATGGACCCCTCAGTAGCTGCGCACACAGGAAAACACAAGGGCACGTGTGCACCCCTGCATGCTTGCACATGCACCCCCTCTCCTCCACCTCCAGCCCCTCAGGAAGCTGCACCTCAAAGAAGAGGCAGACAGTGGTGGTCGGCTGCTGACAGCCTTGGCTTCCTCTCCTTCCCCCGCCCCCTCCCCGGCTCCTCATGAGGCTGGCAGAGCAGCAGCCTGGCGTGAGCAGGCAGGCCGTGGTCCTGGCCTCTTTTAGCAAGGCCTCTCGCCCAGAGTCACCACATGAGTCTGTTTCTCCATCTGCAACAGAGGTTGCAGGGTTCTTACAGGAGTCCCACTCACGAATGTCTGAAACCACTGGGTGCCAAACATGAAGTCCTCCCATTGGGTCTGGGTGTTGGGTTGGCACTACCAGGGAGCAAGTGGGGCGTGGTTGTGTCAGGTAGACACCTCAGTCTGGCCACCTCGGGCCCATGCCACGCCTCCCCACAGCAGTGGCAGTGGTGGTAGTAACCGCTGGTGTTCATTGAGCACTTCCTGTCTGACTATGCATTGCCTCATCCAATCTGCACAGAAACATGAGGTGGGCGCTGTTGTTATGCCCATTAAAAAATATTTAAAAAAAAAATTTTTTTTCAGAGAGGTAGCGAGAGATAGCAATGTCAACGATGAGAGAGAATCATTGATTGGCTGCCTCATGCGTGCCCCACACTGGGGATGAAGCCCGCAACCTGGGCATGTGCCCAGACTGGGAATCGAACCTTCACCTCCTAGTTCATAGGTCAATGCTCAGCCACTGAGCCACGCCGGCTGGGCTCTGCCCATTGTTTTACTGAGGAAACTTAGACACTGAGAGGTTACCTAACTCATCCAAGGTCACATTCTCTGATAAGGGATGTGGCCAAGGTTCAAATCTACAGTCTGAGTCCAGAGCCCAGGTGCTTACCACTATGCTCCACCGCCTCCCTAGTCCCAGTGGCAGTGATGCCAGGCCGGAAAGGAGGACCTTGTCCTCTCCACCCACCCCATTGGCCCCAGCAGTATACCCTGAGGACCATGAAGAGCTCCAGGCTGGGAGGGAGGTTAGGTAGCCCGGAGCTGAGAACGTACCTGCCGTCTGCTGCTGACCTGCCCTGACTCCGGCTTGGGCCCTTTCTGGAGCTCTGGGTGGGACGTGAGTGCCTCGATTCCCAGACAGTAAACCTGAAGGCTGCCTCTGAGCTGCTCGGTCTCAGAGCAAGTCCCCACCCCCTCCCTGCCTCCAGGTGCTGCCCAGGTACTAGGAGCTTTGGAGGGTCTCCTCTCGGGGATCCTCGCAGCCCCCTTGTCTGGAAACTTCCTACCTGGTCTCCTAGCACCTGTCTAGGAACAGGTCAGGGAGCCAGCACCTGAGAGGGGGCAGAACCTCAAAGCTGAACCTGCTAGGGAACTAGTTCTGGGCCCAGTTCTGCTGCCCCCGGGCTCGGGCCGCTCTGAGCCCCCGTTAGCGAGGGGCAGGCACCCGTGGCCCGCCTGCCTCGTAGGGCTGTTGTGCGCCAAGCAGGGTGACCACCGTCAAAGGGCTCCACAGTGTCTGAAGTGCCACTTGGGCATCTGACCGAAGTGTTACAGCGACTGTTTATTCCCAGTCCAGGAGGTGGGGCTGCCTTAGAGAACCTCTCATCTGAACCTGGCTGTTCATCACAACCACCTGCGGAGCTTGTTGAGTAGAGATTTCTGTCCGCCCCTCCCACGCCCCACCCCACCCCCGGCAGAGAGTCCAGGCAGGGTACGGCCTGGCCATATGTATGTTCAGAAAGGGTCAGAGGTTAAGAAGTCCTGTTGTAGTTCATTGTCTGAACCCTCCCTGCTTTATGCTGAAGGAGGGTCCTGATCTGCCCAGATCACACAGTGAGAGGCCCACAGAGCAGTGCCAGGCGCAGCTAACACTGTCACTGGTGCGGATCTGGGCATTCTGCCTTTATTAACTAGTTTAGCCCTCACAGCAGCCCTGTGAGGTTGGTCCTATTACCCCACTTTGTGGAGAGGAAAACGAGCACAGGGAGACTGAACAGTCTGCCTCGTGACTCCTCTAGGGAGCAGCAGAGCCCGAGCCCAGCCCAGAGGTGGGCTTCCGAGCCCCCCTCATAACCAGCTGGGCACTGCAGGGCCAAGCAAGGTCCCCTGAGCACCTGTCGGCATGAGGGTTTCTCCGTTACCATGTGGCCTCTTCTTGTGGCCATGGTCATGACGGGGATGGGGTCACACTGGTCCGACCCCAGGGAGCCTTGGGCAGGACCCCGCCCTCCTGCCGACCAGCCTCCTACCTTCTGCAGGTCCTGTATCACCTCTTTGAGGAGTTTGCCAACTATGACCGCGTGGGCATCGTGGACATCGTCCTCGGCTTCCTGAGCTTCTTCGTGGTGTCCCTGGGCGGGGTCTTTGTGGGCGTGGTCTACGGGGTCATCGCCGCCTTCACCTCCCGATTCACTGCCCACATTCGTGTCATCGAGCCGCTCTTCGTCTTCCTCTACAGCTACATGGCCTACCTGTCGGCTGAGCTCTTCCACCTGTCGGGCATCATGGCGTGAGTCTGGGCGTGGCACGGGGAGGCCCCCCACTTGGATTCCCTGGGCCCGTAGGGTCACAGGGGAGCTCCCCAGGGCTCAGCCTCCAACTCCAGGGAGGAGATGGAGCGCCGGGCTCCAGGCCCTGGAACCACCCCTGGAAGCACTGACCTTAAAGTTCTGGGGAGTCCAGCCTTGCTACTTTTTCCCCTTATTTGTCTCAAAGGAAGCCCCTTGGTTGTAGCTGTTCCCCTCAGCAGCCCAGCCAGGAGGCTCAAGGCTGCAATTGAAGGGAGGAGGCCGGGAGTCCTGAGGCCTCAGCTGGGTCTTGAAGTCAGAGACAGGGAGATGCAGAGGTGTTCCCGGTAGGGGAGGACTTTGGAAGTGCAGAGGTGGAGCTGGACTGCGGGATTCGGGGTGAGAGGGAGAAAGCTGGGCCCGTGGGCCCAGGTGTGGGAGTAAACCCCAACCACGGACAGGTGTCAGTGATGCCTGTGAGGCAGGCAGAGAGGCACCGTGGCATCGGGACAAGGCACAGGCTTTGGAGTTGGTCAGACCTTAGTTTGTGTCTTAGCTCTGTCACTCACCCGCCGTGTGACAGTGGGCAGGCGACTTAGTTTCCCTCATCTTATAAAGTACAAGAGTATGCGGGGTTAAGAGGATTGAGAGCAGGTGTGGAAAGCCCATAAGAGCAGCTCAGTCAACAGACCGCTGTCAGCCTCCGGCAGCAGAGGGGCTCTGGGAGGGTGCAGCTCGGCTCCGACCCTGAACCCTGCTCTTCCCCACCCCCAGACTCATTGCCTCGGGAGTGGTGATGCGCCCCTACGTGGAGGCCAACATCTCCCACAAGTCCCACACAACCATCAAGTATTTTCTGAAGATGTGGAGCAGTGTCAGTGAGACCCTCATCTTCATCTTCCTCGGCGTCTCCACCGTGGCCGGCTCCCACCACTGGAACTGGACCTTTGTCATCAGCACCCTGCTCTTCTGCCTCATCGCCCGAGTGCTGGGTGAGGTCCCCGGGCCGGAGCCAGGG
The DNA here is from genome assembly GCF_963259705.1 of Myotis daubentonii. Lineage (NCBI taxonomy): Eukaryota > Metazoa > Chordata > Mammalia > Chiroptera > Vespertilionidae > Myotis > Myotis daubentonii. The sequence continues at coordinate 203,118,490 of NC_081842.1, forward strand.
GAGGTGTGTGTGTGTGTGTGTGTGTGTGTGTGTGTGTGTGTGTGTTAGTGCATTCATGTGTTAGTGCATACGTGTGCATGTGTTATTGCGTTCGTGTGTGTTAGTGTGCATATGTCAGTGTGTGCGCGCGCGTGTATGTGTGTTAGTGTGTGTTAGTGCGTGCATGTGTATGTGTGTGTGCGTGTGTATGTGTTGGTGTGTGCATGTGCATGCGTGTGTTAGTGTGTGCGTGTGTGTGCATGTGTGTTAGTGTGTTAGTGTGTGTTAGTGCGTGCGTGTGTATGTGTGTGCGTGTGTGTGTTAGTGCGTGTATGTGTGTTAGTGCGTGCGTGCGTGCGTGTGTGTGCATGTGTAGGGGCCCGGGTTGGTGCCTGGCTGTTCCCAGCACAGCCGGACGGCAGGGCTTCCCCAGTCCTCCCCCAGTCCTCCTCTCTGCAGGACTGAGGCTGTGCCCGTCCCTCGGGGAACAAGTCTGATCTCTGGGGAGACAGTCAGGGTGTGTCGGAGTGGAGGGGCCTCAGGGACCCCGCGGTTCTGGGCCTGTTGGATCTGAGGAAGGAACTGAGGCACACACCACCGGGTCCGCGAGTGTCCCCGTGCCGTCCATGGCGCAGGTGACTTCAGCTCCTGCAAAGCTGCGCTGCCACTGGGGCTGCACACGGGCCGGGCCTTGGGCCTCGGGTGCTCACACTTTCCAGACGCACCTCCCTCGGCGGCTGCTGCTTCCTCGCCCTGCACCTCACTGACTCCGCTCCGCGGTTAGGCCCGTGGTCCTGAGCCTGGGGCGTCACGGTTCCCTGGTGCACTGTTTAGAACCCCTAGTCCACTGCTCCGTCCTCCACAGATTCTGAGGGTTGAGGTTGGACCCAGACTCTGCATTGTGTAATTTTTTATTATGGAAAATCTCAAACCAGAGAAAAGTAGACCCCATATTCCCATCATATTTATTTAATAGGTTTCACCCTGTTTCATCTCTTTCCCATCCTCCTCCCAACCTTTGGCCACTGGAGGCCTCTTTGATGTCTCTACAATACATCCAGGTTGGGGGGCCCTTTAAGAATCCACCCAGCTCTTGGATTGAAGGAGTCAGAGCACCCTGGGCTGAGGGGCCCAGGAAATGAGTGAACTGGGTGGGGCTTACCAGTGGAGGCTTCCTGCAGACAGGAAGCCAGGAGGGGCTGGAGACAGCTGACCCCTCTTCTTCCTCCCCCGGCAGGTGTGCTGGGCCTGACCTGGTTCATCAACAAGTTCCGCATCGTGAAGCTGACGCCCAAGGACCAGTTCATCATCGCCTACGGGGGCCTGCGAGGGGCCATCGCCTTCTCCCTGGGCTACCTGCTGGACAAGAAGCACTTCCCCATGTGCGACCTGTTCCTCACTGCCATCATCACCGTCATCTTCTTCACCGTGTTTGTGCAGGTGCTGGACAGGGTGGAGCAGCCCTGCCAGGGACCCGACTCTGCCAGTGGAAAGAGGAAGCATGTGACCCAAGAGGGGGCCACCGGTTCTAGTCCCAGCTCCACCAATAGCTTGCTTCACAACCTTGGGCAAGCCACTCCTCCTTTCTGGGCTTCAGGTTCCTCAGTTGTTAAGGGGGAATTGTGATGAGTCATTGTGACGTGACCAATCGGAGTATAAAGGAGTGAGCATGCTGCCTAACTTAGGAACCCAGTGGGAGAGAAGTAGGTACAGTTAGCAGGCCCACGCTGCTCATTATAGGGCTTTAGGGAAGTGACTTAATATCTTAGGGTCTCAGTTTCTGCATCTGTAAGATGGGAACACAGGGAATTGGAAAGGTTGCTGAGCCAGGCAGCAGGAGGTCTGGAGTCAGCCCAAGCTCTGCTGCTGTCTGCGTGACCCTGGGAAAGACCCTCCTCCCATTTCTGGCTCTCAGTTCCCCATCGTTGAAGTGAGGGGATTGGACTAGATCAGGGGTCCTCAAACTTTTTAAACAGGGGGCCAGTTCACTGTCCCTCAGACCGTTGGAGGGCTGGACTATAGTTTAAAAAAAAAAACCACTATGAACAAATTCCTGTGCACACTGCACATATCTTATTTTGAAGTGAAAAAACAAAACGGGAACAAATACAATATTTGTGTTTGCATGTGGCCCGCGGGCCGTAGTTTGAGGACCCCTGGACGAGGTGATCCTGAAGAATCCTTCCCGCTCGCTGGGCAGTGGTTTCTGTCATTTGAATGACCCAGGCTTAGCTGAGAGCCCTCCCCGGCCCTGCTTCTAGTCCCCACGCAAGCCCCGCCTGGGATGGTGTGAGCACCTTACCTGACCTGTGACCGTGGGCAAGTGAGAAAATACTGTCTGTGCCTCCGAGACCCTGCCATCCCCTCCGTCTTCCTGGGACTCGGATCCTGGCAAGCATCATCGCCTGCCCAGGAGGAGAAAATGTAGAGGAAGCCTTGGGGTGGCACTTACTTCCTGATTTAAGAGGAGACGGGGCTGCCTCTTTTGTCCTCTTGCCCTGCTTACATCTCAAAAATATTTTATCACCTTGCCTTTGCAGTTGTGTATGCTAATGGCTTATCAAGTCCATTTTCAATGAAGGCAGCATTGAGGTGGTTTGAATCCAGCTCTACTACTTCTGTGAGACCTTAGAAAGTTACTTAACCCCCGAACTTCAGTTTCCTCATCTGTGAAACGGGGAGAGTGAAAGAACCTCCCCCTTGTGGGCGCTGTAGGCGTTAAGGAGCTAATCCTAGTAAAACAACCGGCTCTGGCACAGGCAGTGCGCAGTTCACTTAGCTGCTGCTGCTGCCACTGCTTGGTGCCCCTCGGCCACAGTCCCGCCAGGGAGGCCGAGCCCAGGTGGTCCTCCCCATTAGCCTTCTTGGGGTTGAAGAACACGCCTGTGGTGGAGCCCACACTTCACCCCAGGCCCTCGACCCCTGGCCTGGGCTAGGTGACCCGTGTGAGCCATGTGGCTGGGTGGGCTCTCAGACCTCTGGCTGTCTTCAGGAAGAGCCGGGCTTGGGGACCTGCCTTTATAGGAATGATCACATGGAGGTTGAGATCTTGGGGGCCTTGGAGCAGAGGGCATGCCGGCCTCCGGGGACCCCGGGGAGATGGGAGGCTGCATGGAGGCCTGACACCCACCTGCCCCTAGGGTATGACCATTCGGCCCCTGGTAGACCTTTTGGCTGTGAAGAAAAAGCAGGAAACGAAGCGCTCCATCAACGAGGAGATCCACACGCAGGTACTGGAAGCTGGGCCCTCGGTTGCAGGAGAAAGTTTGGGGAGTAGCTAGTCCTTGAGTCCATGCCTTGGCCCTTATCCCAGGACCAGGTGGTCCTTGAGCCTCTTGAGGTCACAGGTCAAAGGGAGGTGTAGTATGAGCAGCTGGGAGCCTGAGGAGGGAGCCTCAGGCCCAGGTGGGTTCAGAGAAGGGAGTTCAGCCATGCCTCGGCGGCAGAGGGTTTGAGGTGCCACTGGGGTTCAGGATGAGTGCGGTATGGGCACCACCTCCTGGCTGCTTCTGGAACTACAGGGCTAACCTGAGCAGAGAAGCACTGGTTTTGAAGGTGGGGGGGCCTCCTCAGAAGTCTTGGTAGGGAAAGAGCCCAGTAGTGAGGCTTGACCTGGCCCTGGGCCCGTTTCAGTTCCTGGACCACCTTCTGACAGGCATCGAGGACATCTGTGGCCACTACGGCCACCACCACTGGAAGGACAAGTAGGTGGCAGGCCTGGTGGGTACGTGGGTGGGGAGGGGCAGGTAAGGGTCTCCCAGGGCCTGGGTGTCACCCCACCCCGAGGAGCTGGCTCCATCCACCTTTTCCCTTCTCCCCCCAGGCTCAACCGGTTTAACAAGAAGTATGTGAAGAAGTGCCTGATAGCCGGCGAGCGCTCCAAGGAGCCCCAGCTCATCGCTTTCTACCACAAGATGGAGATGAAGCAGGCTATTGAGCTGGTGGAAAGTGGTGGCATAGGCAAGATCCCCTCTGCTGTCTCCACCGTCTCCATGCAGTGAGTGCTAGTGGCCAACCTGGCAGGTTCTGCACCCGCACTAACCCCCTCAACACCAACCTGGAGCAGGCCACGCTGGGGCCGGGGGCGGTGAGCAAGGCCCCTCTGTCATCCTGCCCGGGCTGGTGAGAGCTGCAGGGTCACACTGAGGACCTGGGGCTCTGCCCACCCACCCAGGCCTTCCCCTGAGTGGCTTTCTTCCGGCCCAGCCCCGAAGGCTCCAGGGTCACAGGCATTTTCTTGGGGACCTAACCTGTGTCGTGTTGTCCCAGGAACATCCACCCCAAGAACCTGCCTGCTGAGCGCATCCTGCCAGCACTCTCCAAGGACAAGGAGGAGGAGATTCGAAAAATCCTGAGGAACAACTTGCAGAAGACCAGGCAGCGGGTGAGGGGCTGCTCCCGCCACCCCCTTCCGGACAGGAGCCCCTCTGCCCCCGGCGGCTCCAGCCCTGCCCCGCACCTGTCCGGGCGCCCCGCCTGACAGCTGTTCCTTCCGCAGCTGCGGTCTTACAACAGACACACGCTGGTGGCAGACCCCTACGAGGAGGCCTGGAACCAGATGCTGCTCCGGAGACAGAAGGCCCGGCAGCTGGAGCAGAGGGTGCGTCCAGGACGAGTGGCTCCTTCCTCTCCCCGGCCCTTCCTCCTGCATCCTCGTCCCTAAGCCCGTGTGCACACAGAGCGCTCTGATCTGGGGTCTTGTTTCTCTGCCTTCCCCACCTGTTTCGAAAGCTGAAAGCTGAGCGCAGGGCGGGTTCCAGAAAGCCTTCCCCCCGCTAGGGGCAGTGAAGAGACAGGCCCCTCATCACATCCTCCGGCACCTGTGCTTTGACTCCTCTTTTTCTTGTGAGAAAACTAAGGCCCAGGGAAAAGACAGGTGCCCAGAATCACAAAGCAAGGCACACCTCATTCATTCATTCATTCATTCATTCAGGAAACATTTGTTGAGTGGCCTTTAAGGGCTAAGCCTCTGTGAATCCGAGTGAGTCAGCCCAGTCCCTCCCTTACGAAACTTCTCACCAGAGGCCCATGTAGGACAGGAAGTGCAAGGGGCCTCGAGGGAGGGCGTGGGGTAAGCTTAGGAATCAGAGCCACGATGGGGGGAGTGTGGGCCAAGGAAGGTCCAGGCAGAAGGAAGAACATGTGCATAAGTTCCCAATCACAGAATGTGGCCCATTCTAGAAACAGAGGGTTCAGCCCTCGCTGGTTTGGCTCAGTGGATAGAGTGTTGGCCTGTGGACTGAAGGGTCCCAGGTTCGATTCCAGTCAGGGGCACATGCCCAGGTTTCGGGCTCGATCCCTAGTAGGGGGTATGCAGGAGGTAGCCAATCAGTGGTTCTCTCTCATCATCGATGTTTCTAGCTCTCCCCTTCCTTCCTCTCTGAAATCAATAAAAATGTAAAAAAATTTTAAAAAATAATATTTTAAAAAGGAAACAGAGGATTCAGCTTTCAAGGAAGATTGTTAATGGAGTACAGTTTGGGCTTTATTCTACAAGCATGGAGAGCCATGAAGGGTTCTGTGTAAGGGAGTGACATGGGGAGGGGTGGAGGCAACCCAGATTAGGGTGGTGGCAGGGGGAGATGGAAAGGAGTGGGTAGATTCAAGAGACATTTATTTTTTAATATGTTTTTATTGACTTTTAGAGAGAGAGGAGGGGAGAGGGGAAGAGGGACAGAAACATCAATGAGAGAGAAACATCGATTGGCTGCCTCCTGCATGCCCCCTACTGGGGATCGAGTTGCAGCCCGGGCATGTGCCCTGATGGGGAATCAAACCAGGGATCTCTTGGTTCATAGGTCAAGGTTCAACCACTGAGCAACACCAGCCGGGGTCAAGGGGCATTTAGGAGGGGGAACTAGTAAGACTTGGTCATCAGTTTGAGGTGGGCTGAAGGAAGAGGAAGAGGAGTCAGGGGTCACGTCTAGCCTTCTGATTGGGGTAGGTGGGAGTGGTGGCTGTGACAGGGGAAGCCAAGAAAGGAATAAGGTTATGAGGGGAGGTAAGAAACCGAGTTCATTCCAACATGTGGCATTGCGATGCCTGGGGGCCATCCAGGACCCGGGTGTCCGCTCCTGAGTTGACTTTATGGATCTGTACCTCGCGGGTAGGTGTGGCTGGAGCTAGACCGGGACAGTGGCACCATGGGAAAGGCAGGGCAGCGCAGGAGGTTCAGGGCCACCCAGGAGATTGCATAGCTTGAGGGGAGCCTGGGCCAAGCCCCCAGGAACCCCTGAAGTGCCAGCGTGGCACAGCCTAATGAGGAATTGCCAGGGGGGAGCGGGTGCCCAAGCACGCCTGTGGCCATTAGCCTCCAGGGCCGTTAGAGAGGTTGCCTGAGCTCACACCTGTCTGCTCTTTCTGTCAGATCAACAACTACCTGACGGTGCCGGCCCACAAACTGGACTCGCCTACCATGTCTCGGGCCCGCATCGGCTCAGGTAAGGCAGGGCCCAGGGTGCCTGGCAAGGGGCCTGGCGGCTGGGCACTCAGGGCCTTCCAGAGCCAGCAAGGAGGACAGGCTTCTCCTTCACTGACCTCCTCCCAAGTCTTGAGCTCCTCCTACATCCAGTGGAGGCGGGGGATGGCCCTCCCTCCCCCTCCCCCAGGGACAGAGGTGCTCCACGTGGGCTGACGGTGAGGTCTGTGCGGGGAGCTGGGTGCCTGGCAGGGGAGCAGGAGGGGTCTGCACCATTGGGACCTCCACCAGGTGGAGGAAGCGAGGGCGGACCTTCTCTTAGGCCTGGGCCCCCGGGGTGTCAGTGACTCAGGAAGGAGCCCTAATTCTTGGTCTGACGGGGAACATGCATGGGAGCCCCGGTGTGAGGAGAGGAACACGGCCCTGCCTTTGCGGTCCCAGACGGGATGATCGACTATCTGATGAGGGTTCATAACGGCCCACGAGGAGTAATCCCGAGACACCAGGATTGCTGCCCTCGCAGGGGCTCTGTGGGAGCGGCTGGCACGGGAGAGCTTGGGCGCATGCTGGGCAGGGCTCAGGGGCAGAAGCCAACTGTGCCTTGTTCTTGGTCCCCAGACCCGCTGGCCTATGAGCCGAAGGCTGACTTGCCAGTCATCACCATCGACCCCGCCTCCCCGCAGTCGCCCGAGTCTGTGGACCTGGTGAATGAGGAGCTAAAGGGCAAGGTCCTCGGGCTGAACCGGGACCCCAGGGTGGCCGATGAGGAGGATGATGACGGGGGCATCATGATACGGACCAAGGAGCCCCCTTCCCCCGGCACTGACGACGTCTTCACCTCTGGGCCCAGTGACAGCCCCAGCTCCCAGAGGATACAGCGCTGCCTCAGCGACCCAGGCCCCCACCCTGAGCCTGGGGAGGGAGAGCCTTTCATCCCCAAGGGGCAGTAGCGCTGGGGCCAGTGGGCCATGCCTGTCCCACCAAAGACTCTCCCACCAGAGCAGGGGCTGCTGGGAGCTGGGGGGCCTCCCCTCCTCCTTCCTGACCTGCATGGCAGCTGGGCCCAGCACGGCTTCCCCCTGCCTCCTGGGAAGCACCCCCCGCCACCACCACCAGAACTGCCTTCCCCATCCATTGGGCAGAACTGCTGGGCTGTGAGCAGACCTGCCCCTTCCTGTCCGCTCTCTCCCATCCCCAGAGGAGGGCCTCGAGTTTCCCGGACCTCGGTGCCCCCCCCTCCTCCGTCACCTCCTCATGCAAACCAGTCTTGGTTTCTCACCAAAGAGCCTCTGGCTCAGCCTGGGTCCCGCCTGGGAAGGGAAGGACCCAGGCCTCCCTTGGCCTAGGCCAGGCCCTTCATTAACGGAGGAAAGATGAGGGGAGCAGATAGCTGACCCACCCCCCTGCCAGCTTTGTCATCCTGGCCAGCGACCCTGACACGCCCCTTCTCAGAGCTGCACCCTGAGCTCCTCTGTGTGGAGCTGGGGCGCCTCGGACCGTGAGTAACCGCTTCCCAGATTGCTCCGCGGGGACCAGTGAGCGCTCGGTGGCTGGTGTCAGGAGAGGCCATCACGGGCTCCAGGCAGTGCTGCCTTTTTACCTGTTTCGTTTGTCCCACTTCCATGTATGATCTGTTTGCACAGAGGCCATTCCTGTTTGTAAAACATTTTCAAAGCCCCTGGCCATGCCTGTCCCACCACAGACTCTCCCACCAGAGCAGGGGCTGCTGGGAGCTGGGGGGCCTCCCCTGACCTGCATGGCCCTCCTCCAGAGAATCCCCCTCATTTGGGCCTGTCTGCCCAACACTCCCCAAGTTGGTCCTCTACCTCCTGGACCCGTAACTGTGGCCCCAAGACCCTGATTTCAGAAGTGAACCCCCATACCCAATCATGGTCCTCTCCCATTCACAGATGCTGGGCCGTCTGGTCCTTTGCTCTTGGGCCTGCCCCTCAGTCCTGCTGGCCTGTTCTTTCTCTCATCCCTCCCATCGGCCCCAGGAACCTCTCCCTCTTAGGTTCCCCGCACCCAGCTGGCTGTGGAGCCCAGACCTCAGGGGAACAGACCTCCCCTGAGCATCGCCCACCCAGCTGGGGCTGGTGGGGGGCAGAGTCCTAGGCTCCCAGGGGCCTTTGCCCACAGGCACACACTCCCATCCCCACTGCTACCATGGCCAGGCCCAGGGGGAGTGGTGTCTGTCCTCCCCGGGTCACTCCCCCAGGATCGTGCAATAGTCAGAGTCCCTCTTCCCAGTGGACTGGGCAGCGGGTGCTCATCTGTCCCCTCTCCATGCAAGTGCTGTTTTGGGCAGGAGTCACCATGTAAGGGTGACGTGACAGCCATGTTCAAAGCCACCACAGCTGCTGCTGCTCTGCCGCCTGTACAGAAGAAACCAAAATTTTTTCATATTCTAATAAATCCATACGAGTTTTTAATAGAGTCGAGGGCTGTTTCCTGGGAACGGGCTTTGGGGCGGAGGGTGGCCTGGGGACCTGAAAGGCTTAGCTCAGTGGCTGGCACAGAGAAACACTCAGTCCCCGTCAGCTGCTGCTGTGGTTGTGACTGCGTGCCAGGCTTCAGGGACACAGCGTGGGCAGAGCAGAGCGCTCCCGGCCCCGGCCTCAGGGAGAGCAGATTCATGAAACATTCATGTAAACCAGGGAAGCCCAGTGTGTTTGTGAATGAAAGGCGGGGGTGGTGAGGAGGACTCTCCCAAGTGATATCCTAAGAACGAGCTGAGGTTAACAGGTGAAGGCTGCTTTAGAGTGTTGCCCAGTGTTCTGACTGGGAGCTGCACAGCCAGCACCCTAGGATCTAACAAGAAGACCAGTGTGGCTGCGTCAGGGTGTTGGAACCTGGGCTGCCCAGGAAGCGTCCCCTTTGCCCAGCCTGGGGCCTCTGTACAGAGCTGATCTGACCCATGAAATCGGAAGTATTCAGTGCCAAGGACTGTAGGGGGGGACCATGCCATTTCTCTATCAGTTGGTGCCCCACCAAGAAACGGATGGTATGCTCAAAGGATACTGAAGAGCCTTCAACTAAGGGATCCTTTACAGGGGTGTGGGCAGGGGCAGGGGACCCACCAGGGGGGTGCCCAGGGAGCTCACACTACTGGAAGCCATTACCACCTCTGTACCTGAAGGGTGAAGGAGAGAGCTGTGACCATGGGAGGGGGCTGCCCTGCTGGAGCCGCAGCCCTGGGGAGCAGAATGCAGCCCCTGCCAGGCATGGGCCCACCGGACAAGTGTTCTGCCTTGGATCCTGCTGGGGCCTCTCCTTGGCCAGACCCAGCTGGAAGCCAGAATGAAAGGCCTCTGAGTGGTTTCACTGAATTCAATCCACACGGGTCAGCCTTCCAGGAAGTGGAGCAAGGGGAGAATGGGCTTGGAGGGGAGCAGGGTATCCGAGCAGAGCGATTTCTTGTGTCCCCACCATCCACTCTGCCCTTCAGATGCAAAGCTCATGTCCCAGAGGCTACAGAATTTCAGTTTGGGGCGATGGAAAAGTTTTGGAAATCGATTATGGTGATGCTTGCACAACTTTGTGAAGGTACTAAATGCCACTGATTGTTCACTTTAAAATGGTTCTCTTTATGTTATACTAGAGGCCTGGTGCACGAGATTCATGCACAGTGTGTGTGTGTGTGTGCGGGGGGGCGGGGTGTCCCTCAGCCTGGCCTGTGCCCTCTCGCAGTCTGGGAGCCCTTGGGGGATGTCCAACTGACGGCTTAGGCCTGCTCCCCATGGGCCTAAGCCGTCAGTTGGACATCCTTAGTGCTGCCACCACTGCCACTGTGCTTGCCAGCTGTGAGCTGTGAGCCCAGCTTCTGGCTCAATGGTGCTCCCCCTGTAGGAGCGCACTGACCACCAGGGAGCAGCTCCTGTGTTGAGCATCTGCCCCCTGGTGGTCGGCGCGGGTCATAGCAACTGGTCATTCTGCTGTTCGGTCAATTTGCATATTACCCTTTTATTATATAGGATGAGTTTCACCTCCGTTTTTTTAAATGGAAGGGAAAGAAAGTTTATTTCCAACAGGACCTGTTGTCACATTGACCATATCCTTATCCTTCAGTCATTCTCACCTTGAGCCAAATTTAAAACTTTAGTCATCACTAGGGCTCTTTCAATAAGACAGGAGGAGGAAATAACAAAAACCTGCTATAGCGCCCCTGCTGTATCTGGTCACAGGTCTAAGTGAGCAATTATGCATCGTCCTTCCACCCCCTCCATGTTCCTCTTACCAGTGGCCAGCACTTATTAGGTTCTTTACCTGGTGGAGTGTCCTAAACCTTTATTCCTAGGCAATTCGGGCTCTTATTGATCTAAGGTTTGTCTGGTTGTGAAGCTTCCTGATAACTGTCATATTTGTACTGGGAGATCTGAGAGGCACCCAGTAAATCCTGGATGCAGACATAGCCTTCCTGCCCACCCCCCATTTTTCCTTCTGGTCATCCAGATTACCCAGCCTTTCTGGTAATACCCCTCTCTGCCTTTTGATTCAGTAACATACAAAGCTCAAAATGACCAGTGGGGCCCTGACCAGCGTTTTTCAGTGGTTAGAGTGTCAGCACCAAAGAGTCACAGGTTCGATTCTCAAAGGCACATACTTGGATTGTGGGTTCGATCCCCAACCCTGGTCAGGGTGGGTGTAGGAGGCAACCAATTGATGTGTCCCTCATATCAATATTTCTCTCTCTCTCTCCCCCACCTCCCTCCTTCCCTTCCACTCTCTCAAAAAATCAATGGAAAAAATATCCTTTTATGAGGATTAACAACAATAACAACAAAAGACCAGTGGGAAGACCTTCCAGTTTAAGAAACCATATCTGTGTTCCCTGGGGGAAGTAAGCATTCCTCCTTTGGGCACCAAGGACTTCAGACCCACTGAACACAAAGTTGAGGGGATGGAAAACAAAAATTTCTCCAGTAGGTTACTTGGAAAAATAGTGAGAAGAGCCTCCCCCATCTCTACCCCAGGGTCTCTGGGCCTCTGTGTTCTGGATGTGAGAGAGGTGGAGCCATATATTGGCCATTGGTTTAAAGCAGGGGTGGGAACGCCCGGCCCATGAAATCATTCATTCTGGCCCTACCAGGGCATTAAGGGTGAGTTAATCAAATGTTTGACCAACTATAGCGGCTAATGTTTAAGTTGATCATTTCGTATGGCCCTCGAATGATGTTATAAATATCCACATGGCCCTGGGCAGAAGTAAGGTTCCCCACCCCAGATTTAAAGCGTGTACTGCATCCTGGCCGTCAATAACCTAGCCTTGCAGGTGGTGTCTCCAAGCTGGTACTGACCGTCCAGTCAACAGCTCTGAGTGGCAGGCCACACTGTAAGTCCAGTGTGTTCCAGGGGGGAGGCCGTATGCCCTTCACCCTATCATGAAGATAGGCATGTGCGGGTAGCATCGTGATGAATCAGGTATTCTGGAAAGTCCAGAAGTGATGGTGCAGAAGCATTGCAGGCAGGAAGTCCATATCTGGAATACATATTTATTAGCCTGAGGTAACAAAAACTGTTCCTTTTATGAAACAAGGGGGCAATGAGGTCAGCCTGCCAATAGGTAGCTAGCGGGTCACTCTAGAGCAGTGGCTCTCAAAGTTTGGGCCCCACGCGTTGTTTATACTCTTAAAAATTACAAAGGGTTTCCCATGTGGGTCATATGTATTTTACTGGATTAGAGGTTAAAGCTTTAACTTGACTTGGGGTGGTGAACACAATGCAATATACAGATGATGTATTATAGAATTGTACACCTGAAACCTACATAATTTATTAACCAGTGTTGCTCCAATAAATTCAATTTTAAAAAAGAAATTAAAGCTTTAAAATATTATTTTATTTAAAACTAATAAACCCATTTCAGATTAATACAAATATAACCTTTTAAATGAAAAACAACTTCAAAACAAAAATTGTGAGAAGTGGCATTATGTGACATTTTTGCAGATCTCTCTAGAATCTGGCTTAATAGAAGACAGATAGATTCTCAAATCTGCTTTGGCATTCAGTCTGTTGTACACATCTCACATAGCCTCTGGAAAATTCCACTGTCCACTTGAAAGAATGACAGTGAAAATGACAAAGAATGTCTTGGTGTAAGGATGAAAGTAGATTTGGCCTCACAAAACCCATGAAAGAATCTTGGGGACCCCCCAAGGGTTCGTGGTCCCCACTTTGAGAACCATTGTCCCAGGGAGTGGTACCATATTGGAAACAGCTTGGTCTTTGCTGCCAGCAGCTTGAGCACTCAGCACTTCCAGTTGCCAGATCAGATTTGGTAAGGGAAATGTGTTGAGCCCTTGTATATCAGTTTTCTATGGCTACTGTAATAAATCACCACAAACATAGTGGCTTAAACCAACACAGATCTATCTTACAGTTCTGGACATCAGAAGCCTGAAATGCATCTCACAGGGCTAAAATGAAGGTGTTGGCCAGGCTGTGTTCCTTTCTGGAGTCTCTAGAGGAGAATCTGTTTTCTTTGCCTTTTCCAGATTCTAGAGCAGGGGTGGGCAAACTTTTTGACTCGAGGGCCACAATGGGTTCTTAAACTGGACCGGAGGGCCGGAACAAAAGCATGGATGGAGTGTTTGTGTGAACTAATATAAATTCAAAGTAAACATCATTACATAAAAGGGTACGGTCCTTTTTTTTTTTTAGTTTTATTCATTTCAAAAGGGCCGGATCCGGCCCGCGGGCCGTAGTTTGCCCACGGCTGTTCTAGAGGCTGCCTGTATTCCTTGGCTTTTGCCCTCTTTCCATCTTCAAAACCAGTCATGGCCAGTCAAGTCTTTCTCACATCACATACACCACTCTGACACTGGCTCGGCCTCTGACTTCCACATTTAAAGACCCTTGTGATTACATCAGGCCCACCCAGATGACCTAAGTTACAGATCTACTTTGATTCATGAGCAGTGGCTGGCAAGTTGACTGGCTGGTCAGAGACTTGGAAACACCAAGATTACCCAGCCAGTGTGGCTCATGGTTGAGTGTCATCTTTTCTTTCATGCAAAATGGACAATTGATATAACTAGAAGAGGCTACCTCTTCATCGCTGTCTTTTAGAGACACCCTGACTGTAGCTTTAATGCAGTAGTTGTCCATATGTGGCAGGTGCTAACATACGGACTCGCTTAGAAATCATGTCTGTCCCGCCGAAACCGGTTTGGCTCAGTGGATAGAGCGTCGGCTTGCGGACTGAAAGGTCCCAGGTTCGATTCCGGTCAAGGGCATGTACCTGGGTTGCAGGCACATCCCCAGTGGGAGATGTGCAGGAGGCAGCTGATCGATGTTTCTCTCTCATCGATGTTTCTGACTCTCTATCTCTCTCCCTTCCTCTCTGTAAAAAATCAATAAAAATATATTAAAAAAAAAAAAAAAAAAAAAAGAAATCATGTCTGTCCTTTTTCCTCCATGTGAACTGGTCAAAGCAACTTCCCCAAATGTAGGTTAAGGGAGAAGCAGTGAAGCCATAAGTGTAGGTACAGTAAGGATTTGGTCCACCCGCTCATGCACTCTCCTTGTACCTTCTGGACTTGCTCAGACCTGATCTCATATGCACTCTTTAAGAACAGAATGCTACCAAAAAGAAAAAGAACAGAATGCTACCGTGCATGTCCAATTGCATGTTTGATGGATCAGATAATATCCAGTTCTTGCTATGGGTCACTTGTTGTCCCACAGTGAGATATTCAGTCTCTTAGTGTCCAGTTGTGAGCCAGGAACTGTTTTAAAGTGCAGACTGATTACTGGCAGAGAGGGCATGAATTAATGCCAGACCCCAAGGGTCTGTAACTCTGCTGCGACACGCCTATGGAACTTGTCCATACAGCATCTTTTTCTGCCATACTCACTTGCAAATCATAAAGCTCATGTGACAGGGCAGCTTGCTCTGCAGTCTGGACCTGCTGCAGTCTTATGTTGCTGCAGGCCTCACTCAAAACTTGCAGTCCTATGGGTTTCCCAGTAAATGGGTAGAACAACACTGACAGATCCTATATAATAAGAGCCTAATATGCTAAGTGTCTGGTCATCCAGTCAGCCATTCAACCAGTCAAAGCATAATATGCTAATGATATGCTAAGGCCGCTCAACTGCTCGCTATGACGTGCACTGACTACCAGGGGGCAGATGCTCCAACCGGTAGGTTAGCTTGCTGCTGGGGTCTGGCCGATAGGGACTGAGCAAGACAGGCTGGACACACCCTGGAACCCTCCCGATGTCCCTCCCCACCAGGGGGCAGATGCAGTGAGCAGGCGGGTGGTAAGGAGCGAGGGGTCCTGGACTGCAAGAGGGTGCAGACCAGGCTGAGGGACCCCCACCCCCCACCCCCAGTGCACGAATTTCGTGCACCAGTCCTCTAGTATGTTATATGTTGCCTCAAAAATCCAGAGTCCCATCCAACATTCTGCTTCTTTCTTTATAATGGGCAATAAAGTTTCAACAATTGCCTTTCACTTTAGAGGAGATATTCCAACATGCCCCAGATCACTGAATATTCCAAAAAGTTTATTGACATGACATGCCTCTCCATTTTTGTGAGATTTATTACCCTTCCCTTGACATACATATGTTCTACTAAGAATCTAAAGTGTTTGCAATTTCCTGCTCAGTGGGCCCAATTATCATAAGTCATCAATATAATGGACCAGCATAATGTTTTGAACTATAGCAAGGTGACCTATGTCCCTTTGGACTGTAATATGACAGAAATCGGGAGACAAAGCCCTGAGGTCGTAGAGTGAAGATGTACTGCTGTCCCAGATACACAAAGGCAAACTATTTCTGATTATCTTTACTGAGCGGAATGGAAAAGAAAGCACTTGGGATCAAGATGTACATCAGGCCCAAAGTGGTGTTGACGTGTTCCAGTAAAAATGTCATGTCTAGAACCACAGCTGCAATTGACATCCCACCTATCTTCACAGTAATCTATGGTCATTCTCCAAGGCCCACCTGGTTGTTACACCAGCCAAGTAGGTGAGTTAAACTGAGTCTTGATAGGGATGACTGCATGATCTTTGATGGTGGCACTAATTTCTGAAACTTCTTTAGGGATGTGGAATTGCCTTTGGTTTGCTATTTTGATGGTGGTGAGATTGTAGTTCAGAGACTCCCATTCGGCCCTGCCACCCCTAAAGCTCTCATTCCATGAGTTAGGAAATCAGCAGGGAGATTCTGCCAGTTAATTTACAGACACAGGATGGGTCTGTGGTCCCACTGGATCCACATGGGCTTAGAACAGATTGAAAGTCTTGAACTTGGGGCTCAATGCAAGGACAGAACTTCAGAAAGCCTCTAGGGTAGTCCTGAAGGGATCTTTGCTCTCTAGTAGCTACAGGGCACACATATGGCAAAGGACCAAGCCTGGGCCCTGACTGTCAGGATCCCAGGGTTGCAGAGCCAATGAGATGAGCAGTCCCACCATTTGGAAGGGCACTGGTCAAGAGGGAATGGGACCCCAGACATGGGGTGGGGACGTTTGGGTAGAATTTTGAAACCCCAACACCCCCTGAGTGCTTAACTCCAAAAATAATCAGGAAAGTGCCGAAACTATATTGAAATACCACTATACACACACCAGGTGGGTCAAATTCAGAAGTCTCGTAGACCAGTAGAACAGGGTGTGAAACAATGGGAACTCTCATTTCTGCTGGTGATTAGCCCAACTACTTTGGGGGCAAGTTGGGCATTTTCCAGTAAAGTGGTATAAATACTTATACCCTGTGCTCCAACAATACCACGCTGGAAAAATGCCCCAAAAAGTACATGCACTGTGCACCGGGACACATGTACAGAAGTGTTCAAAGGAGGCCTGGGTCTGACCGGTGTGGCTCAGTGGTTGAACATTGACCTATGAACCAGGAGGTCGCGGTTCGATTCCTGGCTAGGGCACATGCCCACTTGTAGTGGGTGTGCAGGAGGCAGCCAATCAATGATTCTCTCTCATCATTGATGTTTCTATCTCTCTCTCTCCTCTCTTCCTCTCTGAAATCAATAAAAATATATATTTAAAGAAAAAAAAAAAAGGAAGGCCTGGCTGGGGGGCTTGGTTGGAGCATTGTCCTGTACACCAAAAGGTTGCAGTTCGATTCCCAGTCAGGGCACATTCTTAGGTTGCAGGTTTGGCGCTGGTCAGGGTTCATGCAGGAGGCAACTGATTGATGTCTCTCTCTTACATCGATGTTTCTCTCTCTCTCTCTCTCCAATAAAAACATTTTTAAAAAGTGTTTAGAGGAGAATTATTTATGTAGCTCAAACTGGAAACAATCAAAATGCCTATCAACAGTAAAGTAGATAAATAAATGTTATTATATCATACCATGGAATATTAAAAAGCAATGAAAATGAACAAATGACATGGATTAATGTTATAAATCCAGTGCTGAGCAAAAGAAGCAAAACATAAAAGGTACATAGGGAATCATACCAGTTATATAAAATTCAAAACCAGAAAACTCTAAACTGTATTGTATAAGGATGGATAAACTATAAAGAACTGTAAAACTGTAAGGCAGGATTTCCATAAATACAAGAATGATTATCCTTAAGAGGAAAGGAGGGGGTGTGATTGAGAAGGGGCACACGGGATTCCTGTGGCATTGGCAATAGTCTATTTCTTGATTTGGGCAGTGATTACACAGATGTTTGTTTTATAATTATATATTATACTGTGCATTTGTATTTAATGCAACTTTTTGTGTGTGAGTTATATTTTACAATCAAATCTTTAAACAGAAACAAGATATTATGAACAATTTTATGCTGATATACTTGAAAATGTAGGCAAGATGGGTAAATTTCTAGAAAACTATTACTTTCCAAAACTGAAGCAAATAAAAAAAAATGAGATATCTGAATAGTTCTATAACTAGTAATCTATTGCTATGAACAGATTACCAAAAATTTAACAATTTAGAAAAGCACATTTATTACCTCATGACTTCTGTGAGTTAAGAGTCTGGGTGCATCTTAACTGGGTGCTCTGATTCAAGACCTCTCACAAGGCTGCAATTGTTGGCCAGGGCTAGGATCGCATCTGAAGGCTGAGTTAGGGAAAGATCTACATCCAAGTTCACATAGCTGTTGGTAGAATCCAGTTCCTCAAGGGTTGTTGGACTGTGGGCCTCTGTTCCTAGCTGGCTGGTGGCCTCTGGTTACTATCTGTTTCTTGCCACATGGATCTCTTTAACACAGCCACTTGCTTCATCAAAGGGTGCAAGAGGGAGAGCCTGTTGCAAGACAGAAGTTACAGTCTTCTGTAACCTACTCATGGAAGTGACATTCTGTCATCTTTGCCATGTTACATTGGTTAGAATCTTTTCCCAAAGTGGCTGATCCATTTTTTCCTTCCATCAACACTATATGGACTTCCCAGGTACTCCATGTCTTCCTCAACTCTTGGGGTTGGTGGTCTTTTCATCTTTTCATTCTGAGGAGTTGTTCAGCAGCATCTCATTGTGGCTTCAATTTACATTTTCTTAATGACTAAAATGTTGAATATCTTGTCTCACATGTATTGGCTATGTGTATATCTTTCTTTGCAAAGTATCCGTTCAAATCTTTTGTCCATTTAAAAATTGTTTTTCTATTATTGAATTTTATAAGCACTTTGTTTTCTGGAAGCAAGCCACTTGCCAAGATGTGTGCTTTGTGAATATTTTCTTACACGGTATGGCTTGTCTATTCATTTTCTTTTTTAAAAATATTTTTTATTGATTTCAGAGAGGAAGAGAGAGGGAGAGAGAGATAGAAACATCAATGATGAGAGAGAAATACTAGTATTGATCGGCTGCCTCCTGCACACCTCCCCACTGGGGTTTGAGCCTGCAATCCGGACATGTACCCTGAGGGGAATCAAACCGTGATCTCGTGGTTCATAGGTCTACACTCAACCACTGAGCCACGCTGGCTGGGCAATTCTATTTATTTTCTTAATGATGACTTTTGATGAGCAGTTTTAAACTATGATGAAGTCCAATCAATTGTTTTTAATTGTTATTGCTTCCTTAGTCCAGTCCAAGAAATCTTTGCCTACCTCCAGATTGCAAAGCTTTTCTCCTATGTTTTATTCTAGAAGCTTTATGGCTTTAATTGTACATTTAATTTCAACAACTCCTAAGAGTTAGATGCTTTTTCCCCTTTTAAAGGGGAAGAAACTGGGACCACAGAAAGGCTAAGTAACTTGCACGTGGTGTGCGCGCGCACGCACACACACACACACACACACACACACACATCCTTAGTAAGCAGTTGTACTGGGACTGGAATCCAGGTCAGATGCCAGACCCGAACTCTGATTCACCACTATGGACCGCTTTCAAAAAGTGTGGGGAAGGGCGGAAATCAGACCAAACTATTCTCTAGGGCCGGTGGCCTCTGTCCTTTCCTACAGGAAGAGACAGCTGGGCACAGGGAGCTGGAGAAGGAGGGAAGAGAGGCTGGAAGAACTCTGGGACTGTCTGGACGGTCTGACCAGGCTTCCTCTGCCTGTCCCGGTTTAGCCCCCACTACCCTCCGCAAGACCCAAGGGGCTTTGGACCCTGTTGATCGACTGTGGACAATATTTCTCTCTGGCACTACTTATTCTTTGGTCCTTGTGCTTACAGCACCACATCTGGAGGATTCATTCATGACTCAAACCTTTATTCTTGAAGAATCACAACCCTTGGGTGTATTTCCACCCATGGAGGGGTGAAAATCCTCCATTTACTTTTACTACTGGACCCAGGAGAACAAGGAGACATCACAGGTGATCCCACCCAACCTGGGCTCTCTCCAGATTTCTCCCCAACTCTACTTTATAGCAGCCTCCACTTCTTTTTCATAGTCAAGGTCAACACCCCAGCCAATACCATAATCCACCTGATTACTTATTTTCTCAGTGGCCAGTGACAGTCTCAGCTCCTATTCAGATAAGTCATTTTTGCATCTCTCAAGGGACCCAGTTCCCCACTGGGTGGTAAGGATGTACAATTCCAATCTCTGCCCCCCCCCATGCCCCCCACTCTCAGGCTCACATATTTGACCCCAGGAGAACTAGCACCATATGTTGGTACTGGTTCAGCATGCTCCACAATCTGCAGACCAGCAGGTCCCACAGGTGGTTCCTCTCAGCTCACATAGTAACCGAGCCTGCAGGAGGGTGTTCCGCCATGCGTTAAGGCCACCTGGTCCTGGATAATGGGTACAAGGAAAGACCAGGGAACCCCATGGGCACTGGCCTATTAGCATACATCTTTGGTTTTCATAGGAACATGAGCTTCTTGGTGTTGGACAATGCCTAACAGTGGCATCAGTAGGTTTATGAGTGGAGGTGCAGAGGGAGGCAGCGGGAGGATGAGAAAGCAAATCCAACTCTACAATAGGATCCATTGCAGGTGGACAAATGGCTGCCCCTCCATGGAGGGAGTTTGTGTAATCAGACTGTGAAGTCAGAAAAAAATTATATAGAGAGATATATATTCTGCCCCTGGGTTCCTGGCACAGAGCCCCTAAACCCTTTTTTCATAAGTGATAGGAGCATCTTTTGTTCTATTAAGATGACTTTGGGTGGGCTATTGGATGGCTCCTGGGTGGGGGCTGGTCACCAAAAAACAAAACAAAAGCCATGATCAGAAGCTTAAAATGTTCAGCACCACCCATCATCCTTCAGAGAGGGGAGAAGGGCTAAACATGGGGTTAGTAATGGATCATGACTACATGAAATCCCTATAGTATGGAATTCTATACTATAAAATCCATAAAATCCCTATAGTATGGGATTCAGAGAGCTTCCAGGTGAGTGAGCACATCCACATACCAGGAGGGTGATGTACCCCAACTCCATGGGACAGAAGCTCCTGCACTTGGGAGCCTCCCAGACCTCACCCTATGTACTTCTTCATCCGGGTGTTCATCTGTATCCTTTACTGTAGCCTTTTATAAACTGGTAAATATAAGTAAGTGTCTTCCCGAGTTCTGTGAGCCTCTCTAGCACACTAATCAAATCCAAGAGGAGGAGGTCATGGGAACCTCTGATTTGTACCCAAGTCAGACAGACATTGTGGGTAACCTGGGGACCTACTACTTGTGATTGGCCTCTGAAGTGGGGGGGGGGGGCTGTCTCCTGGGACCGAGCCCTTAACCTGTGGGATCTGACACTATCTCCAGGTACTTGGGTCAGAACTGAATTAAATTTCAGGACACCCAGCTGCTGTCCTGGAGAACTGCTTTGTATGGGGGAAAAACTCCCACATATTTCAGTGTGAAGTGTTCTGTGACCAGGAAAGGAGACACAGGAGAGAAACACACAGGAGAAGGACACGTAGTAAGGAAGAACTGTGGGTTTTTCCAAAACATAAGCTATCCCCTGATGCCTGACAGAGCCTCAAAGACACCGTTTTGGCCACTCAGAGGTGATGGTGGCCAGGCTGGCTGAGGTGGGGTATATTCGTGCTGAGAGGCCAGGCAGAGGCTCCGCCTGCCTCCCTGGCCACTTTGTTCCTGGGCCCCTTAATTCTGTTCTTGAGCATCTGTGGCTTGTGGGAGACTCTCAGAACCCAGGACATCACCATGCAACAATTTGTCCTCCTCTTGGGAAGCAGATGGAATTAATAAGCTGTGACTATCAAGCAAGTTCTACCAGAAGATAAATTATACATACTGCAATAAGGGGAAGGAGAACATGTGAGGTTTGCAAAATTCTTACGGGAATTTGTCCTTGTCCTAAAAAAAAAAAAAAAAAATGCTGGCTTGCTGTTTAACGTTTCTATTAGAAAGTTGAAGCTCTTTGTACCTCCAATAAGACAGGAAAGTCATGCTGGTATGTCACCTCTGTAGCTGCCTCAAACTAGTAAGAGTCACAACCAAGTTATGACCGATTCTGTTCCCAGGAAATAATAGCCAAACGTGGCTTAGTATTATCTTAGATCATGATAATGGGGCAGGGAAAAGCCTGGGTCTCTTGTCCTCAAATCGAAGACTCGTTGCAATTAGAAGCATCAAAGTTTAGGCTCAGCTGAGGCTGAGATAGCTTCTTGAATTTTGTCCAGGTCCTGAAACCAGAGAGGGGAAGAAAGTAGTGGCGCCCACGGGTGTCCCCTGACTGTTAACATTGCTCTCTGTTGGCCAGCCACTTGGCACAAGCACTCTCTCACAATCTGGGCCCGTTCTGAGAGTCTAACCACATAGCACCTCCTTGCCACCACCTCCAGTCTCCCTCCTTCCATGGCCCTCCTGCTCGCATGGCAAGGCCACCAGCCACTGCCCAGAGCTGACCTCAGGCTGCTTCTCCTTCTGAGCAAAATGGAACGGGTTCTCGTCGCTGCCGCTGCCGGAAACGGGCAGCGGCGTCACAGCGATCGATCTCTGGCTGGGGCTGGCTGCTTGCAGAACCATCTGCTAACAGGCTGTGGAGAGAGCTCAGAATTGTCTGAGACATGACCTCCGAGGCTCATCCTGGGTTACCTGGCAACTAGCAAGCCAACCAATGGCTCCCTGTCCCTAAGGAGGGGCTGTGCCTGAACTCAACCTCCCACGGGATGAGCTTGAGGTGGGGCCAGGGCCTCCAGGCCAGCACTTTCCCAAACAGCTGACACTTCAGTTGAGACTGCTTACCATTCATTCCCCACATTCCATTGCCCCCAAGGTCATTCTCACACTCGCCAATGTCAAGGGCAAACATGGCAGGGGGACCAGGGTGCTGCCTCCAGCCTCAGCCAGAGACCCGGTGCGGCTGAGTGTCCCCGAGCTCTTTGCATAGCACAGACTAGAGTCTCCAATCCTTGGGCAACTGGTCCTAGGGACCTGCCCCTGAGGAGCAGGCGGGGGGAGGGGCAGCCTGAGAGGGACTCGGGCGAATGAGCTGCGTGCTCAGCAGCCTCCTGGGCTTCAGGACACGCCTAGACCCAGTCCCTCTCCCACGTGTGCCTGCTCCCCTCGACAACAGATGCTGCTGGGCAGACCTGCCTTTGTGGCAAGGTCAGACAGCACTCAGCTCTCATCACATGGTCCCCAGGTGCCTCGCGTCAGGCTTGCCGTCTCCCCGAGGCCCAGCAGCTTATGAAAGCAATGAGCTGTTTCTCAAAAGGAGAACAGTGGCTTGCAGAATGAGACACAGCTTTGCTCTAAAATCCTGGCTCCTGAGCGGAGCCTTGCCTCCTGGGGCTTGTCCCAGGCTCCATAAGGGCATCTCAATATGCCACAGACACTCGGGGCCTCGAACAACTCCAGCTTTGGAGCAACTGCCGTGTGCGAGGGCAGGCAGCTGGTCCTCACACCATCCAGGACCCGGGTGACAGGGCTGCCTCCTGGGAGAGGGCTGCACAGCGCCTGCCTCAGGAAGGGATACAGATTGGCTGGGGCCCTGGGCCTGGACCTCTGCCCACAAGCCTTCCCCAGCCCCAGAGTCCCCTACGGGGACCCTGAGCTCTACCTGCCTTTAGTTCCACCCAACGGATCAGAATGGACCCCTGATCTTCTTACGACTTATTAGAGGAAGTACAATAGCACACCGTGTTTTCACTTGAGTGTACATCAGAACCTCTGTGTGGGCAGCTTGCTGAAAATAGAGCTGCTCAGGCCCCAGCGCTGGAGAGCCTAAAGCAGCAAAGCTGAAGTGGGACTCAAATACACAGTCTATCCACGCTCCCCACCCTATGATTCTCACCCGGGGAGCCTGCCAGCCACGCTGGTGGAACGCCTCAGGGCCAGGCAAGCCTGGGTCCAAGTCCAAGTTCTGTTCCCGTGTTAGTTTGGGACCATTTCAGCTATGAGCGATGGATATCCAAAAGATCAGGGGTCTCAACAGGATAGAAGATTACGTCTCTCATGCGAATGTCTAGGAACGCAGTCCGGGCTGGTATGGTGGCACCACAGTCCTTAAGGTCATGGACATTGTCTATCCTGTTAACAAATCCTCCGCATTCAGCTTTGGCCTCTTGGTCCAAAATGGCTGCTCCAGGTCCAGCCATCATGCTGGTGTTTCGTGGAGCAGGAACGAGGGAAGGGAGGAGCACGAGTCCTCCATTTAAGGGTAATTCGTCCAAGTTGCACTCACCACTTCCACTTACATCCCACCGGCCAGGACTTGGTTATATGGCTAGATATTCTGCAAGGAAGGAGGGAACATGTCGATTTTTATTTGTTTATAAATGACTAGTAGCCCTGCACACAAATCCGTGCACCAGTAGCTTGCTGTCGCCCTCCTGTAGCTCTCCACCTGCTGCCGCCCCCCCTCCTGTAGCTCCCCCGGCCCCTCTCCCTCCCCCCATAGCTTGCTGCCCTGCCCCCTCCCATAGCTCTCAGCCACCCGCTTGTAGCTCGCTGCCCCACCCTCCTGCTGATCCAGTTGTGACGTGGTCGGTTGTTACACTTCAGGTGTAACGATCATTTGCATATTACATCTTTATTATATGGGATGACTTAGGCACAGAAAGAGTGTCCAAAGTAGCTGAGACAGGCAGACAGGGTGACGAAAGTGAAAGATCAAATCAGCTAACATCACTTGTGTACGTACTGCTGCCAGTCACCGTTCTAAGCACTTTATACATAACCATGAATTTCATTCTTCTAACAATCCTGCGATCTTATGTGCCTTGATGGGGTCACACACCTACCCCGAAAACACACAGACCGGAAGATTAGCCTTGCCTCTTACTCCCTAACCGACTCTCAGCAAGCTCTTTGCTGACAAAAGAGAGGAGGAAAACCATACTTAGTTCAGACCAGACACAATTTACACCCCCAAGACCTGGATACAATGCCCCCCAAAACCTTGACAGAGCCTCTGCCAGCCTGGAGGAAGGGTAGAAACCAGGTGTCAGCAGGGGTGTCCCATGAGACCGAGGGAAGTTTTGCTCAAACCCCATCTTGTGCCTCTGGACACACTAGGGATTTCAGGCTTGGGCTTCTTGCTTCTGCTGAATTCTGTCTGTGGTGTTTGGAGCCTGGAGGTGTAATTGCTGGGCTCTGGCACCCTGGGGGCAGGGTCTGCTGTTGGCACAATGCTGGGCACAAACTGGATGCTCCATAAATGTTTATCAATAATAACTAGAAACCTGGTGCATGAATCCATGCGTGGGTGGGGTCCCTTGGGGTGGCCTCTAGGGATTGGGCCCCAGCTTGCGTCCCCAGGCTTGCAGCCCCGCAGCCCTGGCTGGCACCCTGCTGTGGCCTGGCATCGCCCCTTCACCTGCCTGCGGGGCAATCGATAGGGGCCAGGCTCCCTGCCCCCCCCCTCCCCTCCCCCGATGCACACATGCCTTGGCCTAGCACCCCCGGCTCACCTGCTCCACCGTCCTGCCGGGGTCCCACTCTCGTCGGGGCCCATCAGGGCCAGCAGCGCTTCCACTGCTGCCCACTGCCAGCGCCATGTCGCCAACACCCACCCTGTTCCATTCCGCCCCCTGGTGGTCAGCTCACATCATAGCAAGTGGTAGAACTGGTTGAACTCCCAGTCGAACTCCCAGTCGAACAATTTGCATATTAGGCTTTTATTATATAGGATGGTAATAACCATTATTTAATCCTCACTGGATGATATGTTTTTATTGATTGTAAAGAGAGAAGGAGGGAGAGAGAGAAATATCAATGAGAGAGAGAAAGATCAGTTGCCTTCAGTACCTGCCTTGACCAGGGATCAAACCCACAACCTTTTGGTGTACGGGACGATGCTCCAACGGAGTCACCCAGCCAGGACATAACCATGTCTTAATAAGTGCTTACCATGTGCCAGGCACTGTGCTCAGAGCCATTTGACACAAACAACTGCCAAGATCTTCATTTTACCAAAGAAGAAAGTGAGACTCACAAAAGCAAGGCACTTTCAAGGTCTCACACCTGCTATGGCAGAGCTGGGATTTGAAGCCAATGCCCAGATGTCTACAGCCCTCACGTAGCCACCTTTTCCACCCGCACAGAGCCTGGGTCGAGGCTGGTGGTCCTGTGGGCCGACACCCACGGGGAGAATGAGCTTTGCCTGGGCTCCCAAGGACTCAAACAACTGCTGGACACTCTTGTCTGTCTCCTGTATTTCCTCCCCCAGCCCCCTCACTCCCGCTGCGTGAGCCTGCACAGCACAGAATGGAGGCCATTTTCGCTGCGGAGGCAGCGAGGGAACACGGGCCTCTCATCCACAGGGGACGTGGAAACAATTTCCAGAAACGCAGAATAGCGTACAGTTGAGAGCCTGGACTCTAGCCTGGCACTCCTCAGCTTCCTGACCCTGACCAAGCCAGTGAGGATTCAGTACGTTAATACACATCACGTGAAGCATGGAGAAAGGGGCTGGCGCGCTGTCAACAATTTTGAAGCGTCAGCCACCATTAGGACTATTTCAGCTAAAGCAGCAGAGGCCAACCACCCCACAGGGGGCGGAGGACTCTTCTTTGCACATAATAAAATTCGTCTTTAATGAACAACTGTCAGAAAATGTAAAAATTCAGGTTAAAAAATCACCAACAATCCCACTCTTCAAAGATTATCCTTCTTTAAAAAAATATGTTTTTATTGATTTCAGAGAGGAAGGGAGAGGGAGAGAGATATAGAAACATCAATGATGAGAAAGAATCATTAATCGGCTACCTCCTGCATGCCCCACACTGGGGATCAAGCCCACAACCCGGGCATGTGCCCTGACCGGGAATCAATCCATGACCTCCTAGTTCATAGGTCAACCACTGAACCACACCGGCTGGGCCATCTTTCTATTCTTCAATTTAACTAATATCATAGTTATTTGGTGCTTTTTTTCTCTGTCCCCTACTTCCAGAGGGTGACTGGGATTAGTGGTTCTCCTGCCCTGTCAGCACCTGAGTCACCCTGGTCCCAAACAGTCACCCAAGCCTCTGGGTTTGCTCACGGTGGTGACGTCTCAGAGACAAGCGAAAGAGGCTGAAGAACAGGCTGTGCAAGTGTGTCTGGCTTGTCCCCAACCACCCAGAGAATTTTATAAGCAAAGCATTTTAGTGAATTTTAAAAGGTGAATCAGAGCCCTAGCCGGTTTAGCTCAGTGGATAAAGCGCCGCCCTGTGGACTGAAGGGTCCTGGGTTCGATTCTGGTCAAGGGCACGCGCTGTATTGTGCTCAGTCCTGGGTAAGGGGTGTACAGGAGGCAGCCAATCAATAATTCTCTCTCATCATTGATGTTTCTATCTCCCTCTCCCTTCCGCTCTGAAATAAATAAACAAATAAATAAATGGTGAATCAGAGCTGCTGCCTCCTGGTTAGATCCTTTCAACAGCTTCCCATTGGCCTAAGAAAAATGCCAAGATCCCCACCGTGACCTTGAAGCCATACACGATGGCCTATGTCTGAATCCTGGCTTCCATATATTAGTTGTGTGACTTTGGACAATTCATTTAGACGTTTCTCTGCCTCACTTTTCCCGTATAAAATGAGAACAACAGGGCCTACCTCATAGAGCTGTTATGAGGGCAAATATGCTAAGTGAGCAGAACAGCACCTGGCATGTGGCAAGCCCTTGAGAAGTGTCAGCAGCGATTACTATCATTATTTTGTCCCATTATTCCCTTTGCCCTCTCCCCTGGGATGCACACCCCAGCAGCCTGACTGAGCCCCCACCTACAACCCCTCAGCTTCGTGACCTCTGACAGCATCCAAAGGCAAAACAGCAGGGCAAGGCTTCTCCTTGTTTTATGGGGGGGAGGGGGGTCTTTCCAAAAGCCCCTACTGCCTCCTTGACCGGAACAGGATCCCACACCTGCCCCTAAATGAATAGCGAGCAGAGAGGGAATAAATGGAACAGCCTAGTTACACAACACCTGAACAAATCAGCCTCCTGCTAGCTCTGAGCAGCACTTCTCAGACTCCAGGTGTTTGCCAAGGGTCACCTGGGGAGCTTCTTAAAACACAGATATCAGGGCCCCACCCTGCAAGCTTGATGAGGTAGGTCCGTGGTGGGACCAAGAAACTGCATTTTTGCCCTAGCAGCTGGTTTGGCTCAGTGGATAGAGCGTCAGCCTGGGGACTGAAGGGTCCCAGGTTTGATTCCTGGTCAAGGGCATATGCCCAGGTTTCGGGCTCGATCCCCAGTGGGGGATGTGCAGGAGGCAGCCAATCAATGATTCTCTCTCATCGTTGATGTTTCTATTTCTCTCTCCCTCTCCCTTCCTCTCTGAAATCAATAAAAATATATATTTTAAAAAAAAAAAAAGAAATTGCATTCTTGCCTGGCCGGTGTTGTGCACTGCTTGAGGGTCGCCCTGTGCACCGAAAGGTTGCAGGTTGGATTCCAGGTCAGGCCTTGATCCCCAGTAGGGGGCATGTAGGAAGCAGCCAATCGATGCTTCCCTCTCACATTGCTGTTTCTTTCACTGTTTCTTTCTCCCTCTACCTTCCACTCTCTAAAAAAAAAAAAAAAGTCAATTTTAAAAATCCTAAAGAAAATACAAAATAAATTGCATTCTCACAAGTTTCCAGATGCTGCCCATGCGGGTGGCTAGGGACCACAGTTTGAGAATCCTGGCAGGCAAGAGGGATAAATGCCCCCAAACCGTAACCCAGTCCCCGACTGCCATCTCCACCCCTGAAATGGGGTGTGTGAGACAGTGGCTATATGAAGGCCTCCTAGAGATTTCTGCCAGTTTTCAGGGCTTATGTTCTTATGGCCACCGTTCTGCTTCTGCTGATTTCTTGCAGCTGTTGCCTTTCTTTCTGACCTGGAATTGAACCAAATGAGTGATGAGGGAGGGAGAGCATTTCCCTGCTCCCAGAGCAACCGTGGGGACGGGCTGTTGTGTGAGCAGCACACGATGGAAAGTAGCACAAGAGACATTCCTGTTCTCAGCCCTGAGGCCGCCCTGACGCAGGGTTCTCACGTTCTCACAGCCCTTTGCTCCACACAGCGCCCAGCCGGCTGCCGCCTCCCGCCTTCCCTCCTCCTACACACCCCTCCTTCCCAGGCTCCTAAAAGGAATCTGGGAGGGTTTTGAGCCTCTGAGGCTGCGAACCGGTTGGCCAGGAGGGGTGACCCCTGAAGGCGTCCAGAGGCACCAGTTTGGGGAACAGGCGTTTATAAAACTCCAGGAAGACAGTATCTTTGAATGCAGTTGGTTTCATCTCCTCAGATTCTGGAAAAGTGACCATGCCCTTCACTGTGAACTGAGGGTGCCTCGCAGTCCAGACACCGGGAGGGAGGCCCTCTTGGAAGTCAGCTTATTCTGAAACTTCAATTTCCAATGCACCTGGCGTGTCCAGAGGGAGGCGTTGGTGTTTATAACCCGATTCCCTCTCAGGAGAGCAGACCCTGCATTGTTAAGGGAAAGACTTGTTCTGAGGCCCTTTTGTTCTGAGGCCCTTGCTGGGTTTGGCCCTGCAGAGGCACCTGGTAGCAGTTTCGGGGGAGAGGCTGGGAAGGGCCAAACTGCTCAAACTGTTGGTGTCAGGAGGGAGCACACGAAGCCCATGGGTGTGAGGAAGGAGGGAAGGTGGAGAAGAGCCAGCGGAGGGGAGCAGGCAGTCCAGCGTGGGTGGCAGGGAGAGGGAGGGGGGGGGCGGGGCAGTGAAGAATGGATGAGGGCCACCTGGTGGCCACACCCCAGGGATGCCCCAGTGCCACTCTCAGTTGTGTGCTGAGCAGCGCTATCACTTTCAGACTCGCACGTCTCCAGTGAAATTCTGCTCGGAGAGCAGCCTGTTAGTCATGGTTTCTTGGGAGAAGAAATGCAGCCTACGTTTGAGTCAATTCCAAGATAAAACTAAAGGGAACAGCTGCTAGAATTCAGCAGAAACAGGAAACCAGAACCACACGATTGTAAGCCTGAGAAATAGCAGGAGTCTGGTGGAGGGTGAGAGGGGGGGTCTGAGCCACCCTTATTTCAATCCCTATGAGCTGGGAACCCCCAACTAGGCCTGGTTCCCCCATCGCCTTCAGGACAGATGGTTTGCCCCCGGCTTCCTAGGCTAAAAGAAGTCTGTTTTGTTCAGGTGAGAGGGTGGAGGTAGGAGGGCATTATGATGGGTCACAGATAATTATATGTGTTTCTACTCCCCTCCACTGTGACTGGGTTAGGGTAGGTAGACCTTGTTCTGGCCAATGAGGCAGAGTGGGCAATCTCCTGGGGGCTGTTGGGAAGGTCTTCCCTCTCTAATAAATGGAGACAGGGAGACCTTCTCAGCTTTCCTTCCTGTGGTAGATCAGCTGAGCAGGCGGCCACAGCCATGAAGGTAGAGCTGTGTGGTTTCAGTGGATACAAGTTCCATCCTGGACACGGGAGGCGCTATGCCAGGACCCACGGGAGTCGGTATTCCTTCCCAAGAGGAATCCTGGACAGATAAACTGGGCTGTCCTCTACAGAAGAAAGCACCAAAAGGTACAGTCGGAAGAAATTCAAATGAAAAGAACCCGCTGTGCAGGCAGATTCCAGAGGGCCATCACTGGTGCACATCTTGCTGATATAATGGCCAAGAGGAACCAGAAACCTGAAGTTAGGAAAGCTCAGCGTGAACAAGCTATCAAGGCTGCTCAGGAAGCAAAAAGGCTAAGCAAGCGTCTCAAAAGACAGCAATGGCTGCTCCTAAGGCTCCCACAAAGGCAGCACTTAAGCAAAAGATTGTGAAGACTTCTGCTCCCCATGTTGGTGGAAAACACTAAGTTGGCAGATGAGATTTTAAAATAAAGACCAAACTATAACTAAAACATATAAATAAATAAATAAATAAATAAATAAATAAATAAATAAATAGGAAGAGCGGGGAGGGGAGGGTTCAGAATCAGGGTTAAAAGTGTGAACCTGCCTCTGATTAGCTGTGCGATCTTGAGCAAGTTGCTTGATCTTTCTGCCTTATGTTCCTCATCTGCAAAATTAAAATAATAATGGTTCCTTCTTCATAGGGTTGTTGTGAAGATCAAATGAGTGAATTCACCTCAAATGTTTAGACCAGCGGTTCTCAACCTGTGGGTCACAACCCCTTTGGGGGTCGAACGACCCTTTCACAGGGGTTGCCTAAGACCATCAGAAAACACATATATAATTACATACTGTTTTTGTGATTAATCACTAGGCTTTAATTATGTTCAACTTGTAACAATGAAAATATATCCTGCATATCAGATATTTACATTATGATTCATAACAGTAGCAAAATTACAGTTATGAAGTAGCAACGAAAATAATTTTATGGTTGAGGGTCACCACAACATGAGGGACTATATTAAAGGGTCGCGGCATTAGGAAGGTTGAGAACCACTGCTTTAGACAGTTCTGGCACCTGGTGAGCACCCGATTCATGATAGCTGTTGTTATTTTTACCTGTGGATTATGATGCTTGGAGCCACTGTAGCCATCTTCTAGCCGTGAAGAAGGGACCCTCAACACAGAAGATGGGAAGGCAGAAAGAAGAAAGGAGTATTGATTCAAAAATGTCTACCTCAAGACCTCCTAAGTTCATAATAATCTCTTTTGGCAAAGATCAAGTGTGAAGACAGTAAAACTTCCAACTCTTAGACAACTTGTAGTTGAGTATTATTATTTGCAACCCAAAGCATCCTAACCAATTGGTACATTAGTCTATGGAACACTCATATTTATTGATGAGAGTACTTACAAAGGAGGCAGACTGTGGCATGGATTGCTGATTATTCTCAAATATTTAGTTTCTCCTTAAATTAAAAAACAAAACTGCAATATTTTAGCTGGCACATGCTGCCTAGCTAGAAACTATATTTCCTTTCCAAGTAGGTGAAGCCATATGGCCAACTTCAAGCCAAGGGAATAGAAATAGAAGTGATGTGTGCTACATTCAGGATTGGCCCTTAAAAGGAATGGACATGCCCTCCCTTCACTCTTCTCTCTTCTAACTGGTGGGAAGATAGCAAGAGCTGGAGCAGTCACCTTGGATCCAAAGCCATTTGGAGGGTGGGCAGAGTTGTCCCACCAGCCCTGAACCACCTACTTCTGACCTCTTAATTCAAGAAAAAGAAACAATCTTCTTTAAATCATTGTGTTTGGGGTTGCTCCCCTACTGTAGATCTTTATGAGGCTACAGAGTATCAGGTGGAATTAGTGGCACAGAAATACTGTTCTGTGGTTAGTATTATGACCCTATGTATCAGTTGACTATTGCTGCATAACAAAACACCCAAAATTTAGGACTTAAAAACAATGATTTATTATTTCTTATAATTCTGTGGGTTGGTTGCATTCTTATTCTGTGGCTTGTTTGTGCAGCTGCATTCAGTTAGAGCAGTGGTCGGCAAACTGTGATTCGTGAGCCACATGCGGCTCTTTGGCCCCTTGCGTGTGGCTCTTCCACAAAATACCACATGTGCGGGTGCGCACGTACAGTGTGATTGAAACTTTGTGGCCCATGCGCAGAGTATTTAGAGGAATAGCGGAGGGCTGGGTTCAGCTGGGACAGTGAGAATGGCTAGGCCTCTCTCTCCCTGAAGTCCTTCATCTTCTAGGAAGATCGTCCAAGCTAGGTTTCCTCACATGGTGGTTCCATGAGAGTTCCACAGGAAGTCTCAAAGCACAGCACTCATCACAGCTCTGTTTGTGTCATGGTTGCCGATACTCCACTGGCCAAAGCATGTCACATGGTCAAGCCAAGAGTCAACATGATGGGTGTAGATACCAGGAGACTTGATTCACTGAGTCATTTGGGTAACAATCAACCTCACCCTCTCATGCCCCATGAATTTTGGAAGCTCATTAAGGATAATTAGACATCCTCGTGCAATGCTCATTAGGCCCATCTGCACAGGGACTAATAACACCCTAGGAATAGGGATAATTGAAATTCTTTCCTTTATTTGGTTATTTATCACCTAACTTCAAGGAAGTATTTCAGATTATTTATGTAAATATAAAAGGTTTTTAAATGGTAAAATTAAATTTAAAAGAGCATTGGAGAGAATCAGAACAGAAGGAACATGAAGGTGGGGGGGAGGGAAATGCACTCGGCTGAGGGTCAGAACACAAGGTGCATGTCCCACGGGGCAGTACTCCTGCTAGGAGAGGGGCATGAGAATCTCCAGAAAGGGCTGGGACAGATCAAATAAATTGTCAGGAGATAGTGGAGGGGATGGGGATGAAGAATTGGCCTTCCAGAGAGTTCTACCATCTTGTGGGGCTCATGCCAGCTGGGATGAGGCTACATCTGAAGCCCTCTAAGGTGGTGCTTCTCACCCTTTGCTGTGTGTTAGGATCACCTGTGGAGTGGGTTTAAATACAGAGTCCCAGCCCCAATCCCTATAACCTGGATTTCTAACCAGCTTCCCAGACGATTCTGAAGTAGGTAGCCTTTGAACCACATTTTGAAGTGATTTTGAAGCCCATAAGCTGGTGCAAGACTCCAGGCAGAGTATTCAATGGGGGAGAATAAGCAAGAGGAAAGCTTCTTTGCTGGGGTCCAACCCCAGCAGGTCCAGGGGTCCCCAGAGGTGTGGACAGAGTCGGCGAAGAAGGAATGACACGGAGACAGCGTTCAGTTGATCAGCAGCCTAGCCAGGATCTCTAGCCAGGATCTCCAGCCAAGTTCTGTTCAGGATCTCCGGCGAATTTCTGGTCAGGATCTCCAGCGAAGTTCTGGTTAGGATCTCCAGCCAGGTTCTGTAGCCATGTTCCCTCGCTAGGTTCTCCAGCCAGGTTCTGTCCAGGTTCTCCAGCCAGGTTCAGTCACCAGGTTCTAGTCAGGTTCTCTTGCCAATTTCTGTAGTCAGGTTCAGTCCAGGATCTTTTGCCATGTTCTCTCGCTAGGTTCTGTCTCTAGGTTCTGAGGCCAGTTTCTGTCCAGGATCTTTTGCCATGTTCTGTCTCTAGGTTCTGTGTAGGTTCTGGTCTAGGTTCTGTGCCTCTTGGTTCTGTCTTCTAAGTTCTGTGTCTTGCTGTCTTGTTACATCTATATTTATACCAGTTGATTCAATCCTATCAATCTCTATTACAAAGGTTAGGGCGTTTCTTATCTCCATTCCAGGGAGTAAAGATTATGTAGCTTAAGCATGATTGTTCGTCGTTAAAGTGATTAATTACCAGCCTGGCACTTAGTTGAGGGGTTTTATTCCCTCCCTAACTTCAGGGGAAAATCCCTACCTGGGGAAACAACCTTTCTCAGAGAGGAAACCTTGGTTAAAACACATAGTGCCAAGAAGGTGAGCAAACATTTTAAGAACAGTATGCCATATATGCCAGGTCCTTTGAAACAGCAAGGACGGACCGGCTCCCGGCACTTCTTGAATAAGTGAGGAGCTTCTCAAAGTCCCAGGGAGATTCTAGAATGAAAGGGATGCAATGTGATCTTGGAGCTCCCTAATATTTCAGTTACTTTACTGCTGCATAGAACCATCCTCTTCCCTGAATAGATATCTCTTAATGAGTCTCTCAGCCCTCAGCAATATTATTGGCTCTAGGGGACCTGCCCCCCTTCCCCACTTGTTGCTGATTGGATCCAGGGTGGGCACCTGACTCCAGTTGGACTAATCAGATTCTCTCTGCCAGGAAATTGGAGCAGAGGCAGAGGGCTTTAGTATTAAGTCCACTGATGGCTATGCTCCATAGTGATAGGCCACAAACCCACTGTTAATGCTCTAAAGGGTTGCCTGGTCCCTGCCCTTCCTGGATCCTGGCTCTTCGGCTTCCCTCCATCCTGTGACAAACTCTGGCAATCTTCCAATATATTCTACTTTTGGCTGAATCAGCTTCAGTCCCTGGCTTCCAAAAGCACCTTAACTGCTACAGGCTGGCAGAGTGAGATGGGGTCAGAGTTAGTGGGTTTGAGGTTGTCTCTATGATCCCAGACTGGACTGTCCCTAAGAAATGGGTGCATCTAGTCAGTTTCCTGAGGAAATCATGAGATGCCAAAGGCTGCGAGACAGGGAAACCTCAGGGTATGAGTTTCATATTTCTGAAGATTTCCCTGAAGGCTGGTGTAGTAGCCAGCCTCCACTGTCCCCAGAAACCCCCACCTCCTATTGGTCAGGTCCTTATATAGGCCCCTCCCACGTTAAATAGGGCTGACCTGGGTGACCAACAGGATATGACAGGAGAGATGGTATGTGATTTTCAAGACTATATCCAGCCTCACTCTCCTGGATGGAGAAGCCAGCCGCCATGTTGTGAGGATACACACGCAGCCCTCTGGAGAGGCCCATGACGCGAGGAATTAAAGCTTCCTGCCGGCCATCTCTCTGTGAGTGACATGTCGACCACATTTCACGAGAAACCCTGAGTCAGAACCACCAGCTGAGCTGCTCCTGGATTCTGAGCCACAGAAGCTGTGTGAGAGAATACATGTTTATTGTGGCTAAGTTTGGGGGTAGTCAGTGGCCTAGCAATAGGTAACTCACACAACTGAGGATGAGGATGTGCTGGACTTGGAATATCTGCAGAAAGAAGTCACAAAAGGGATGACAGGATAAGATGGTGTGGCTCAGACTCGCCTCAAGGGATCTCAGGCACCAAAGACAGCCATGCAGACGCCCCACCTTCTCCTATATAGGAGATAAGGGGAGGGGGGCTCCTCTGGCTGTTGAGGACAGGGTTCCCAAATCCTTGGAAAGAACTGCTAACTTCCATGTCCTTTTAGGGTATGTCCGGCTTCATCGTCCTGAGAGCCAAAATAAAGTCACAACTCCCCTGATACTCAAAATACCAGGATTTCTGAGCGCCCAGCACAGTGATCGTCAAAGGTCCACCTTCTTTTTTCCTGAGGTAGGTCCAAGCATCCCAGAGTGCCTATCCATCCAAAGGAAGCCATCATGGTTCGTTTTTCTAGTAGAGGAGGAAACCAGAAAATCTGGTCTAGACCACAGAGGGGACCCAGTCTCAGCTGCACAGCCTTCCCCAAATCAGAAGCTTCAGCAGTTCCTCAGAGCACCTCTGAGGACGGGAAATATTGCCTTCACAAGACACCCAGGGACCCGTCCTAAAGGAGTGGCTCAGGGGTGTCCCAATTTCTTAGAACAAGAAGTCCAGGCCTTCGGTACAAGCCGTCCTGCAATGCTGAGTCAGTCTGCACGCTTCCCGGGAAAGGAAGGGAGACTCCAGGTGTGCTCATAGCGTGGGGACTGCTCCTGGCCTGTCTGGGCTTGCCATGTCCCTCAGGGAAAGGCAGGCCTCTGAGGGCTCCTGATGCTTCTCTTTTCTGCCTTCTACTTTTCCACATGCTTCTCACTCTACCCTCTCTACTTCACCCCCACCACATCTCACTGCCTGCAGGCCCAAGGTGCTCAGAGACCTTTACCCTCAGGGTCCACCTCCTAAATAGTCCCACTCCTTTCTCTCAAAGGTTCCTCTTTGGGGAAATTTCTGATGGGCTTGGCAACAGCATTGTGGTGACCTCTGCGCTCCTGATGTTATAGTCATGGTGTGGGGGCAGGGACCCTCACCCAAGCTCACTCCCCACCTCCCATGATGGGAGGAAGATTTTCTCCCACAATCCTGGGCTCAGCATGCAGAGAAGTGCCAAGAAGCCAGGGTAGGACCCTCCTGGGGACCTCTGCCCAGCCCCTAGTGGGATAAATGCACCCTTGGGTGGCCCCACACTACAGCCCCCACCATCACTCTTGTGTCCCAGCACAGACCTTACCATCACGACGGCTTTCAGGACCCTGCCTGCCACTCCCCATCCCTGGGCCAGCTGTCCGCATCCCAGAGCAGGGGTCTCAGCTGAACAGGGAAGTGAGGTCACTCCAGAAAACCTTGACTACTGAGTTGGGGTGAGACTGAGCTTGTAGTTATTCCCACTACATTCTGGAGAACTTTTAGACCTGGGAAGAGCTGGGGTGGTGCTTTTTCTGCTGCAGGCCTCTGTGAGTGTGAGCTGATAGGAAGGCCAGAGAAAGGACGAGGTCTGGGTGGTACCAGCCATGCTCGGTCCTCAGCATTGTCAGGGTGCAGCAAAGAAGGATGGAGCCACGGCCTTCCCGCACCCACAGCCAAGATAGCCCCAGAAGAGGAGGAGTCTGCTTCCCCACCTGGAAAATAGGAATAATGAAATTATAGCCCGACCCGGCATGGCTCAGTGTAGACCTATGAACCAGGAGGTCATGGTTCAATTCCCACTCAGTGCACATGCCCAGGTTGTGGGCTCCATCCCCAGTGGGGGGCAGGGCATGCAGGAGGCAGCCAATTGATGATTCTATCTCATCGTTGATGTTTCTCTCTCTCCCTCTTCCTTCCTCTCTGAAATCAATAAAAATAAAATTTTAAAAATAAGGAGATTATAGGAGTAATGCCTTTATTCAACCTCTGATGAGGTGAATTTTCCAGTGACACACTGGTAGGCAGAGCAGGGGTGGAGCGAGACCCTGAGATTTCAGAATTTAGGCTGAGTCCTGGCAGCAAAGCCAGGCAAACAGAGACAAGGACTGATGTTTTGACACTCATAAATCTGTCTGGAGACTCTCAGGAATATGATTGATGGGACTGAATCGGTGAATGAATTCATGACTCCAGGTGAAACCATTCGGGGAAACGGCCCTGTGAAATTGTGAAACCAGCCCTGACCGGTTTGGCTCAGTGGGTAGAGCATCAGCCTGCGGACTGAAAGGTCCCAGGTTCGATTCTGGTCAAGGGCATGTACCTCGATGTGTCTCTCTCATCGATGTTTCTAACTCTCTACCCCTCTCTCTTCCTCTCTGTAAAAAAAAAAAATCAATGAAATATATTTTTAAAAAAAAAGAAATTGTGAAATTATAAAACCTAACTCCTAGAGGCTGGCAATGGTCGAAAATTGGGAGCTACCCCTCAGCTCCCAGCCCCTGATGCGGTCTGCCTCAGCGCCACCTGCTGGCGGGCACTGACTGGCCAGCTCCCACTAGAGCCGGGAGCCTGTCACAAGGATGCGGGAGGAGTCTCTCTCCGGGAACAGCATTTACCTGATTTATTCCAGAGGGTCAGTCCAGAAAACATAGCAAAGCCTTGGAAAAGGAAAAAGAGATTCCTGCTTTTCCCTTCAGAGGGGGGCTTTCCCCGCTAGGCGTCCGCTGATGATGATTTGATTCTTTAAAGGTGCGTAAGATTGATTACCTTTGACTGACTTTATAATGCCATAGGAATAGAGGTAGCTTGTTCAAAACAGATTACAATGCAAGTGGTTACTGTTCACAGCCGTGCAAAGGAATTTTGTCCAGATGCTATTTTCAGCATCTTGCTGGCTGAATGAGCTCAAGAAAATCTTTGACATGTGTTTACTTTTTATTTGTATGAGGGCCAAGATTTTACCTTCCTTAAAAATATTTTTTTATTGATTTTTACAGAGAGAAAGGGAGACGGATAGAAAGTTAGAAACATTGATGAGAGAGAAACATCGGTCAGGATCAGCTGCCTCCTGTACGCCCCCTACTGGGGATCGAGCCCGCAACCAAGGTACGTGCCCTTGACCAGAATCAAACCTGGGACCCTTCAGTCCCCAGGCCGATGCTCTATCCACTGAGCCAAACGGGTTAGGGCCCAAGAGATTTCCTTTTTAAAAATTATACTTGAGCAGGTTCTTGGTTCCCAAGAAATGTACGAAGTCACACCTCCCTTCCCTTCCTGCTCCCCACCTGTCAGGTAGCACCAGCAAAAGCATTCTCTGGGTCCCCACTGTGCCCAGCACAGATTTCAAGGACAAGCTGCCCTGCCAACCTCTTCCTCCAGGCTGCCAGCTCCCGGGGCAGGGGGCAGCTCTGCTTCTCTCTGGATCTGCAGAGCTCGGTTGAATGAATTTATGAATATCATTAATTTGAACC
The DNA here is from genome assembly GCF_963259705.1 of Myotis daubentonii. Taxonomy (NCBI): domain Eukaryota; kingdom Metazoa; phylum Chordata; class Mammalia; order Chiroptera; family Vespertilionidae; genus Myotis; species Myotis daubentonii. Next base: position 203,156,565 of record NC_081842.1, read on the forward strand.
ACACCTCACTGCTGGTGAAAGTTCGGAACAGGAAGCCGGGCAGACCTACATGGGATATAACACTCCTGGGCCTCAGTTTCCACATCTGTGAAATGAGGATAATATTTCGTATGTGTTGAACATACAGATGGGAAGGAAGTCTTAAGTAACTACTGCATGTCTTCCATTTCCCTCTTTTAGTTTCTAGTCCTACCTCCCCACCCCCACCCGCCTCCCCCCACTCCCACCCCACCACCACCACCACCTCCAGGATGCTACATACAGGAACAGGGTCATTTCCTCTGGCTCTGCACCCTGCCAGGCCCACAGGAAGTGTTGGTTCATGCTCCCTGCCTGGCTCATGAATGAGAAGGGAAAGAGTAGGTGGCTGAGGGGCCCCTCATCAAGTGGACAAGAAGCAGGACTTGCCATAACCGGTTTGGCTCAGTGGATAGAGCATCAGCCTGCGGACTGAAAGGTCCCAGGTTCGATTCCAGCCAAGGGCATGTACCTTGGTTGCAGGCACATCCCCAGTAGAGGGTGTGCAGGAGGCAGCTGATTGATGTTTCTCTCTCATTGATGTTTCTAACTCTCTATCCCTCTCCCTTCCTCTCTGTAAAAAATCAATAAAATATAAAAAAAAAAAAAAAGCAGGACTTACTTAGCAGGAGCCTTGGCACAGATGCTGGGGGAGTTGAAGGGAAAGGCGGGTGTGCCTGGAAACAAACAGGGAAACTCCAAGAGAAAACCAAAGGGAGAGAGAGGCTGGATCTCAAGGAGCCTCAAGTCCCCACCCCAACCCCAACTCATCCCAAGCCACAGGAGCCCATCTGCTTCTCTGGCCCCCAAACAGTTTCATCAGCTAAGAATTGCTGACTCCCTGATAACTGGGATTCAGGCGTCACCTTGTGGCCATTGCTGAAACTGCCCACCCAGGCTGCGCAGAGCCCCGATGTTCAAGGTTCAGAGGGAGCCAAGCCAACACTTTTCCAACATTCCTAGTCTTCAGCCTCTTCATCCTCACCTTTCCCTTCCCATTTATTGAGCACTGACTGTATTCCAGGCTCAGTGCTCAGCCCTTTTTAGGACGTTTGCATGTCTAATTCTTGGAACAGCCTTGAAAGGTAGGTACCACTTAATACCATTTTACAGATGAGGAAACGGAGGCACGGAGAGGTGAAGGCGTTTTCCGAAGGCCACACAGCGAGGAAGTTGACCAGAAGGGCTTCTCGCTGAACAGGGGAGGGACAGTGAGGCAGGTGGCCCCGCTCTGAATATCCGTTGGCCTTGGGACCTTTCAGCTCTATTCCAGTATGTTTGGGGGGCCAGACCCTCTACGGGGCACTGGTAGCTCCTGTAATCCTCTGTCTTGATCCCATTAATCCCTTCCACAGCGCCAATCACCGTTTGTCTGGCCTGACTTACTTGTCAGGTGCCAGTCTCCGACTAAGACTGTGGGCTTCCTGAGAGCAGGGGCCTAGTCTGTCTTCTTCACTGTGTGTCTCCAGAGCTCTAACTTGATCTCAGAACACAGAGTAGGTCCCAATAAACATTCATGAGTGAAGTAATAAATCAATGAATAATACAAGGTTTTAAACACAAATTAGTCCCCGCCCTGAAGGTGCTGACAGCCTCGTAAGGCAGACTGATAGAGGGCAAAAGTGGTTCCTGTCCCCCCACCCTGCCACCCTCATCTCCTCTCGGTGCTTTGCCAGAGGGAACTAAGGGCCTCATGGCAGGCTTCCTGGGGAGGGATGAGGCAGCGGAGCTGAGAACTATGAAGGAAGGTAGGGGAAAGACACTCCAGGTAGAGGCCACATGAGCCAGTGCCTGGAGAGGAGGGCCTGCATGGTGTGCACACGAATTCTAAGCCTCAATGAGGAACGTAAAGGGGGTAAGGGAGGTTTGCAGGGAAGCCATCAAGTGAGCCATTGGAAACAATCCCTCCCTCGCCTCTGCCTCAGATTCCTCGTCCACAGAACGGGAATAAGAATGGAACGAGGCAGGGCCTGGCACACAGTAGCTTTGAGGTCTCCCCACCACTAGATGAACTTCAGGAGGATGACCACCAGCGGCCAGTATCAGGGCCCCAGAATCCAAGCGGAAAATGGTCTGAGACCCAGTGCAGGAGGGACCATGGCATCCAGCGGGCTTAAGTCAGCAGCTCTGAGATGGCAGCATCAGGAGACTCCTTGGGGTCCAAGCATCCGATCCCCATGAGATGAAGGAACTTCATCCTACAATGCATGGAGCCAGGCCAAAGACCTGGGATGGGCCTCACACGGAGGGTACGGGATGGAGACTTAGACACCCGTCATTCATCCTTTCCTCCAACAGATGTTTATCAAGCAGCTCCTATGTTTTGGCCGTTAGACGCCCTGGGGATGCCGCAAATAAACCAATACAGTGTGTGAGTTTGTGTGTGTGCATGTGTGTGGTGTATGAGATGCTGAAAAGTCCTAGGGCTAATAAATTAAAGATAGACAGGGAAATAGGGACGGTGGGAATGGTTTGCAATTTTAAATAGGATGGTGCAAGGAGACCAGAGATGTGGTAGGAGTAAGCCATGAGGATATCTGAGGGAGGAGTGTCCAGGCAAAGGGGAAGGCACGTGCAAATGCCCTGGGTTATGATTGCGCCTGCTGTGGTTCAAGGAGCAGTGAAGAAACTTGGGGGTGGGGGCTGGAAGGAGGGAGCCAGATGGCGCAGGGTCTCACAGGCCACTGGGATGCCCACATGAGGATACAGCGCGTAGTGACAAAGGTGCGCAATGGAGACAAGCACAGAGCCGCTCGTTAGACAACTTGAAACTGTGTCTCATCACCCAACCACACCTCCCACAGTGCAGCATGAATTAATATTTTCTATAAATCCTGTAATTATCCTGTGAATAGCGCAATTATATTGCATTGTGTTTGTGTGTATTAAAAGCATTTGTTTGTTAAGTGTAAACACTTAAAATATAACATGTATTATGCAACACTTTTTACTTTTTTTTTATTTAATAAACTGGAAGCCTTAACAGGGGAAGCAGAGGAAACTTTTCTTGACCTCCAAGAGTTTCCTGGAGACGGGTCTACACTCACACTCACCCACACCCTCACATACACACACTCACACTCACTCCACCTCAGGTGGCCTTGGGCAGATCCCTGCAGTGTCTTCCACTACCTCTGCCTCACCTGACCCAGCCCTTGACCATGTACAGAGAGCATCTTCATGGACCTTTGATACAAAATGGACAGAGATTAGTGTGTCCATTTTACAGATGGATATGCTGAGGCTCTGAGAGGACCCTGCTGAAAGTGGCTGAGGATGGAGCAGGGAGTCTGAAGAAGGCAAGATGAATATGGGGGAAGATTTAAAAGTTTAAAGTGGGGAGAAGAGCAGGAGAGTGTCCTTGCTAACCATCTGAAGGATCATGACCTCAGATAAATCTGGGTTTGAGTCCCAGTCCCACCGTTTATTAACTACTAGAGGCCTGATGCACAAAATTCGTGCAAAGGGCTTGGCCCCCACCACCACCGCGGCTTCGCCCAGAAGGTCATCTGGTCTGATTGCATATTACTCTTTTATTATTATAGATGGGTAAATTCCTTGAACTCCCTGAACCTCGATTTGCAAATCTCTACAATGGGAATAATGCCAGTACCTCGTGATTTTGTTATGCAGATTAAAATGAGGTAGTATGGGTGAAACAGCTGCTGTTATTATTGTTATTTTCAATCTTACCAAGTCCTGGGGTAAGGGGTGGGGTGGGACAGAGTGGGGAGGAGGCTGTTCAGATTACACCCCACCCAGCCACAGTCATGCGCTGGCGGACTCCAGTTATTGTACACTTGTCACAGTTCAGCATTTCCATCACCCTTGTTTATACTTTACAGAGTGCTGTCATTTATTCATTGGACATTTCCTGAGTGCCTCCTGGACAAACCAGCACAGTGTCGGGCCCTGGGTATCTCCTGACACTGTCCCTGCACCCAGAGAGCAGACATCAAGTAGTTAACCATACAAGTAAACACAGAGTTAGGAACTGGGTTAAGGGCTGGGAGAGAAAAATGTAGAGGGGCCAGGAGAGAGCATCACAAGAGGCCCCAATTCAACCTCAACAAACCTGCACAGCAGCACCAAGGATAACTCTCACCCCCAATGCCTGGGATGGAGACCTTGGACCCCAGAGCAGGGCAGGCACTGGCCCCAGGGCACCGATGAGGTAGGGTGAAGGTCCCAGGAAGTCAGCATCCAGCTGACTCCTTCCCCACGACGCTGGCCCAGGGGAAGGAGAGCTCTGCCAAAGGAATCCCCCTGGAGTGAGGCCTGCCGAGCTGCCAGGAAAGGGAAAGGGACCTTCATGGAGTCCTAGTCCCTTCACATCTGCTTTGCATCACCTGAGGGGCGAGGGGCTGGCTCAGGCCCCTAGGTTCTGAAGGGCACCAACGGGGGCAGGGGGGCCCCGGTTACACACAGCTATGCCAAGCTTGGACTCTGGCGGGGAGGGTTGCTCCCCAGGGGAGGATGTGCCAGGCTGGCTTGGCCGGGTGTCCACCTTGCAGGCAGAGCAGGCCAGAGGCTACGCTGACTCTGAGTTGAGTTTATTGAGCTGCTATTTGGTAATGACCAACCCATGGGCTCTGTTTTGCTACTTGCAAAGCCCTTGCAAAGCCCCTATCTCTTCTGATCCTCACCAAAAACCTGGCAGGAAAGAAAAGGCACTGGGCATGGAGCTGGAAGACCAGGGGCCAAGTTCTACCAAGTGCCACATGTCTTTCATTCAGTCACTCAACAAACATTCACAAAGCAGCTACAGTGTGCAGGGCACTCTACTAAGTGCAGTGAGCAAAAACAGACCAACCACCCTAGCCGGTTTGGCTCAGTGGATAGAGCACTGGCCCTCGGATTAAAGCATTCAGGGTTCGATTCCGGTCAAGGGCACCATTCCCCGCCCTGGTCAGGGCAAGTGCAGGAAGCAACCAATCAATGTGAGACACATCAATGTTTCTCTCTGTCTCTCCTCCTCCCTTCCACTCTCGCTAAAATTAAATGGACCAGGGAGAGGTCAATGGGGGGAAAAGGAGACATATGTAATACTTTAAACAATAAAGAATTTAAATTTAAAAAATATAAATAAATGGAAAAATATCCTCGGGTGAGGATTAACAACAACAAAAAGTTTAAAAAAAAAACACAGACTTACCAAGGACTCTTCAAACAGAAAGTAATCAAATAATCATATAAAAGCCAGGAGTTCGATTCACAGGCCTTATCCATGTGGCATCTCTCCCTGTCTCAGCCAATCCATATGTATGTCCTGTTGGCTCTACCCTGTCCATCCCAAGTCCAACCACTTCTCGCTCAGACTTCAGCTAGACTCCCTGTGTTAAAATCCCAGCTCCATCACTAACCAGCTGTGCAACCTTAGGTAAGCTCCTTAACCTCTCTGTGCCCCTGTTTCCTCATCTGTAACATGGGTACCTATCCCTTAGGGTTCTCATGAAGTGCCAGTTGATGAACTGAAAAGTGTAAAGTGCTCAGAATAATGCCTGGCACAAAGTGAGCACTAAACAGGGTGGGACAGAAATAGATTTACAGTTGTTCGTATGGAAAATAGTACAATAATTAATAAATAATAATACAAGAATTATCTGTGTTTTGTGTAGTCATAACTGTAGACCTACTTTTACACCACCCTGTATAAGCATTTTATAAAATAAATAAAAGATATTAGCGACTTCCATTTGAGAGCATCCTGGGCACTGAGAACTGTAGCAGCTTCTTTATTTACATTACCGTTAATCTCCACATTCCTCTATAACAGTGCTTCTCAACCTTGGCTGCACATTAGAATCACCTGGGAATCTTTTTAAAATCCTGATTTCTGGGTCTCATCCTCCAGAAATTCTGTTTCTTTGTTACTAATGTTGTGGCCCCAGCCCATAACAAAGAGACAGAATTTCCGGAGGATGAGACCCAGAAATCAGGATTTTAAAAAGATTCCCAGGTGATTCTAATGTGCAGCGAAGGTTGAGAACCACTGCTGTGTAAGATAGTTCTTATAGTTCCCATTTTACAGATGAAGAAACCGAGACCCAGGTGAAGCCACTTGTCTGAGCTGACCTAAGCTGACTAGCAGCCCTCTGTACTGTACTACACTACAGTGGGGCCTTGACTTACGAGTTTAATTCGTTCCGTGACGGAGCTCGTAACTCAAATTACTCGTATGTCAAATCAATTTTCACCATTACAATGAATTGAATGCTGGACTGATGTTGTGGCGTTCACTGTGACGTTCGCTGCGCCAACTAGCGGTGGGGTATCTGAAGCTGGCTTGTAACCCGAATTTTAGCTCGCAACTCAAAGCAAAAAATCGGCTGAGAGACGGCTCGTATCTCGAAAAACTCGTTAGTCGGGACACTCGTAAGTCAAGGCCCCACTGTATGTTGCTTTTCTCCACCACAAAAGCAGGGGGATGGATGAGGCCTGTCTTGGACCTTCTCACTCACACTCACAGCTGAAGACCCCTCCCATATATGAACCATCCCAGGCTTGCAAAAGCCTGGGAAGATTTCCTAGTTGTGCAGTGTAACTAATAGCTCAGAGCTACAACCATCTCATTAAGCAATTAGCTCTGGGAGAGCCAAGGCGAGGAAGTGACTTCATTGGTCACTTGACACCACCCTGCTGCTGGGGCTGGAGGTAATGGGGATAATCATGGCAGTGATGGTAATGACATTGATGGTGATGTTGTCAAGTGATGGAAAGATGACAGCTCTGTCAGATCTTGATGTCGGTGGAGGAGGCGACGGGACCGGTAATTGACTTGGTGGTGGTTAAGGTGATGGCTAATGCTGGTGGCAGATCCTAGCATTGATGGAGAGGTGACAGTGGCAGTGATGACCCTGTGGCCGGGCTCTCAGCCTCCATTCCACCCTCCTAGATGGGAAGGTTGGAAAGCCAACAAATACAGTTCCCTCCCTCGCAGCGTTTGCACGTGGAACAGGCAAATTAGATTCAGGCAGGCAAGACTGGGAGCTAAGTGAGACTCAGTCGTTTCTGCGCTTCATTTATAAAATAGGGACACAATAGGACAGTACCTGCCACATAATAAGCACTATGTAAGTGTTGGTTGTTGTTGCTATTATTGTTTTTTAAATTTATTTCATCTCTTTCCTGCCCCCTTTTGGCTGTTTCTGCCCGCTAGCAAGGCTGCAAGAACAGGAGGTGTTTGTGCAGCAGCTCTCTGGTGTCAGGTGTCCGGCATTCTCTCCAGCTTCCAGATGGCCCAGAGGCCGTGGCAGTGGTGAAAGCAGTTTCTTAAATGCAGCTCCCTGACCCCTGGATTGAAGCTTCTTGAATTCACAGCCCAGCTCCAGAAATAGTGGCTCTCTTGGTGGATCAGTTGTGTAGAGTTCTAGGAGTCATTCCTGGAGGCGTGGTCACTGAGCCTCTCCAACAATTGTCCGATATTGAATACCTTCCTGCTAAAAAGACCAAGGGAGGTTTCTGTTTCCTGCCCTAATCCCTGACAAATACAGTTTGAGAGCCTGATGGTTAAAGCCAGGGGTCCTCAAACTTTTTAAACAGGGGGCCAGTTCACTGTCCCTCAGACTGTTGGAGGGCCTGACTATAGTTTTTAAAAAAAAAAAAAAAAAAAAAACCACTATGAACAAATTCCTATGCACACTGCACATATCTTATTTTGAAGTAAAAAAACAAAACGGGAACAAATACAATATTTGTATTTGCATGTGGCCCGCGGGCCGTAGTTTGAGGACCCCTGATGTAAGGCCTCAAAGGCCTCATCTGATCTGCTCCCCAGCCTTTTGTGAGGATGCCTATCAAGAGTCAGAGCTAGGGCCCTAACCGGTTTTTGCTCAGTGGATAGAGCGTCGGCCTGCGGACTCAAGGGTCCCAGGTTCGATTCCGGTCAAGGGCATGTACCTTGGTTGCAGGCACATCCCCAGTGGGGAGTGTGCAGGAGGCAGCTGATTGGTGTTTCTCTCTCAGTGATGTTTCTAACTCTCTATCCCTCTACCTTCCTCTCTGTAAAAAATCAATAAAATATATTTAAAAAAAAAAAAGAGTCAGAGCTAGGAAGGTTAAAGACCACCATGTAGCTGTTTCCTCCACCTGGTGGGGGCTGTGAAGGGGGTGAGAAGCTTTGGATGACTACAAATTTGCATATAGGTAAAATGGGGCTTCTGGGCTTGCCAAGAGATGGACCAGGACTCTGACCAGGAAGTGCTGACATCCCTCCATGTCCTGCCTTCGCTGGACAAGGCCCTTACAATCACTCTCCCAATGACTCCCCTTACTGCTCACTTCAGCTGTTGTTCTTTGTGGCTAGAGATGCTATTTAGGGAACTGATGCCCTGGGCTGAAGCATCCACTTGGCAGAGCCCAGGTTGGGTGCCCTGTCCTATCTGCGAGAGTGTGGGAGGAGGGGTCTGTGGTCCCTCCCAGCTTCAGTAGTAGGCAGTGGGGCTGTGATGTCCAAAGGTTCACACAGTGGGGGCTTCTCCCTAAAAAGAAAGGGGATTTGACTGCAGGGCAGCCAGAAGCCAACCAAAACCCACGCAGTAAGGATGCCTGGTGGTGATGGTGGAATAAAGCTGAAAGAGAAGCTGCCTTCTTTATTAAAACCAAACCAAGGTTGGGGGCAGCCAGACCTTTCAGCCCTGGCAAGACCCAAAGTCCACTGTGATCACCCAGGGACTTCTGCTGTCCCCACCACAAGTGCCCCTGTGGGCACTGGTCCATCTTTCACACTCTAAGTCAAGAGCAGAGGGGACACTGCCCCTTCCCTTTATAACCCAGTGTAGAGCAGGAACCTGATATTCAACCAAGATGCTATCAGTGGCCCAGGGAGACCAAAGGGGAAAGAGGCACCGACATCTCTTCACTTATTCCATGTCCACTTATTTAGCACCAACCGGGTACCCATTAGAGCAGAGAATGAGGGCCCTACCCCATGGAGCTTACAATCTAGTGGGGAAGACACTCTAACTAGTAGCAAACAAGCAGACAAGGTAAGTGTGGGGCTGGAAGCACAAGGAGGATGCGATGGCGAGGAACTGGGGGAGCCCCTTAAGAGTGGATTCGGGGAAGCACTCTTCACGCTAAAGCTGGGAGGATGAGCCAGCCGAGCTCTAGGCAAGCTGGGCTCCACGTCCCTGCGGCAAGAACAAGCCTGTGGCGAAGAAAAGTGGCAGTGTTGCTGGAGCATGAGGGCCAGGGGTGGGAGGAGGAGATGAGGTTAAAGTCAACTGGATAAAGAAGTGGCATTTTAGCCCTAGCCTGTTTAGCTCAGTGGATAGAGCCTCGGCCTGCAGACTGAAGGGTCCCGGGTCCAACTCCAGTCAAGGCGCATGCATGCCCGAGTTGTGGGCTCAATCCCCCATAGGGGGCGTGCAGGAGGCAGCCGATCAATGATTCTCAGCATTGATGTTTCTATCTCTCTCTCCCTCTCCCTTCCTTCCTGAAATAAATAAATATATATTAAAAATATTTTTTAGGGCGGGGGGAAAAAAAAGGAGACATATGTAATACTTTTTGTAATACTTTAAGCAATAAAAAAAATATTTTTTTTTAAAGTGGCATTTTATTATCAGTAAGGGCTGTCCTTTGATAAGAGGAGGAACTCATCCTCAGGAATGAATCAGGAAGTAGAAGATGGGCACAGTGCGGGCAGGTGTACAGATTCAGTGGTGGTAAGGTGAGGGCTCCCCCCACACTGGGTTCCTGTGTCCTCGTCAAGTCATCACTGCAAGGGGGAGGGGGAAAGTGGCAGGACATGTGTCCTTTAGGCCACATTGGGTTTCCGCTGTCCTGGATAGAGCTATGATAGAGCCCTGAGGAGCCCAGCCCTAATCGGCCCTCATTCTCCTGGGCACCTCCTGGCAGTTTCCCTAGGGCTGTGGTCGGCAAACTCATTCGTCAACAGAGCCAAATATCAACAGTACAACAATTGAAATTTCTTTTGAGAGCCAAATTTTTTAAACTTAAACTATATAGGTAGGTACACTGTTATTAACTTAATTAGGGTATTCCTTAGGCTTAGGAAGAGCCACACTCAAGGGGCCAAAGAGCCGCATGTGGCTCGCGAGCCAGTTTGCTGACCACGGCCCTAGGGAAACAGTGGCACTTCCTTGACTGACACTTCCCTGGTCGCTGAGAAGAGGCCAGTGGTAGCAACTGAAGCCTCAGTCTTCACAATCAGTCACAAAGTCAACTACAGCCACATCATAATCACCCTCACCTCACACCAACAGATACAAGGACAGGATAGGAAAGCCTCAAGGGCACCCTGACCATGAGAGTTGGCAGGGCCCCTGTCCCTTCTTGGGCCTGTGAAGGCAATGGGACTGCCCTGGGTCAGAGCCGGAGCTCGAGCCCACCAGCTTGAAAGAGCCGATTCTGTGAATCTCTTCAGAATGTAGGTGGGCAACTTGAAACCAGCCACAGTGGAGGGCTTTGGGCTATTTTTCCCAGCATGTTCATCAGCATATCTCTGGACAGAGCCCTGGGGACTCTGAGGCCTTGATCCCCACCACTTGCCTCTGTAAACTCCAGAGCCTGGAGCAGGGCCAATGGAAGGAGCCAGTCAACGTGTGCATAGTTCTAGAACAGTGATGGCGAACCTATGACATGCGTGTCAGAGGTGACACGCAAACTCATTTCTTTGGTTGATTTTTCTTTGTTAAATGGCATTTAAATATATAAAATAAATATCAAAAATATAAGTCTTTGTTTTACTATGGTTGCAAATATCAAAAAATTTCTATATGTGACACGGCACCTGACTTAAGTTAGGGTTTTTCAAAATGCTGACACGCCGAGCTCAGAAGGTTCGCCATCGCTGTTCTGGAGGGCAGGTCCTCCGGTGAGGGCCTGCAGGGGAGGTCGGAGGTCACATCCCCGAAGACACACCTGATGGTGGACCAGGAGCTCTGGGCATCAGCTCAGGGCCATCCCCTTCACCAGAGACTCTGCAGTCGCCCAGGAGCCTTAGGCCTGTGGCTCTCAGCCCGGCAGCCTGACTCACCTTCCTGAAGTTGGAATCATGAGGTGGGTCTGTCCTGGGAGGGACCAAAGGCTGCTTCTCCCTGTTCCTGATCCCAGGATGAGCCCTGACCTTGGTCATAGACTGGTCTGAGCCTGGTGACAAAGATCTCCACCCAAGCCCTGAGAGCGCCCCACCCAGCTTCTGGGTTGGACACTGATTGGGCCACAGAAAACACTCTCACCTCCATCTGTGCCTGACACAGGCCCTGGCTCAGCCCTGGAATCATGACAAGCCTAATCCTTGAGCCCAAAGGGGAGCAGGCCAGGAGCCGGCTTGGCTCAGCACCGTTGTTCGCCTCTGCAGTTGGGGCTTGAGCTCCTGCCTGGAGAGCAAACCGCGAAAACAAAACCAAATAAAGCCCATCATCATATCCTCCTTGCTTTAGTGGCGGCACATCCCGTCTTAGGAAATGACGCCTAGAAGCAAAGACTCTGTTCTAAGGCCCTAAACCCTGCCTGCCCCTGCTGGGCTTCCTGTTTGATTTGGAGGATTCTTGCCTTAAACGCCCCCTCCCCACTATCTCCCAAGTAGCCTCCAGGTCCCCAGGAAGAGAGGGAGCTGTGAAAGCCCAGGAACTTAATCTGAGAGCGCATGGGAGGTGAAGGCTAGGACCTTATCTGGCTTATGGGCTGAGGCAAGACCCTTCCTCTCACTGGGTCTCAGTTTCCCCATTTATAAAGTCTTGTGCCAGTTTATGATGGGATACAGTCTGAGAAATAGGTTGTTAGGCAATTGCGCTGTGCAAACATCATAGAGTGCACTTACACAAACCTAGATGCTATAGATATGGTCTAGCTGCCTCTAGCCTCTTGCTCTGTAGGGAAGGAAAAATAATTTTCCCTCTATGCTTCTGGGTTCTTGGCTGACATATCCTCTAATGAGAGACAGATTGACAAGAGAAAAACAAACAAAAGTTTAATAATATGTATACCTCCTGTATATATGGGCGGGATCCAGGAAAATTCTGTAACTGGCCCAAATGGCTGAAGCCACCACCTTAAATATTATTTCCAGCTGAAGATAAAAGGTGTTGAGGATGGAGACAGCTCTGGGCGGCTACCAGGAAAAGCACAGTAAGGTTATTATGCAGATTTCAGTCTTGGCCTTCTAAATTGATATGAGTTACTAGAGGAAAGGTCACCCCAACGCCCACTTCCAGGTACAGCAAGGGAGACACAAGTGGATATTTTCCTTACGAAAATCAATACCTTACGAAGGGTGTAACCTCTACTTGGTTTTCAGAGTTTCTCCCTGTCTGTTCTCCTTAAAATTAAGCAGCCTAAAGTAACCCTATGCCAAAGAGACATATTTGAGGATGACAAATTCTGCTTCCCTACAGCTCTCAGGCTACAAACCTGTATAGCACGTTACTGTACTGAAGACTGTAGGCAATTATAACACAATGGTAAGTAAGTGTGTAATGCGTTGCTCTGCAAAGTCAGCATGCTACAAGGCTAAGACGTCACTATGCAATATGAACTTTTCAGCTCCAGTATAATTTTATGGGACCACCATCCTATATGTATGTGGTCAAAGGTGACCCAATCTCATCATTTGGTGCACAACTATATAGTGAGAGACTTAGCCTTCCAGCTCTAATATCCAAAGTTAAGGACTATGATGGCCTCTCTGCCTCAAGGTTGGAAAAATCCTCACCGCTATCAAGGGATCCGGGCTTTAGAGCTGGACCAGCCTTGGGGATCCTCAGATCCCACCCCTTTATGTTAGCCCAGACAAGAGAAAGATTTGCCCCAGGAAGCTAGAAGTGAGTTCCCTCCTACCCACCTCCTTTGACAGAAAACTGCTTAAAGATAAAAGGTGTCTGTTTGCCTATCTGCTGGCCCCTACCCAGACTGAGTGTAATCTGGGCTCCCCACCGCAGGGGCCCAGCCCAGACTGAGGGAAAACAGAAGAAGGGACCACTGGGAGAAAAGGGATGGGAGGGTGGGTGGAGCACTGGGATTTACTGACCAAGCAGTAGTAGGGAGGAGGGTGGGGCTGGCGTGAGGGGGAGCAGGACACAGAAGCCCCACCCACTCGGACGTCAATTCAATTCCCAGCCTCCCTCCCTCCCTTCCCCGCGGCTCATTCCCCAGGGCGGGCTCCTCCGTGGGAACTGCTGTTTCGGCAGCAGGCGCCCAGCCAGGAATGAGGCTGGGTTGCAGGGCAGGCAGTTTCCTGGGCAGCCACTGGGGAAGCCCCAGACAGGGCTGCCCCTTGCTTGGTCCTGGGGAAGCGGGTGGCTCTGGGCGGTGCCCCTCCGTGGGCTCAGGGAACCAGACACCTACTTCTGCAGCCTTTGGAGCGGCAGCGGAACAACACCTGGGAGCTGGTTAGAGACGCAGACTCAGGTGCTTCCCAGACCTGCTGATTCATAATCTGTATTTTAACAAGCTCCCCAGGTGACTCCTATGCACATTCCGATTGAGAAGCCCTATTCTACAAGAGGTTGGTCGGCCTATGTATGCACTTACAGGTTTAAAAATCCTATGTAATAAAAGGGTAATATGCAAATCGACTGAATGGCAGAACGACCAGTTGCTATGACGCTCACTGACCACCATGGGGCAGACGCTCAATGCAGGAGCTGCCTCCTGGTGGTCAGTGAGCTCCCACAGGGGGAGCACCGCTCAGCCACAGGTCCAGCTGATGGCAAGCAGGGCAGAGGTGGTGGGAGTCTCTCCTGCCTCAGCGCTAAGGATGTCTGTGGCTTAGGCAAGCTCCTTGCAGGGAGCAGGCCTAAGCTGTCAGTTGGACATCCCCTGAAGGCTCCTGTACTCAACCCCCCCACTTCCCCACCTCCAACCCCCAATTCACAAATGTTGTGCACCAGGCCTCTAGTAAATAAGTAAAAGGCATTACAAAACTTCCAATTATAAAATAAATAAGTCCTGGAGATGTAATGTACAGCATGGTGACTATAGTTAACATTACTGTATTGCATATTTGAAAGTTGCTAAGAAACAGATCTTAAAAGTTCTCTATCACAAGAAAAATTGTAACTATATGGTGACAGATAACTAGACGTATTGTGGTGATCATTTCACAATATATACAAATATGGAATCATTGTACACCTGAAACACATTATATGTCAATTATATCTCAATGAAAAAATAAACCATAAAAAGACAGATTATCTTCCTTTTTCTTCTTTACATTTCAGTTATAGCATTATCTTCATTTCCCCTCCAAAAAATATTAGGAGTGTATAATTAGTATCTATTATCTGTGAATTGCATTTCATTACAGGGAAGAAGATATTGCAAGATACTTGTTAAAAAGAGAGGTGGGGTCTGCTGGGACTGGGAATCACTGATGAGCAGCCACTCCTGTTTTTATTGGCATCAGCCTTGAGGGGATAAAATAGGAGCGAGCAGCCCTTGAGCCTGAGAAGCTTCTACTCTAGCAGAGGAGATGAGACAAAATGGGAATGAAATAGGAGTCAGTCTCTTCCATTCACATCTTCTATGATTTAAGGTAGTGGGGGGGTTGAGTACAGGAGCCTTCAGGGGATGTCCAACTGACAGCTTAGGCCTGCTCCCTGCAAGGAGCTTGCCTAAGCCACAGACATCCTTAGCGCTGAGGCAGGAGAGACTCCCACCACCTCTGCCCTGCTTGCCTAAGCCTCAGTTTCCTCACCCATGAAATGGGCTTTATCATCAGTCATCTCCACCTGCCTCCCCACAGGGTTGCACAGGCTCAGAGGAGCAGGGGGACAGGGAGGGGCCCTGTGAACTGCCTGGAACCTGAGTGAGGTGAAACCCAGGAGTGCCCTGCTCACAGCTCTACCCTCTGCTGTCCCTCTCTGTCCTTCAGAGTTTGCCCTGAGCCCTCTGATTCTCTCTCAGAGCTTCATTCTCTATGATCTCCTTCTCTCTACACCAGTGGTTCTCAACCTTCTGGCCCTTTAAATACAGTTCCTCATGTTGTGACCCAACCATAAAATTATTTTCATTACTACTTCATAACTGTAATGTTGCTGCTGTTATGAATCGTCATGTAAATATCTGATATGCAGGATGGTCTTAGGCGACCCCTGTGAAAGGGTCGTTCGACCGCCAAAAGGGTCGCGACCCACAGGTTGAGAACCGCTGCTCTACACCCTTCCTGTGCTGAAAAAAGAAAAGAAAAAAAAGGAAGAAAAAACACCACTTGTCTGAATCTTGCTCCAAATTAGCCAATTAGCCCTGTTTCTGTGAGGGCAAGCATGATTGAGTGCTGACTACATGTTGGCATCGACTTTTAAGCCGCCCTGAGTGTAGGTGATAATGACCCAATGAACAGATCAAGAAAAAATGAAATACTAATACATGCTACAACATAGATGAACCTTGAAAACATTATGCTGAGTAAAAAAGACAAATTGCAAAGACCACATATTATATGATTCCATGTATATGAAATGTTCAGAATAGGCCAATCTACATAGAGACAGAAAATAGTTTAGTGGTTCCCTAGGACTGTGACCTGAGGGGGTTGGGAAAAAATGGGGGAGTGACTGCTAAAGGGGACATGGTTTCCATAGGGGGTGATAAAAATGTTCTAAAATCAATTATGGCATTGGTTGAATAACTCCGTGAGTATACAAATCAATATTGACTTGTACACTTTATACGGGTGAAGTGAGAGACCGCTCCTGTATCAAAAGTTTAGTGCCTTGCCCTAGCTGGTTTTGTTCAGTGGTTAGAGCATCGGCCTGCGGACTGAAGGGTCCTGGGTTCACTTCCGGTCAAGGGCACATGCCAGGGTTGCGGGCTTGATCCTCAGTAGGGAGCATGCAGGAGGCAGCTGATCAATGATTCTCTCTCATCATTGATGTTTCTATCTCCTCTCCCTTCCTCTCTGAAATCAATAAAAAAATATTTTTTAAAAAAGTTTAGTGCCTAGTGTGATTCCAAGCTCTTGTTTGGCAACCCAAAGCTGAGGAGGAGGCAATGTAGGGACCAAGACTCTCCCCAGAACTCCTTTTCCCTTCCAACTACCTTAAATCATAGAAGATGTGAATGGAAGAGACTGACTCCTATTTCATTCCCATTTTACAAAATAGGAAACAGGTCCAGATAGGGAAAGTGTCTTACTCATGTCACAAAGACTCAATGATCATAGAAACTAAGTTCCCTTTTAAAATCAATCAAAGAATGAATATGTGAAATTTGTACAGGGGAGAAAGACTCATATATAACATTTGAAAGCCAGTTGGACTTTTCAGAGTGTATGTAACCCAGCCATTCATTAGGACAATTAAATTTTGTTTTTGGTGAAAAAGAAAAACTGTATTGAGTATACCCCTTCTCTCTCTCTCTCCCACCCCTTCTCTGTCATCTTCTCTCTCCTCTTCCTATAACCTCAAGTCACCCCACTCCCATCACAATGATGTTTATGTCCTGTGATTGGGCAAACATTGGACCAATTACCTTTGGGAATAGAGGTGTCTACAGTATGGCGATTGACAGTACATGAATTTGTTAATTGCTCTTCCTAGTGCCAATAGAAGGAAAGAGGAAAAGAAATCTGTGCCTTTCCTTAGAGAGCTTGATTCAAATGTGTGGGGTGGTCACAGCACCAGGCCACTCTCACAAGGCCCTGCCCCTATGTAGTTCCAGCCCCATCCAGTCTTCCTGGGGAAAATCCCTTCTACTTTCTGGACCCCAATACCCCAATTTTCCCATTTATAAAGTGCAAAGAGGGTGAACAAAATGACTGTCAAGGTTCTAGGAATGTGTGGCTTAGCACCCTCTCTGCTGCCCTGACTGTCTAGGAACAAGCAGGGGGGAGATAGGGCAGAAGTCAGTCCAGCAGAAGCAATGGGAATGTCACCTCATTAAGGAGGCCTTCCATGATTACACCATCTAATGATGTAATCGATCTCCCCAGTTATCTTTCTCACTATCTCTCTCTTTTTTCACATACATACATGGTTGCTCCCTCTTCATTACCCTATTTGATTTTCTTCTTAGCACTATCTGAAATGTCTTATATTTTTTATTTTTTCTCTTTTCGTCTTATATATTTTCACCGGTCATATTGAAATAATCTTTGGCCAACTATATATAAATCAAAGCTTCAAAAATAGTTACTGACCACCTTCTCTGGGGCAGATGAGGAACTGACTGAGGGGGGTTGGTGACTTGCTTAAGGAAGCACAGGACCTGAGAAGGCTGAGCACAGGCTGGCAGGAGAGTTTTCTGCCAGCCACCAAGAAGCCCCTGCAGACGGGGCTGCAGAAGGGCCTGAGACGCTGGGTCAGGAAAACCAACCTCCCAGTTCCAGCTTCCTTCCATCCTCCATAAAGGCCCTGGGTTTGTGCAAGTGTAGTGGAATGCGCATGCGCCCACATACTCTACGGCCCAGAGCCAGCACAAAGGCCCGACTTGTTCGGTGCTGTGTGACCTTGGGGAGTCAGGCAGGTACCTCCCTTCTCCAAGCAGTGTTTCCCCTTCTCTGAACTTGGACTTTAAGGCTGGCCAGGCTGTAACAAGGGACAATTGACAAGGGACAATCAAGAGAGTGCGTTAAAAATCCCTACCTCGCCGAAACCGGTTTGGCTCAGTGGATAGAGCGTCGGCCTGCGGACTGAAAGGTCTCAGGTTCGATTCCGGTCAAGGGCATGTACCTGGGTTGCGGGCACATCCCCAGTGGGAGATGTGCAGGAGGCAGCTGATCGATGTTTCTCTCTCATCAATGTTTCTAACTCTCTCTCTCCCTTCCTCTCTGTAAAAAATCAATAAAATATATTAAAAAAAAATCCCTACCTCGGTATATTCTGAGTTTGTTACCTTTCTCCAACGGTGGAAGATTGCGGGAAAGCAGAGGAGCGCTGTGTAGAGTTGAACAAACAGCGCGATCTCTCTGGGCTTCTGAAAATAGTGGATGACTAGGACCAGGCCAGGTGATTTATAAATTCCTTCCAGCGCCAAAAACAAACAGAAACACCTGGAACATTAGTGGTCGGACTCCGCTACAAACCACCGCAAACTCCCTCCCGTCCGCCCCTACAGAGCGCAATCCCTTTAAGTCCAGGGTCAGGGCCGGCTCCGCTGGGGCCAATCACCGAGAACAGAAGTTCTTGAAGGACCAAAGCAGGGAATTCAGCCGAGAAGGAGGGCAGGGCGGAGGAGTGCCTTCCAGCCAATCAGAATCTCCATGGCTCTTCTGACCAATGGTAGGGTTGTCGAGAGATGCTCCCGCTGTGTGACAGCTACCGGGACCAATGGGCATGTCGCCCGCGGCCTATAAAAGTCAACTGGGTCCGAAGCAACGAGCTTTAGGGTCGGTAGGTCGCCGCTGTCACAGGTGTGCCCTGGGGTTGCCTCGCCGTCGCTGCCGTGCGGTCCCTGCAGCCGCGCCTCCCGCCTGGGACCCGGCTCATCCGCTCTCCTCGCCCTCCTCCCCTTAACCATCCCGGGTTTCTGCCGTCGGGGTCCCGGGCCGGGCTAATGATGCCGGAGAACGGAGTGGAGCGCTCGGACCGGGCGGCTGCGCTGGTAGGGACGGCTGCAGCCTCGGCGGTGGCCACGGCCGCCCAGGCAAGCGGCGGCCCCGACCCGGGAGCCGCATCAGCCTCCCTCGGACCGCACCTGAGTGGGCTAGGCTGGCCGCAGGTGAAGCGGCTGGACGCGCTCCTGAGCGAGCCAATCCCCATTCACGGGCGCGGCAACTTTCCAACGCTGAGCGTGCAGCCCCGGCAGATCGTGCAGGTGAGAGGGCGCTGGGGGGGGGGGGGGGGGGGGGAGGCTGGGGTCTCTATCCTGAGGTCCTCGCGGCTGGAAGGAACCCGGAGTCTGTTCGATTCGCTCGACAGCTAGGGGAAATGAGGTTCAGAGAGGGACAGGGGCTGTAACAAAATCGCACAGCATTGATAGTAGACCATACTCCCTTTCCCCTGCGCCTCATAGTCCCTCCCCACTTGGCTTTCCCTTCCCCCGCCCCTGGGGAGTCCGGATGCCTCCCGGACTGTTCACCCAGGCCCTGGCTTGGAGAGGAGAACAGGATGAGGAGAGACACAGCAGTTGGGGAAGAACAGTCCTGCCTCCAAGGACAAAAGATGCCAGGCAGCCCTGGGTGGGTAGGTATACATTCTTGCATCCAAAAATGGTTCTTTTCATCCCCAAATCATCATTCCTGGGCCTCATTCTCATTCCTTCCCTCTCTCAAAGTTCTGGGGGGCAGACTCTGTCCTGTGCTCCCACAGCCCTTTGCTACCACAAGAGCCCTCTAGCTATTATGTGGACAAGGAGTCCCTCTCAGCTGGGTTGTGGTAGGAGGGGTTAGCTAAGCACCAGGCCAGACCTGATGCCTGCATGCTGGGAGGCAACCTCGGGTGTCCAGTTTAGGTGTTTCTTCCCCTTCCCAAGACTGGAAATGAGTGTCAGCCCAAATCCCAAGCCCCATTTCTGTACTGACGAGCAGAAGAGAATTCTGGCAACCCCTCTCCTCTTCCTCAGACTCCTCTTCCCTTCACGTGACCTTCAGCAACCCTAAATTTGCTCTTTCATCTGTTTAGACCAGGCACTGTCATGCTCTGAAATACCAGAATATGGTCACTGTTGTCCCCATTTTATAGCTGGGGAAGCTGAGGCCCCACAGATGAGCTGCCTAAGACGACCTAAATAAGTGAATATCAAACCCAGAGCCACTGCTGCAGGTACAAGGTGTTTTCACTCCTTCCCCAGTTCCCAAGACTCAACGTGTAGGTCTGTGGAATAAGCAGAAACCAGAAAATCATCCACAATTCCTGCACATGCCTACCAGAGATGGGCTTTCTGGGGCAGTAGCTGACAAGCGAGGTGAAGCCTTAGCTTCCACAGAAGGGCAGGGGTGCTCGCTGGGGGATTAACCTTGCCCTCCCTTCTGAGGAATGGGAAAGGGTGGGAGCAGATTCTCCAGGGCTGACTCATGTGCAGCCCATGGCGCCTCACAGAGGCATGCCTCCGCTGCCCTCTGTCATGGGGTAATTAGGAAACCAGTTGAGGCTTTTCTCCCCGGGACAGTCAGGTCAACCTTGGGGCCCCAACTTCTGAACCTCCAGGACTGTTGCTTCAGGAATGGGGAAGGAAGTGAGGAGCCCAGTGGGACAGCTTCCCTCTGCAAGGACAAGAGGTGCCCTGGGTGGGAAGTACCAATATGATCCAAACTGCCTTTATGGGTGCCAGCTCGGTGCCAAGCCCTCTTTGGAACCCTAGGGGGAGCATAGATATGACTGGGACCTAGCCTTCCTGCTTCCAGGTCCTCCCAGCTAAGTGGGGGAGCTGATGTTACAATGTGATAATAGTATATAATGTCCTCCTAGACAAGGGCCAGAGATGGCACAGAACAGGGAGCTGCCTGCTGTGGTGGGGAGGGCAGCAGAGACTTCAGAGCTGGACTGGAAGGTCGAACATCTGGCTTTAGGACCTGTACTGTTGTCTCTTTCCTCTGCTGGACCCAGTGTTCCTATCTGTTCAATGGGGATGGATTGGACTGCTCTCCAACACCCTTTCTGGTTCTAGAATCCAAAGGGAACAGGTGCCTTCACCTGGCCTGTACAATTGCCTCCACAGGAAAGAGAGTCCATCTTCCGCCAGGAATCTGTAGCTGGCAGCTTCACAAGCGGTTGGGAAGTGTGTGGTGGGAGCTCTGGGTGTGCATAGTGGGGGCACTGGGTGTGTGTGTGGGAGTGCTGGTGTGTGTGGGGGCACTGGGTGTGTGTGTGGGAGTGCTGGTATGTGTGGTGGGGGCACTGGGTGTGTGTGTGGGAGTGCTGGTATGTGTGGTGGGAGCGCTGGGTGTGTGTGTGGGAGTGCTGGTATGTGTGGTGGGGGCACTGGGTGTGTGTGGTGGGGGCGCTGGGTGTGCATAGTGGGGGCGCTGGGTGTGTGTGGTGGGGGCACTGGGTTTGTGTGGTGGGAGCGCTGGGTGTGTGTGTGGGAGTGCTGGTATGTGTGGTGGGGGCACTGGGTGTGTGTGGTGGGGGCACTGGGTGTGTGTGGTGGGAGCGCTGGGTGTGTGTGTGGGAGTGCTGGTATGTGTGGTGGGGGCACTGGGTGGGTGTGTGTGGTGGGGGCACTGGGTGTGTGTGGTGGGGGTGCTGGGTGTGTGTGGTGGGAGTGCTGGGTGTGTGTGGTGGGAGCGCTGGGGGGGCACTGGGTGTGTGTGGTGGGGGCACTGGGTGTGTGTGGTGGGGGCACTGGGTGTGTGTGGTGGGGGCGCTGGGTGTGTGTGGTGGGAGTGCTGGGTGTGTGTGGTGGGGGCACTGGGTGTGTGTGGTGGGAGTGCTGGGTGTGTGTGGTGGGAGCGCTGGGGGGGCACTGGGTGTGTGTGGTGGGGGCACTGGGTGTGTGTGGTGGGGGCACTGGGTGGGTGTGTGTGGTGGGGGCACTGGGTGTGTGTGGTGGGGGTGCTGGGTGTGTGTGGTGGGAGTGCTGGGTGTGTGTGGTGGGAGCGCTGGGGGGGCACTGGGTGTGTGTGGTGGGGGCACTGGGTGTGTGTGGTGGGGGCACTGGGTGTGTGTGGTGGGAGTGCTGGTGTGTATGGTGGGGGCACTGGGTGGGTGTGTGTGGTGGGGGCACTGGGTGTGTGTGGTGGGGGCGCTGGGTGTGTGTGGTAGGAGTGCTGGGTGTGTGTGGTGGGGGCACTGTGTGTGTGTGGTGGAAGTGCTGGTGTGTATGGTGGGGGCACTGGGTGTGTGTGGTGGGAGCGCTGGGTGTGTGTGGTGGGAGCGCTGGGTGTGTGTGGTGGGGGCGCTGGGTGTGTGTGGTGGGGGCGCTGGGTGTGTGTGGTGGGAGTGCTGGTGTGTGTGTGGTGGGGGCGCTGGTTATTGACTTTGGGCTTCTTACCAGTGCTGGGTTTCCCCACAGTTCTAGAATTAGAATCTTTCTCCCTATTCCCCCGTCTCCCCACCCTCTCCCCTCCCCCCTGCAAGGTTTCGCCTACAACAGCAATCTGAGCAGCAAGAAATACAGTTCTTGCTTGTACCTGGGCTAGGGGGCCCACTCTTCTGTAAGAGGTCCCTGCCCTCTGGGAAGCCTGGTGCTAATTAAGTTCAGCCATTTATTGCCTGTGTGACCTTGGAAAAGTCCTTTGTCAAGGTCACAATCTTATCTCTCAGCTGCAGCCCTAGGACTTACATTAGATGGCTCTGAATTTTTATAAGCCTGCTATCTGGCAGCACCTACGGTCTCCCTGCAGGTCTCAGCAGTGGCCTGGGAGCAGAGTGGTGGGAGTGCTGGTGTGTATGGTGGGGGCCTTCTGGGGAAGGCCTTGGCACAGGAGAAAGGAGGGTGTAGCCACTGCCCCCTCATCTGATTCAGGAGGCTCCAAGCTGCCCTGCAGTCCTTGGGTGTGGCAGTATCTGGCTGTAGTCACACCTGGGAAAGAGACAACAGCCTCTGGCTGGCTGACACAGCCAACCCCATGGCCTGACGCAGGAGATTTAACAAGGGTACTGGTACCTACTCACCAGGCCAGATGCCATGCCCTGGGGTGGGCATCGCCTGGGAGCAGGAGCTGGCACTGAGTAAGGCTTAGTCAGCTCTAATGGGACATGGGAGGGGGCTGGTCTGCTCTGCAGGCCTGACCAGGGTCCTTGGGACAAAGTCTTTGGCCATTTCTCTCCTGGACCTACATGGATACAGCTGCCAGGGTGTGGGTTAGAAGTCCCACAGGCTGGACTGCAGCAAGTGGCTCCTTACCTCCAGCCTCCCCTGCCTGTCTGGCCAAGGCATTCCCCAACCCTAACCTCCTGCTCGTGACTACTCTGACTCTGGGCTTCAGTGACTGGAAGCTTTGGCCTCGCTTTGAAATTTTAAGAGGGAAGGAGGATTAGAACCCTAGTTTCTGGTCTCTGCTCCCTCTGAACCGTGGAAAATGGTAATGCGGTAGAAAGAGGTTATGCTTTGGAGTCAGTCATACCTGGATTTGAAGGTTTATGCATTAGGATATAAATTCGCGTAATTCTCACAATAACTCTGTGAGGTAGGTACAAATATCCCCACGTTACAGATGGGGAAATGGAAACACAGAGGGGCCAAGTATCTTGTCCAAGGTCACCCAGCTGGTGAATGCAGAGCTGGGAATTAAACTCAGAGACTTATCTTGGGCAGGTGACTTCACTGTTGTGAGCCTCAGTATCCCAATTTATAACTTAGCGATCATAAAGACCTCTCTTATAGATCCCGGTAAGGTCTAGTGCCTGGCATCTAATATTCCTCTTTCCCTCCCCCAGCGTCCCCCTCACCCTCTCGCAAGTTTTTGATGGCCAGTTGCTCACTCCCCATAGCCATGAAAATACCTGCCCATGGTCAAGGTCCTCCTCCCGGAAGCCTTCCTGGAGGGAGCCGCCCGCCTCAGATTGCTCCACTGCATCTTGCCTCCTCAGCACTTAGATGCATTCTTTACAGTAATTCCTCCTGAGCTAGGAGGGCAGCCCCTCCAGCAGGCGGCAGGCGCTGACCTGGCAACAAGGGCTGCAGAATCACTCAGGGTAGGAATGCTGCCTGGTCACTTTCAGGACAGTGTGTGAAGCACTCTGGGTCTCTGAGTGTCCAGCCCAGCTCCCCTCTTCTCCCCACCTGGTCCTAGGCCTGGGAAGACGCCTCTGGCTAGAGGAGCAGGTTTAAGATGACTTGTAGGTTTGCCTGTCATGTCCCTGTGTCAGCAGATAGGATCTGCTACATCTCTTCCCACTTGTTCGGGGAGGCTTTCTAAGAGTGGAAAGGTTCTGGGTTTTAACTGCCAGGCCTGCCATTTCTGAATGGCTTCCCCTAGATATTTCACCACTGTAAGCCTCAGTTTCCCCATCTGTAAAATGAGTATAATATTTGCCTCACCGGGATCTTGTAAAGATGAATTAAGATGTGGATCTCAGAGTCAAAAGAGCGTGCATGGATTTGAGAATCCAACTGACATGGGTTCTAGTCTCACCCTGGCCACTCTCTGACCTTGGATGTGTTTGTTAACCTCTCTGTGCCTCAGGTCCCCCATCTGTAAATTGGAATAATAATACTCAAACATAGAATTATTGGGAGGAATAATGTAGTAATGAATGTGAACTAACAATTATGTTCCAAACACATTTGAGCAATTAGCATTATGCCTGACACAAAACTGTTTTACTTACAGTTTTAGAAAAGTAGGATAGCATAGTGGTTAAGACATGGACTCTGAGTTTAATTCCCAGCTCTGCATTCACCAGCTGGGTGACCTTGGGCAAGTTACTTGGCCCCTCTGTGTTTCCATTTCCCCATCTGTAACGTGGGGATATTTGTACCTACCTCACAGAGTTATTGTGAGAATTACGTGAATTTATATCCTAATGTATAAAGTGCTTAGATCAGTACCTGGCTTTTAGTAAATTCTATGCTTGCATTTTTTGTTATTGCTGTCCTTTCTGAGGCTTTCCTCCAAATAGGCCATTCTCTAACTTAGAGAAGTTTGGCTTAGAGAGTTAAACGTCTTTCCAAAGGCACGACAGCTGATAAGTGGTCAACAGTGGTTGATATTATTATCACTATTACCTGGAAGCCCATAGCAGACCTGGGAACGGGGGACAAGCTCCTAACACCTCTCCTTCCTGCCGTCCCCTCCACAGGTCGTCCGCAGCAGCCTAGAAGAACAGGGACTGCGTGTGCATGGTGTGCGGCTACACGGCTCAGCTGCCAGCCACGTGCTGCACCCCGAGAATGGCTTGGGCTATAAGGACCTAGACTTAGTGTTCCGCGTGGACCTGCGCAGCGAGGCATCCTTCCAGCTGACCAAGGAGGTGGTGCTGGCCTGCCTGCTGGACTTCCTGCCGGCTGGCGTGAGCCGGGCCAAGATCACGCCACTGACACTCAAGGAGGCCTACGTGCAGAAGCTGGTGAAAGTGTGCACAGACACGGACCGCTGGAGCCTCATCTCGCTGTCCAACAAGAGCGGCAAGAACATGGAGCTCAAATTTGTGGACTCGGTCAGGCGCCAGTTCGAGTTCAGCGTAGACTCCTTCCAGATCATGCTGGACTCCCTGCTGCTCTTCGGCCAGTGCTCATCCACGCCCATGTCTGAGGCCTTCCATCCAACGGTGACGGGCGAGAGCCTGTACGGGGACTTCAGCGAAGCCCTGGAGCACCTGCGGCACAGAGTCATCGCCACACGCAACCCTGAAGAGATCCGCGGCGGCGGCCTCCTCAAGTACTGCCACCTCCTGGTGCGTGGCTTCCGGCCACAGCCCAGCACCGACGTGCGCGCCCTGCAACGTTACATGTGCTCCCGGTTCTTCATTGACTTCCCGGACCTGGTGGAGCAGCAGCGCACCCTGGAGCGCTACCTGGAGGCCCACTTCAGCGGGGCCGACTCAGCCCGCCGCTACGCCTGCCTGGTGACACTGCATCAGGTGGTCAACGAGAGCACTGTGTGCCTCATGAGCCACGAGCGTCGCCAGACACTGGACCTCATCGCCACCATGGCACTCCAGGCTCTGGCTGAGCAGGGCCCAGCTGCTGCCGCTGCCCTGGCCTGGCGCCCTCCAGGCCCTGATGGGGCTGTGCCTGCCACTTTCAATTACTATGTGACCCCTGTGCAGCCTCTGCTGGCCTGGACCCACTCCTGCTATCCCACCTGGCTGCCTTGTAACTGACTGAGACCCTGGTCAGGAGAGACTGGGTCTCCCCAGATGGAGTGGGGCCTCAAGGCCTGTGTGGAGGGCATGACCAGAGACAGGCAGCCTGTGCCAGGTGGCCCAGCACTGCTACAGGGTTGGGCCTTCGACTAACAGATCAGACTCCTTGAGTGAGGCCTCTGTGGGCTTACGGCCAAGCTGGGGTTCTGCTTATTGCAGCACACTTTTAGACTAACATGTTTGTGGGGTGCAGGAGCTGTTTGTCTTGGGGGTTAATTGCCTTTAGGAGACAAAGCATGTTTGGGGTGTTAGTCTCAATGTCCATCATCGTGGGTTGATTTCTATGGCCTAAGAAGGGTCTTTTTGGCTAGGGCCAGCCTATAGTGAGCCCAGCAGCCCCAAGGGTCTGCAGCCCACACAATGGCTAAAATATGGTGCATTATGGGAACTAGTCACTTTGGGTCAGGTTGGGCCACTCACAGGCCTAGTAGTCCAACCTGGCTAATCACTGGGGAGGGAAGGGGAGGCATGAGACGGATACCTGGAGAGGGATATGTTTGGCCCAGTCCCCTAACACTCCCAACTTGAACAGTCAAGGTATGTGGTGGACAGGGCCAAGTGGCCTGGGGTAGGACACAGCCCAAGACCCTTCCAGGGTGTTGCTCCCTTCCCCCATGTCACGAGGAGCCCTCCTGCCTGGGAGCTTGTCTTAGGATGGTACAGGGCCCAAATTGGCCACAGTCAAGTGTTCCCACCCCACTGGTCTGGTTACAGGGTCCTCAGTTGGTGGAGGAGAACCATGCCCCGCCTCTGCACTCTTAACACCTGCCAATAAAAATTGTCTACACTGAGCCTAGCACCATGCTTTCTCCTGGGAGAAGGACCTTCCATGGCTGTGGGGCTGTGACTGCCTCCCCGAGCCTGAGTCTGGCTTATATGGTGGGAGGGGACTTTGTGGGGTGAGGTCTGAGTCCTGGGCTGTGGCTGAGGGCACGCCCCTTCTTCCATCAACACCAGCCCCAGCTTGACAACTGTGCTAGGAGCTCATGTCTACATGTATGACTTGCACCTGCACATTGCCTCAGCAAGTCTCCTGGTCAAGAGTAATTATTTCAGTGTTTCCCACCTAGAATCCAAATGATCCTGGACCTGGTCTCACACTGTGGTGCTCGGGGCTGCTTGACCCCATTTCTGCCCACTCCACCCCATCCCTTCCCAGGAAGCAAGTGGAAAACAAGTTGGGTGAATCCAGACTGGAGACGATCTCCACTAGTGGCAGCTAAGACTGGGGGACTTCTAGGGTCCCCCAGAGCTTGAGCCCAGGTTTGGCCACCCTATCTGGGAGAGGTTCCCTCAGTCCTCCGGTTCTGTCACCCCCCAAGTTGCAAAGGACACATCCAACTTGTTCTAAGCAGGTTTGTCATCTCCTTTCCATCACCAGGGGCCACACAAGGCTGTCTGGGAGTGAATGTCAAGCTCTCCAGGAGCTCTTCCCTCAGGGCATCAGCCAGTCATGGTCCTGGACGCTTCCCACTGTTTACCCAGCCCCTTTGATCCACATTCATCCTCATTAGTGGTCTCTGAAGTGGTGGCTTTGATGGTTTCAGCCAGAGTGAAAAAAACACACACCCAAGGCCACAGAGGAGGCCCCAGGTCATCTGGGTAAGTCCAGCCACCTCACCTGCTCAATGGGTCCCTGCTGGGCTCAAAATGGCTAGAAGGGTGAGTGGAAAGGCTTCCTTTGCTGGGTGATTAAAATAGCTCCCGTCTCCACTCTGCCCATACCCACCTAACTAAGGTCCTGGGAGGGACAGAGTTTGTCCCAGCTCCTGATTTGGGCACATAGGGGATGCTCACAGTAGAAGCACAGAGGCTTAGCTTGTTAGGGCAGGGTGCAGGCTTCACCTGGATATGTTTGTTTCAGAAGGTGAGAAGCCAGGAACCAATAGTACTTCAGTGCATATACCGGCAGTCAGCCCCCGGTGAGCCAGCTACGCGTTCTAGTGACTGGGAATATGTCAGCAAACCCAAGACTAAGATCCCTGCCCTCTTGAAGATTACAGATCATAAACTAAATTATATAGTCCTAGAAGGTCAGTGATGCTCAAAAATATACACAGCAGGGTAAGGGAGTGGAATAGCTGGATTTTGCGAATTTTAAAAGAAGTCAGGGTGGGCCTCATCGAAAGTGTGACATTTGATTGCACAGATTTAAAGGTAGTGGAAAGCAAGCCATGCAGATCGGGGGAAGAGTGTTCAGGCAGAGGGAGCTTGTCTGATAATGTGCACATGTTCCCAGGAGGCATGTGCGGGAAGGGCGCATGCGCCCAAGGGTGTCTAACTGGCCTTGTGCAGGTGCACATGCTCACTAGTGTCCATGTGTAACCTGCATGGGGTGAGAAGCAGGAGAGAGACAGGAGTTCCCGGTAACAGCTACTGTTTCTAGAGTGCTTTACTCCAGGCCAAAACTATGCTAGGTCTCCCCGATCAGTACCCCTCATTTCATCTTCACAATGCCACAAGAGTAAGGATTATCTCCATGTCACAGACCAGGAAACTAATACCAGAAAGATCAGAGAAGTTAGTCTGACTCCAAAGCCTTTGCTGTTAACCCCTGCACCATCCTGCCCCTACGCTCTGATGTCCCATGGAAGAGCATGACAGTATGTCTTCTATACATATATGTGACAGGGCATGTTGGCAAGTGACAGAGTTTATATTTCTGTGACATTGTATGTATGACTATGCAGAGTGTATCAATGTGACAAGACAGACATTTTCTTGATGTACATGTGACAACAGCCATGACTTGTGGTGAGGCCTGTGGTGCTAACAGGCATTCCTGTGAGTATGTTTAAGAGTGTGACAGTGGGTGGGAGAAAAACACGGGCTCAGTGGCTGGCCTTGTTCTCTTGTGGACAATTCCTGCAGCCATGTAAGATGCCAGGACAGGCAGTTATCAAGAACTGGAAATCCCAGAGCCAGAGAGGGGAAGGGTGAGGAAGGAAAGCCCCATTCCCCACAGTGCTCTCCAAGTAACAACCCACCCACCCCTTATGACCACAGCAGGTGGGGGGACTCCAGAGGGGCAAAGAAGCCCTGCTGTAAACGTTAGGGAACCGGAGATATGCCCCCAAGCAGCTACAAAGTGTTGGCCCCTCCAGTCTCACTCCCCACCCTTCTCCCTGCTCTTTGCCCTGAGGAGGATGACCTCTGGGAACTGTGCATCAGTGACTCCCTGTTCCCTACCTTCCTGTTGGGTTTGGCCAATGAGAGGCCCCAGCAGGAAATTGGAGAAGAATGGGGCATTTATTCCCCTGTTCCCTCCCTACCAGGTTGTCTTACTCATCTATCTCAGTCACAGGCCACTGCTCCTGTCAGGGACTCTCCACACAGCTGTCCTCTCATCCCTTTGCCCTCTCCTTCCCTCCCCCATCTTAGAGCCAGGAGTTGTAAAGGCTTCCAACTTTTGCTATCCCCTGAGAGGGGCACCATTCCTCGTTAATTTCTTATGCCCACATCTTTGGAAAGAGTCCCTTTTCAACCTCTGCCCAGTTTGAATGCGCCTGTCTCCTGCTGGGACCCTGAGTGACAAACAGGTGCATACCATTGCCAGCATGGTCGTATGCTGCCAGGTTATCACGAACATGCACAACCTCCCTCCCAGTCACACATCTCACATGTGCATTCCCAACCCCTAACTTCCTCATCACAGTCTTCATCAGGGGAGACTTCCTGGAGAGAGTCAGCGTTGAGCCAGGTCAAGGAAGAAATCAGTCTGCAAATCAGTCAACAGTCCCAAGACTGTCAAATGAAACTAAACAGAAACTGCTTGAGGAATTGCCAACTTAAAGAGTGGTGACAGACACATAAAGGAAAATTGGCAAGGACACTTGCAAAGTAAACTCAAAACCACATGCAGTTGTCTCACATCATTGAAATTTATTCTTCCTGAATGTATGAATCAGGGGACTGACTCAATATACATTCATTTCGCAGAATTCTATAAGTTCTGGGTTGTGGGTGAGTAAATGTGACCCTCTTCCCTCTATTACCAGGACATTTGAATAAGTGTGGTTCCTTTTCTCCTTTAAAACTTTGCTTAGAACTATGTAGCCACTACCTCTTTCTCAGAAAGAGGTGTGTTCCCTCAGGAGCCAGAGCTGATCATGTTTCTGAGGGGCCACAGGCATGTTCCCACAGGGACAGGGCAAGAACAGTGAATGAGGACGACAGGGATTTCTCAAACTGGTTTCCCTCAAACAGGTCTCCAAGTTGTTAGACTGAGAAGCGAGGGCAGCTACCAAGCCGTGTTGTGACTTGTTTAAGAGTGATGACTCTATTTTTTAAAGAAATCCTTTTCACTTTCACATTGGAAAGGTTTGCTTACACTCTTAAATAATCTGATTGCATCTCAGGGACTTCCAATTGTACAACATAAGCCAAAGTCAAATGTGGCATACATAAAGAAATTCACATACAGGAACGTCCCCAGAATCCTGCCCCTGTCTCTGCAAAACCAAGTGCCCTTGTGAAGTACGGAGGCTCCGCCTTGTGAAGGGTCCAGTGAAGAAGTCTTCCTGGAGGAGGTGCTCAGGGAAGGAACAGAATCCCAGGAGTTCAGATCCATAGAGTTGCTGGGAGAAGCTGGAGAGAACAATTTCAAGATTTTCAATGACCTCTTCCCCACAGCCACCCAGCCCCACCCAAAACCTTCATCTACCTCCTTAAGAGGGGCCATTATGGAGAGAAGGTGCTGGGGTAATATTATGGAACTGGGCTCCATTGACTCCTGTCCTGGAAGGAGTGGGGGCTCCTTGGGTAAGCAGAGGTTCCCTTGAGCCTTTGTCCTTGGCTGGGATCCCCACTGGTCTGAGCAGCTAGAATGGAATGTTCCTGGGATGAAAAGCCTGCCCCTTCCTCCATCTCTCCCCTTATGGAGTTCCCCAGGGCCCATGGTGGAGAGACGGGGAGGTTCCAGGGATTCCTCATATGGTGATGCTCTGGAGAAGCAAAGGCCCACACTGCTGGGGGCTATGTCCTGGCAGCTTCTCCTAAGCTGGGCAGATCTGCTCCATTACATGTGTACAGAGCTCCACTATGTGCTAGGCACTTAGTGTGGCCACTCATTTCATACTCAGAAGCTATCTCCTCCCTAGCTGCCCAACACACACACACACACACACACACACACACACACACACACACACAGAAAATGGTTCAGGGAGAAGGTAAATTATTTGCCTAAGGTCTCCCAGAGGAGAAGTTCCAGGCCAGGACAGAATCCCAGGTCTGTCTTGTTCCAAGCCTGGGGTACTTTCTGCCCCACTATGGAGCCTGTCATCCTCCTCCTCTGCCATCCCAGGATCTTTGCTCTCCTTGGCACCAAACATCCTAGCCCAGGTGTGGAAGGAAGAAGCCGTCCAAAGCAAGCACAGGCCCTCAGCATAGTTGGGCTGCCTTTGCCTGAAGCCAGGTGTGCTGACTCAGCCTAACTCACCCCTATCCCTTCCCCCAGAACCCAGACAACCAGGCTGGGGAGCCAGCCTCTGGGGGTGTGCCCAGACCTTGGGGAGGGGCACTTTCTGCTACCCCTCCAGCATCTTATTACATCTCTCCCAGAACCAGGGATCACTGGACCCAGACATAAAGGTGAGAGCCCAGAATCCACCCACACTCATCTGATAAATGAAGTCACATAGCCCGATGTTAAGGGATCTCCCGCATACAGGTTCTATGACCTTGCGCAAGTCACCTGTGGAAATGGGAATAACCCCTACGTTGCAGAATAGTTAGGAGGATTGAAATGGATAGTGGGTGTAAAGTGCTTAGCACAGTGCCACATAGAGGAGGCGGGTAATGTATTATTCCAGAACCAAGGATTCCTTCTCCCATAACTCCTGGCTATGGTGCAGCTGGTCAGCACTAATGGGGGAAGAAATAGGCTAGGGGCCTCCCAGCTTTCCCAAACACCCCCTTCCCTGCTGGCTCTAAAGACCTCTCCAGCCCTGAGAAGCCGGGGCCCCCAGTTTTCTCCAGAGCTGCTGTCAGGGAGGAGCCTCTTGGAGACACCCATTTGCAGGCTTGGAGCACCTGAGCCAAGAACTGTGGCATAGCCTCATCTTTAGGAAGCCACCTTGGTCCCCAGGTGGCAGTGGGAGAGGGTGTTCATCAATGTCTGTTGAGTTTTCAGTGTAACGAATCTGTGAGAAGCAAAGTGAGTCCTGGTGATCATCAACAGGGGCAGCCTCTTTCCTGGAAAGTCTTTCCTGATGGGACTGGCCCAACCAGAAGGCTTCCTTTGAGCCTCTTCTCTAAGTGACCTCCCCTAACCCCTCTTCTGCCAATCAGGAGGCTGGTTAGGGGCGGGGACACTGGGAGTCTAGCTGCACCAGGCTACGCCCAGGTACCCAGGGAAGCAGCCCCACACTGCCCTCTGGTGGCACCACCCAGAGATGCCTTCACTTGGCTAGGGCCAGCCAAGAGAGGGAAGTGGCTTACCCAGGGGAGACCCGGTTCCAGACTAGAACTCTGAACTGGTTCCCCAGCCCCAGGCATTAACCTGAAGAAAGGCTCCTCCCTCCCTCATTTCCCTTTGTTGAGATCGCAGATTCACTGGTAGCCATAATGTCCTCAATGCACAGGTCCAGTCCCCAGGGCTGGAGGCCATCAAGAAAGTGTTCAGGAAGTCATGGGGGGGTGGGGGGAGGACAGGGAAGGGGATCAATTTCTTGATCAGAGGCTATACTTATTTATGAAGGCCTAAAAACAGTCCTCTAAACACCACAAATTGCTCAGCCCCCAGAGGGTCCCCTGGGATGGTGACTGTCAGGGAAGGCTGCCTAGAGGAGGACTGGGAGACAGAATCTTCAAAGCAGACACCCTCTGATTAAGTGCTGCTTCTTGAGCCTCTGGACTGAGTAGATGTCAATGTTTGTTGATTGAGAAGAAAATGGAGCTTCCTAGAGGAGGCCCTGGGCTGAGGGGGTAGTGGGCAGAGCACTAAACCAAGAGCTGGGGTTCAAGCCACTGAGCGCCACGTGACATGGCCAAGGTCCTTGGTGGGAAGCAGTGGGACATCTGGAAGTGGAGGGAGGAGGCAGAGCTGCCTGTGACTCCAGGACCATCTCCATTTCCTACCATCTCTAATTCCCTCCCCCCACCTCCACCTCCAAATCAGGACAAAGCTGATTACTAATAAATCCCAGAGAAAGGCAAAATTGTGGTGGCACAGAGCACTATACACCATTAGCTAAAAGCTTCTCTGGACCAAGTGCTCTTCTGTGCAACCCAGAAAACAAACAGTCTGGCTACACCCCAGTGCTGTGGCCATAGCTCCTCACTGCGTCACTCCTGCAAAGTCACTGTCCTTTCTTCACCTCCAGACCCCAAAGACCAGAGTAGCTTCAGAAGGTTCTCCTCTCTGGGGGGGCCAGAGGATGTCAGGGCCACCTACTGCTCTCCTGGTCCCCAAGCTCTCCTCAGTCTCTGAGACCTCCCCTGGACTTTCCTTCCCCAGCTAAAAATGGGTTCAGGAAGGCCTGGCTGTTAGCTAAGAAACCAACCCAAAAGTTTGGTACCTGGGGAAAGAAAAGGCTGGTGGGGGATGGAGGGCCAGGTGAGAGCCCCTGGGACTCTGCCTTTCAGAGCAATACACCTGACCCTCAGGACTCTAAGATTAAACCAGATTCCCTTGACTCGGACATTCTCATTCTACCCCCACCTCCCCATTCCCAAGTCCTGACATGAGGAGGGGCAGCTATATCCAGAGAGAGACTGAGGAAACCAGCCCAAAGAGGGGGCAGAGTTGTTCCAGGTCACATGATGGACAAGCTGGACATCGGTTCTCTCTAGCCCCTGCCCCTACGCAGGGAGAGACACGAAGAGAAAGCCTGGGATCTAGTTCTGTCCCTTTGCTGGCATGTGACCTTGCCACTCTGCAAAATGAGGACTTTAAATTAGCTCCTGACTCCACCTGGCTGTTTCTAGGTGTGATTTAAGAGAATAAACCATTCTTCCATGATTTATGGGGGAGAATTCAGACCTCTGCCCTGTGTTAACCTCACTACAGCCCTTCCTGGAGGTGAAGGCTGCAGTCAACTCAGCTGGTGAGCAGCAAAGCAGCAGTGAGGCCATTCACAGCTGAGTGGGGGCCGGGGAAGGGGAGCCTGAAGGGCATGTGGACAGGAAGAGAAGCAGAGCTCATTTCAGGTCTGGCCCTTTAAGGACCCCCTTTCTAGAAGCCAATGACATACCTGCACCCTTGGGCCTGTTAAAAGATGTTACCTGACTCCATCCCTGGCAGAGCCATTTTAGAGCCAAGTTGGGGGGGAGGGGTCCCTCAGAGAACAAGTGAGGCTTCAGGCAGTTTCCAAACACTGGTTATCTAAGGCTGTACTCTGAGCTGAGCTGCATGCGGGCAGGAGAAAAAACCCTCTCCTAGAAGAGGAAGGGCTGCCGCATTGTGGGACGAAACCCCTCAATCTCTCTGGGATGCCATCTCACCAATGGAAAACCGGGGCCTAGGAGAGAGCTCAGTACCAGCCCCCACCCCATCTTGGGACTTCATTATTCTGTCCGCCCAAAGGTAGGGCGCTAGGAGGTGTCAGAAAACAGCAGCCTCAAGGGCAAGACTCGCCTTACAGCCCCAAGGGACTCGGCAAAGTCAATGCAGGTGCAGGGGAGGAGAGGGAGTGCTGCGTCAGCGCAGCGGGCTCCAACTGGTCAAACTTTGCTGGCAAACCGTCCTGGGGTCTGAGCACCCTCCATCTGTCCATCTCTACAATAGGGGCTTGGTGCTACCGCCTCGCTTCCCAGGTCTGGGAGAGGCCGCAACAGAAGGTGGACAACTTTATTAGGGACCCAGCGGGCTCCAGGCGCCCCCAGGAAGGGAGATCCGGTCCCCCGCACCATCCTCCCCCGCCCCCGGAAGCACCAGCCGCTAAGACCGCACCTCAGCCTCCTTTACTGGTCCCCCGGCCGCCCGACCGTCTCCTCCTGTGACCGACCAGTCCATCCATCCGCGTCAGTGACGCGGTCCGCAGTCCTCCATCCGCGCCTCGGCAACGGCCTGTCGGGTGGCCAGGGGTCGCGGCGCTGAGGTCAGCGCTGGGGCGAGGCGGGGCCGCGGGGCGGGCTTCGGCGGAAGGGCGAATCCGGCTCCGGGCCGCGGCCCCGCCGCAGGCGTCCGGCGCCCCAGGGCACGCAGCTACCCAGACCCAGCGCCGAGGCGAGCAGCGCGGGCGGGCGGCCGCGGCGGCCCCGGCGCGGGCCCTTCTTGAGACGCGACCCGTGCGCCGCCAGGTAGAGCTCGGACTGCGCCACGCCGCCGCCCAGGCGGCTCAGGCTTTCGGCCCGGTGCGCCAGGCGCAGCTCGGCCGCCAGGAAGACGCGGTGCAGCTGAAGCACGCGGCTCTCCAGCTCCGACACCAGGCGCCGGCGGCCCTCCACCTCCAGCAGTCGCCGCCGCGCTTCGGCCAGCTCCAGGGCGCGCCCCCCGGACCCCGCCGCACCCGGGCCGCCGCCCGCGCCCCCTGCCGGCCCGGTGGCCCCCGCACCCCCGTCAGCGCCCTGACGCCAGCGCTGCACCTCCTGCCCCTCGGCCAAGCCCTCCGACGCCGGGGTCCCCTCTGGCAGCGACGAGGCCTGCGTTGGTGCCGGGGTCAAGGTCGGAGTTGGGGGCGGGGGCTGAGGGGATGGCAGGGGCTCCCGGGGCGGGGGCGGCGGCGGCGACCCAGGTTCCGCTGCCCCTTCCTGGGCCCCCGGGCCGCAGGCGCTAATGCGGCAGCCCGGCATCCCCCGCCCCCCGGCGGTCTGCTGCAGTCGGTCCTCGGGTTAGGCCGGCCGCCCCTGCGCGGGGGAGGATGGACGTCAAGAACGCACACGAAGCGGCCGCAGCCCCCGCACCCGCGCCTCGCCAGCCGCCAGTGCCTCTTATAGAATTCGGGCGGAGCGCTAGCCAGCGCAGCCAATCAAGGGCTGGCATGCTCTGGCCCCGCCTCTTCCCCGCCCGTTCACGACATTGCCCACACCCTCTAGGTCGTCCTCCGTCCCTCTCAGCTCTGCTGCTAGGGCATCCGGTCTCCAACCACCTCTCCCATCTTCTCTGTTTTGGCCCCGAGTCATAAGCTCTGGGAGCTGGTGCTTAGGAATCATGGACTCCCGTCTCCACCTGGGGGAGGGTTTTGCCTATGTGACAGTGAGAGCCTGGACTAGAACTCAGGAGGCTTAACTCTGCACAGTGCTCCTTCCCGTACCGCACCCCTTGGTCCAATCGGTTCTGCCTGGTCTTTTGCGCCACAAGGCCCACCAGGACCCCCTCCTCCGATCTCCCTGGGGCAGTGGAGAGATTAACACAGAGGGGGGACTGGAGTCCTGGTAGGGATCGGAGAGGGTTTGTTCCCCATCAGGCAGGCCCTTTGCGCCTGCAAAACAAACTACAGCGCTGCCGCTGTGTCCCTCTGGGCTTTCGCAAACTTTGATGGACCCACCAGAGGAGCCCCCGACCCCACAGTGTGCAAAATTCTTCCCATGCTCCTGCTCCTGTTTGCTGCTCCCAGGAGATATCTCACGCCTTTACACAGAGGGGATACAGACCCAGAAAATACAGTGGTGCCTTCCCCAAGGTCACATTGCAGGTCGGTCGCTGAATCTGGACCACTGGATGGGAGCAGCTCAGCCATGTACGCCCTCTGGGGGCTCAGATACCTGGGTTTCCTCCTGCCACTGGGGAGGAACACTGTCATCCTGCCCATTTCCCCCAGAACAGAAATGACCCTGCCATACCCTCTCTAAACACTGGCCCAGACGCCAGGGCCCTGCCTCCGTTTCCATCCCTTTAAAGGTGCCATCAGAGATGGGAAGTCCCTGTAATGGGTGGGGCGGAGGCTGGAGGGCTAGAAACTAGTTCAGAGGGACTGGGAACTGCAGCTAACCCTGGGCTCAGGGGGACCCGCCAAAAGTGTGGCCAGTGTGATTATTGCCCAGGCTGAAGAGGAGGCAGATGGGGGAGCTGCACGGGCTTGATGTGGAAGAGAACAGGGAGCCGCCCCCTCCATGCTTTCAGGTGCCTTAGATTGAGTGATTAGGACTGGTGGGCGAGACACCTGGGCTCCTGAGAGGCAGCTCAGAAGGGGCTCAGAGAGGACAGAGAGATCCATGAGGGGACCAGGCTCTGTGAAGGAAGGAAGACTTAGGAGGAGTGAGGGAGGAGGTGTTCAGTGTCTAGGAGTGGTGGAGACTCACTGGAGGACAAGTAGAGGGGATCAGTGAGGGCAAGAAGAGGGGTTCAATGACTGACGGCCCAGGGAGGGGGGAGGAGTTTAGTGGGTGCATTGGTTCTAGAGGGTCACAGAGGAAGAAGGAGAAGGGAAGTTCAGTGAAGGAGACAGGGCCTCTGGGACTCACAGGGGTTCAATGGGGATAATGGAGGCTCAGGAGTTACCAGGTTGCCCCCAGTAAGACGGAATGACCTGCTTAATGGTGTGATCCCTTTGAATGAGCTCCTTTGTGTCATCAAACCTTGTGTCTTTCCCTGTGCAGCACACACACATCATCATCATCACTCTGGGGAGATTGACAGGTGTTTTATCTGAAGCAGGCAGATCACTGCTCCCAACTTCTGGGGGATGAATAAGGGGAACAAGACTAGGAATTACCCCCACCACCAGCCAGATCCAGAGAACCAACCAGTTAAAATCCCACACAGGGCCCATCTGGGTGACCTTGGGAAAGCCCTTTCTCTAAGTAGGAAGAAATACTCAGCCTATTTTTATTTAGTGGATGAATGTTCTCTATCTCCCCACATCATACATAAGAAAGGAGCATAGGCCCTGACTGGTTTGGCTCAGTGGATAGAGCGTCGGCCTGCGGACTGAAGGGTCCCAGGTTTTATTCCGGTCAAGGGCATGTACCTTGGTTGCGGGCACATCCCCAGTAGGGAATGTGCAGGAAGCAGCTGATTGATGTTTCTTTCTCATCGATGTTTCTAACTATCTCTCTCCTCCCTTCCTCTCTGTAAAAAAAAAAAAAAAAAAAAAAATCAATAAAATATATTTTTTTTAAAAAGAAAGAAAGAAAGGAGCATAGCCTGGCTGGCGTGGCTCAGTGGTGGAGTGTTGACCAATGAATCAGGAGGTCACAGTTTGATTCCGGTCAGGGCACATGGCCAGGTTGTGGGTTCGATCCCCAGTGTGCACCTTCAGGAGGCAGCTGATCAATAATTCTCTCTCATCATTGATGTTTCTGTATCTCTCTCCCTCTCTGAAATCAATATAAATATTTTTTTAAAAAAGAAAGCAAGAAAGGAGCATGAGCAACCTTTTCTTTCTGATGAGAAGCCAAAGCCCCGTGAAGTAGAGACTTGTTCAGGATCACACAGCAGATAAGTGGTCAAGCAAGAATTCAAACACAGATCTGACCCAGCCCGAAGTCATAGCTCATCTCCCTGCTATTCTCTGATATGTCCTCTCTTCCTATCCTCTATGGCATTTCCCACAAGTTATAGATATATATGTACTTGTTTATTATTTACTTATTTAATAGTCTCTCACCCTAGACTGGTTTTGCTTATCATTAGACTCTGCTGAAGTTAAGTAGGATGTTTGGCCCCAGAAAGCATCCAATAAACATTTGTTTGAATTGAAAAATAATACAAGGGTAGATAAAGCTTGTTGAGAATAGAAAAGTCCCCTTCGTCATGCATTCATTTATTCATTCTTTGACACATTTGATCATTACCTCCTCTGTTTGGCTGGCTGCTGGAGTTTACAGCAATGATCAGATGGGACCCTGCCCTTAGGGAGCAAACAGGCTAAGTGGCATACAGACATGTGATGGCAGTTCAGCGAGCTATCTACTGGGGATGGGGAAACGCAGAGGCTCTGGGAACACAGAGCAGACATTAAGTCCAGTTGGGTGGGGAGGGAATCAGGGAGAGTTCTCTGCAGATGATATTTAAACCGAGACCTGAAGGATGAATCAAAGCCAGTGACGCAAAGATGGTTGGGGGGGTGGGGAGAAGGAGACAGATTCACGATGAGAATACTGCTCGCTCAGGACAAGAGATAAGAGCTTTGGCATTTGCCTGCTTTGTTCCTGGCTTCCTCAAGCCCTGGGCTCTGCACGCTCAGAGTGGACAGGGGCCACAGCCAACCCCTCTCAGTGCACAGCCAGCCGGCAAACACAACACTGGGAATTAGGAAATACATTTCTAGACTGTACTAATCATTGCTTCATTCTGATCTTTTTAAAATGTTTTCATTGCTTTTAGAGAGAGGGAAAGGGAAACGGAGAGAGAGAAAAACATCGACGTGAGAGAGTAACATTGATTGGCTGCCTCCTGTATATCCCCCATTGGGGATCAAGCCCAACATCCAGGCATGTGCCCTGACTGAGAATCCACCCAGTGACCCTTTGGTACATGGGATGATGCTCAACCAACTGAGCCAGACTGGTCAGGGCTGTTGTTGTTGTTTTTATCTTTATCAGTTACACAGTCCTCTTGTAGAAAAGATGGGAAATAGAGAAAATATTAAAAACTTAAAAATAGAGAAGAAAGGAATCTAGAATTAGAGAGACTTAAGTTTGAACTGCAGTTCAGTCCTAGCTGTGCAATCCTGAGAAAGGCATGTTTTCTCTGTGATCTTCAGGATCTGAGAAATGGAACTGCTAACACCTACGGCCTAAACAAAAGCATTGATAGATGCAGGGATTTGTCCAAAGTATCAGAAGCTGGACATATCTGTCCTTGGTCTGAGCAAGAGACCGTGAAAAAGAAGGGGCAGCTGTTGTAAATGTTTCCCTCCACGTCCCGCGTGGTTCAGGGTTCAGGATCTGGAAGAGGAGCCGCACACAAATGAAAGAGAAGAGACAAGAGATCATTTGGAAATATTGGGGGGCCAGGCGGGTAAGTCCCACTCAAGAGGAAGGACTTCCACTGGTGCTCAGGCCGCACCAAGCTTTTATTGATCTGGGATACACCCATAGCATAGCCCTTAGGCAGGCAATTTCCAGTAACAGGCAGACTATCTTATCAATAAGGACTTACGTGACTGTCTGGTGGGGAAGTTGCTTCAGCTACCATTGTCTGGATTGACAGTAGGTGCAGGGCTCTGACCTTTGCTAGGGCTTCAAGGGTCACCAGCCTGATGTAGTTCCTTGTCCACACCTCTCTGCTAGTGAAGACAATAGGCGGTTTCCCACAGGCAGCCCTAGCCGGTTTTGCTCAGTGGATAGAGCATCAGCCTGCGGACCAAAGGGTCCCGGGTTCCATTCCAGTCAAGGGTGTGTACCTTGGTTGCAGGCTCCTCTCTGGCCCAGACCCTGTCAGGGCTCCTGCAGGAGGCAAAAACCAATCGATGTGTTTCTCTCACATCTAAGTTTCTCTCTGTCTCTCCCTCTTTCTTCCATTCTTTCTAAAAATCAATGGAAAAATATCCTCGGGTGAGGATATTAACAAAAACAAACAAATAAATAAAGACAATTAAGTGTTTAAAGAGAGAGAGAGAGAAGCTGAGAAGGACTTGAATCCAGAATCCTGTCCATTATATCCACACCTCTCCCAGGGCAACAGCCAGCAGAGACAGAGCTTTATGGTGGGAGAGTGTGGCTGTGGCCCAAATCAGGATCCCCTCCATCAGCTGAGAGTGGGGTGGGGCAGGAGGTCAAGGCCTAAGGAGTCTACTTCTA
The DNA here is from genome assembly GCF_963259705.1 of Myotis daubentonii. Taxonomy (NCBI): domain Eukaryota; kingdom Metazoa; phylum Chordata; class Mammalia; order Chiroptera; family Vespertilionidae; genus Myotis; species Myotis daubentonii. Next base: position 203,196,869 of record NC_081842.1, read on the forward strand.
TCCCAGCCTAGAAGATTCAAGACCTGTGCTAAGAGATCCAACCTCTCTCTTTCATTCTCTTCCCTGCAACCTGACCTGGCACCCTCCAGGATGTGATATCAGTTTAATAATTTAGCAGATGCAGATAAAGATAGCAACTCTGAAAATAAACCAGCTGGGCTCAGCCTCCATCTCCTCTTTCCCCAGCAGACTTCCTGCCCTCCCCCCAAGGTTTCTGGTTGCCCCCATACCTGTCAGTGCCCCTGCCCACTAATGGGCACCTGATTTGACACCTCCTCCTTTGCCTTCTCCTAGCCCTTCTCCTTCTCCACCCTCCTCCTCACCTCTCCTTTCTCTCAATTCTCATATTAAAAGCTTTTATTTTAATTAGAGCTTAAAAGAATCTTGTGCTGGAAGTCAGAAGCTTCGATTTAATTCATTATGAGCAAGTATGTCCCTTCTCTCAAGTCTCTGTTCCCACATTTCTAAAATGAGGCCTCTGAATTCCTACGTGTAGCAGGAACAAAATGTCTGGGCAGTGGCAATTACCTGGACAGGGGACTAGATGTCTTTCCCATGAAGACAGCTGCAACATCAGTGCCATCTCAGCCAGCAACACTACAATCCATCTGCTGCTCCATCCAGAGAGCTCACAGGTTCTCTTTGTTTTTAACTTCTCTTGTGATGGAAATTTTGCCCTGGTTATTATTCCAAAAATAAAAGGCTGTACGTGACTTGTGTTCACAATGGATGTAGCAGGTTTCACGTGTTTTTGGTGCTTCATCATGTTTCTGACAACATGAGGGAGATTTTATTTCTTCTCTAAAGTGGCCAAGTGTTGAACAGTAAGCAGAACAAGGTAAGTAGGACTCCACCATCTTTAGATGGTGAGCTCTAAAAGGGATGAGATCACTTCTGTTTTCATGAATTCATTCAACAAGACAATTAGCACTTACTCTGAACCAGCCAATACGGAAGGTGCTAGGGGCACAGAAAACAAAGGAAGCATAGACCCGCCCTAGAAAATTAGGCTCAGTGGATAGAGTGTTGGCCTGCGGACTGAAGGATCCCGGGTTCAATTCCAGTCAAGGGCACATGCCCAGGTTTTGGGCTTGATCCCCAGTAGGGGGCATGCAGGAGGCAGCAGATCAGTGGTTTTCTCTTATCATTGATGTTTCTATCTCTCTCTCCCTCTCCCTTCCTCTCTGAAATCAATAAAAATATATTTTAAAAAAGCAGAGTCCCTGTTCTCTCAAAGCTTACATTTCAAAAATCAAAATAATTAAATCCCAAGGCATGTGCCATGAAGGAATAATAAAATGCCTGCTAATGTTTACTGAGTGCTTACTCTAGGCCAGGTTCTGACCTATAAGGTGCTATTATTAACATACTCCACTTTATATATTAGGAAACAGAAGGACAGAGTGATCAGGTAAACGTGGCCAAGGTCACATGGTCAAGGAGTGGCCAAGCCCCATAGGATTCAACAGGCAGGCAGTCTGCTTCCAGAGCCTGTTTTCAACCACATAGCCATAGGGCTTCCTTAGAAATTATGAACAAGGAATACACTGGTGACACAATGGAAAGTGGAGTTACATGGTGATATTAAGCTGAGACATGAAAGATGAGTAGGAGATAGTTATGTGGAATTGGGGAAACAGCTTTCCCAGCAGAAAAAAAAAAAAATAGTATGTGCAAAGGTCCTGAGACCAAGGGATTGGCGTGTTCAGTGTCTGGTAAGCTAACAGGAAAATGGCAAGAGCTGAGGTTAGAGGAGCAGGCTAGGCCAGGGTGAAGGTTTTGGATTTTACTATAAGAGCAGGGGAAGCCTCTGAAAGGTTGAAGTGGGGTTCAACATGACCTGATTTTTAAAAAGATTGTGCTGTTGAAAAACACACACACAACACTGTGCTGTTTGCTGTGTTGATAATGAACTTAAAGGGAATAATGGAGACCAGTTAGGAGATTACTGCAGTAATCCAGCAGACATAGGACAGTGCCAGGCCAGGAGTAATTCATTCTTCTGCTGATTCTTAGAGGCAGTGGTCTTGCCTCAGAGAGTCCTACCCCGAATGGCTGGGGAAGCCGGGATGGGGCAGGAAGAAGAGATCAAAATAAAATAGCTATCTATTTAGTACTTACCATGAGCCGCGCCTGCTGTAATCACCACATGTAACTATTACTACATTCACTTTATAGACCAGGTACAGAGAAGTTCTGTAACTTGGCCAAAGTCACCCAGCTAATAAGTGGCAGATTTGGGGCACATATTTAGGCTTTCTGACTACAGAGTTCCCACTCTGAACCACTGTACATCCTACTTCACATTAAGGGGTAGGATGAGAAATGGGGTAGGATGAGGTTCAGAGAGGTTAAGCTCACACTGCCGCTCAACAGGGAGGGGTGTACCTAGGACTTCAACTCTGATCTTGTGACTCTGAAGTTCTGGCATTTATGCTGTTGGGTACTGCCCCCTAGTGTCCCCTATAGGAGAAGGGCACCAAAGGCAGGCAGCAGATAAGCGGAATCAAACTGGAACCAAAGCTGTAGGTCTTATAGATACTAAGTGTCACTCTAAATGTCTCCATATATACAATCATGATATTTCTTGGCTATCTTACAAATCCTGCAATTCATCAGGTCTAACACCAACTTTGTACTTTTTCACCTCAAATTTGCCCTCCTCAGTCATTTCTTCTTTATTATTATTATTACTAGAAGCCCGGTGCACAAAATTCATGCACTGGGGGGTGGGGGGGGTCCCTCAGCCCAGCCTGCCCCCTCTCACAGTCCAGGAGCCCTCAGTGGGTGTCTGGCAGTCTGGCAGCAGAGGCTCAGAGCAGGCGCCGTGTGTGTGTGTGTGTGTGTGTGTGTGTGTGTGTGTGTCCGTCCACTGGGGCCTGCCCCCAGCCACACAGCGAAGGCTTGGAGCAGGCGCCCCTCTGTGTTGATCTCTCAGGCTCCTGGCCACGCCTGCATGTTGTTCTCTCCCTTGAGCGGCGGTCAGGGCGGGCTGAAAGCTTGGCTTCCTCCATCGCTGGGGACAACCCAAGCCTCCAGTTCCGTGGCCAAGCCATCTTTGTTGAGTTAATTCATACTCACCCTGATTGACTGGTAGGTGTAGCAGAGTTACACCAATTTGCATGTTTCTCTTTTATTAGTGTAGGGGTTTTTTTAGATTTTCTTTGGGCTTATGAAATAGCTCTATCTTTTTTTTAAAAATATATATATATTTTATTGATTTTTTACAGAGAGGAAGGGAGAGAGATAGAGAGTCAGAAACATCGATGAGAGAGAAACATCGATCAGCCGCCTCCTGCACATCTCCTACTGGGGATGTGCCTGCAACCCAGGTACATGCCCTTGACCGGAATCAAACCTGGGACCCTTCAGTCCGCAGGCCGACATTCTATCCACTGAGCCAAACCAGTTTCGGCTCTTTTTTTTTTTTTTTTAAATGATTTCAGAGAGGAAGAGAGAGGGAGAGAGAGATAGAAACATCAATGATGAGAGAGAATCACTGATAGGCTGCCTCCTGCGTGCCCCCTACTGAGGATCTAGCAACCTGGGCATGTGCCCTTGACTGGAATTGAACCTGGGACCCTTCAGTCTGTAGGCCAATGCTCTATCCACTGAGCCAAACTGGCTAGGGCTGTATCTTTTAAAAAATATATTTTTATTGATTTCAGAAAGGAAGGGAGAGGGAGAGCGAGAGAAAGATCAATGATAAGAGAGAATATTCAATCAGCTGCCTCCTGCACTCCCCACGCTAGGGATCGAGCCTACAACCCTAGCATATGCCTTGACAGGGAACTGAACCGTGACTCTGATTCATAGGTTGACACTCAACCACTGAGCCATGCCAGCCAGGCCTCCTCAGTCATTTCTGTTCATCCAGTAGCACAAGCCAGAATCCTAGCCATCCTTGACACCTCCATCTCCCCACCATCGTCTGTCACCAGCTCAGGAGTCTGCATGGTAGCCAAGGAAGAAGACCAGAAAAGTAAACAGTGAACACAGCAGAGTAACAGTGGTAGAAGCAGAGGATCAAGACAATGTCCCCCAATCATGGCACGAGGCAAAACTGAGCTTGGGTGGCTCCAGTTATAAAGGCAGGTCTTTCTGCTTAGAAAGAAGCCCAAATGCAGCTTTATGGCTGGGAGGAGGATACTATGCTAGGAGCCAGAAGGGCTGGGTTCCCACCCACTCCACTACTCAGTCATAGTAGGGCCTCCGGGCCTTGATGAGCCTCAGTTTTCACATCTGTAAAATGAATATGACAATGCCAATCTAGGGTTATTGAAAAGATCAAATTAAAAAGAGTCTGCTTTGCTCTGGCCCTGTGGCTCAGTTGATTGGAGTGTCATCCTATACATCAAAAGGTTGTGGCTTAGATTCCCAGTCATGGCACATACTTAGGTTGTAGGTTCGACCCCTGGTTGGGGCGCATACAGAAGGCAAGGAAGGCAGCTGATTGATGTTTCTCTCTGACATCAATACTTCTTTGTCTCTCTTTCTCTTTCTCTCTCTCCCCCCGCCACCTCCCTCTTTTCCATTCTCTCTTAAAAATCAATGGAAAAAATATCCTCCATTGAGGATTAACAAAACAAAACAACAACAAAAAAATGAAATCCTTGAATCTACCATCCAACCCAAGAACCAGAACATCACTAAAAATTAAATCTGCTAATGGGCTCTTTGCCATCTCTGACCCCTCCTCCACCTGACCCCAGGTAATCACTACTCTTAATTTTGTATTCCTCATTCTCTTGCTTTTTTAAAAAAAAAAAAAAAGTATTTTTTAATTGATTTCAGAGAGAAGGGGAGGAGAGAGAGATAGAAATATCAATCATGAGAGTGAATCATTGATGGGCTGCCTCCTGCAGACCCCATACTGGGGATCAAGGCTGCAACCCAGGCATGTGCCCTGACTGGGTATTGAACCTGGGACCTCCTGGTTCATAGGTTGATGCTCAACCACTGAGCTACGCCAGCAAGGCTCATTCTCTGGCTTAAAAAAAAAATGTTTTTATTGATTTCTAAATTTTTATTCTGTTCTTTTTTGTTTTCTTTTTTTTTTAATATATTTTATTGATTTTTTACAGAGAGGAAGGGAGAGAGATAGAGAGTTAGAAACATCGATGAGAGAGAAACATCGATCAGCCGCCTCCTGCACATCTCCCACTGGGGATGTGCCCGCAACCCAGGTACATGCCCTTGACCGGAATCGAACCCGGGACCCTTCAGTCCGCAGGCCGACGCTCTATCCACTGAGCCAAACCGGTTTCGGCTTCTTTTTTTTTTTAATTGAGTTTTTATACAGAGCAGAAAGGAGGGAAGCAGGGAGGGAGATGGAAAGGGAGGGAGGGGGAAAGAGAGAGAGAGAGAGAAACATCGATGTGAGAGAAACATCAATTAGCTGCCTCCCATACACAGCCTGACCAGGGATCAAACCCAAAACCTGGGCATGTGCCCTGGCCAGGAATCAAACTGGCAACCTTTCGGTGCATGAGACAACACTCAATCAACTGAGCCACACTGGTGGCCAGGCCTCTCTTGTTTTTCTTTAATAGTTTTTTTCATATATAAGTTATGCTTACCCTTATGAATTTGTCTTTTTTTTTTTAGGTCAAAACATATCAAAAACAGTGATTTCATATGATTCAACCCAAAATTATATCTAAACATAATAGTTTAGTTGTAGTTGAACTTTATAAAAAGAATACCATTCTGTATGCACTCTTTTGGGACTTGCATTTTTTTCACTCAATATTATATCACCATGATCCAGCCATATTGCTTTTTCATCATTTTTAGATCTTTTTAAAAAATATATTTTTTACCCCCTGGCAATGGGCAAGGAGACACCTGACTGATGGTATTGTTCTTATATCAGTCAGGGGCAAAGCAGATGTACAGTCCTTAGTTCATCCTAGCTTGATGCCTGGGTCGGTGGCCAGAGATGTTTCATGCCTGAGGCACATAAAATGATAATTGCTAGGTCTTGGAGGGGAAAAGATCAGAAACACTGGTCTCATAAGTAAATTATTAATATTAACAAGCTTAGGAGGGGTGTAGTTTTAAAGTTTTTGGAGCTGTGATTGCTCTAGTAACTTCTAGATTAACAGTAAGCAGGTAGTTCTATCACAACTCCATTAAGAGTGAACATGCCACCTAACAGTTCTAGTGACATAGATATATATTATTCTGCACATAAAACTGGGTGCTATGAGAATAAGTGGGTCACTATTTGCTTCCAGAAAATTGGGTGGGGATCTAGTATGGTAATATTGGACTTACTTCAGAGGGCAGTTACTGTGAATCATGTATTCTCAGGAGCCAGAATGTTCAAATCCTGAGTCTCTGCCATTTAACTGTCAGTGTGATCTTAGATGCATTTAACCTGCCTGTTTCTCACCTGAAAAGTGAGTTTTAATAATAGTGCATATAAGTTGGAAAAAATAAAACATGAGATGCACTTAAAATGGAGCCTGGCACAGTTGTAGCTAATAATATATGAGCATCTGTCTTTTTCTGGGTTCAGAAAAAAAAAGTATATATATATATATATATTTATTTATTTATTTTTATTGATATTCCGAGAGGGAGAGATAGAAACATCAATGAGAGAATCATTGATTGGCTGTCTCCTGCACGTCCCCATGGGGGTCGAGCCTGCAACCCAGGAATGTGCCCTGACCAGGAATCAACCCTGACCTCCTGGCTCATAGGTCCACACTCAACCACCGAGCCGCTGGGCTGGGCTGGGCTGGGCTGAGCTTGTAAGGCCCGGCAGGCAATGCTGGGACTCAGAGATGCTAGGACCGCCTCCCACAGCAGAGAAGAAGGGGCCCCAGCGTCTGTCCACTCTACCCCTAGGCCTCACTTACCGCACTAGGCGGAACACAGCTCTCAGAGTCCGCGGGCTCAGCGCCCTAGCCCGGCCTCGGTGCCAGCCTAGTGCCCGGGGCGGGGCCTTGGCCCAGGTGAGCAGCGGCGGCGGCGGCGGCGGCGGCGCTTCGCGGAGGCAGGAAGTGTGTCCCCAGCGGCGGCCCGTGCAGCGCTCCCGCGAGACGCTTACCTGCACCCCAGGTGAGCGGCGGGTGGGGGGGTGGAAGGGGGCGGGGGAAGGGGCCGAGCCGGAGGCGCTCACCTGGCGGGACAGGTAAGCCCCGCGCGGGCCCGAGGGGGCGCGAACCGGGGAGGCACCAGTGTGTAGGGACCTCGGAGGCTGCGCGCGGGCCGGGGAGGGTCCCGGGCCGGGTTCTCGGGGACCACCCTCCCACTTCCGGGGTGCGCGGGCCGGGCCGGGGAGCGGCCTGAGCACAACCCGGGGCCCAGACGGCTGAGTGGGGCCCGGGGGCGTACTCGCCCTTAGGGCTGCGCTGGCTTGGGGCCGGGGCGTACACACCCTGAGGACGTGTCAGGGCGGAGGGAGGCTGGGTCCGCCGGGCGGAGGCCTCTGCAGCTGGAGCGGGTGGTGCTCGCCCCCAGGGCACTGCTGATGTAGGGGCTGCGATAGTTCGAGGGGCAGCGTCGGGGTCTGGTTCTTCCTCGCCCGGGACCAGGTGCTCGCGGATGCGGGAGTCGCCGGCTGAGCCTTTGGAGCGGGAGACCCAAGGTGCAGGGACGCCGGGCGCGAGAACCGACGGCTGTTTCCTGAGTAGGATTGGGTGTCCCTCCCGGCCCGGTGTGCAAGACTTGGCTGCGCACGCCTGTCCTGGGACCTTGGAGGAGGGAGTCGGTAGGGAGACAGACCCGGAGTGTGTCTGTTCCCAGGACTAAGGAGGTGGGGAAGCGCATCAATAAGAAGTGTGGGGAGGGTGGGTCTGGGAGCCTCTGACCCTGAGGAAATCTCCGCAGTGCCCTGGGGCGCCCAGGGACCCAGGTGCTAAAGCCCCTGCATGCAGTATCTCATTTAAACCTCATCTGGTGCTTGAAGATACTCATCTTGCCCGTTAAAGATGAGGAAACTGCTGGCCAGTTGGTTAGTGTCCTCCGGATATGCCAAGGTTGCTGGGTTCGATCCCCGGTCATGGCACATACAAGCAACCAATGAATGCATAAGTAAGTGCAACAACATCGATGTTTCTCAAATCATTTTTCCTCTCTCTCTCTTCCTCTTCCTCTCTCTAAAATCAAGCAATAGCCCTGGCCGGTTTTGCTCAGTGGATAGAGCGTCGGCCTGTGGACTGAAGGGTCGAGGGTTCGATTCCAGTCAAGGGCATGTAACTTGGTTGCGGGCACATCCCTGGTAGGGGGTGTGCAGGAGGCAGCTGATCGATGTTTCTAACTCTCTATCCTTCTCCATCTCCCTTCCTCTCTGTAAAATATCAATAAAATACATTTCAAAAAAATAAAATCAATCAATCAATAATAATAAAAAGATGAGGAAACAGCCTAGATCTTGTGCTGGACTTCTACAGAAGCAGGGGCTCTCCCCTCACAAAATCAAATGACAAGTGTTCCTAGGATTTGGAGGTGGGGGCAGCAGCATTGAGGGGAAAATAGAGCCTAGATGAAATGGGCTGAACTTGACTTCAGAAGGGTTCGGGGCAGCGGGAGGGGGGGGGGGGACGACACTAGTCATTGTCTTTACCTCAGATTTTGCTCCCCTTCCCTCCATCCCACTCCCATTCGAGATGTGTGGCACAGAGCAAAACACAGGGGCTCTGGAGTCTGGCGGACCACAGTACAAATCCAGCTCTATCTTTTTCCAGCTAGGTATCTCTGGACAAGTCACCTCAGCTCTCTGGGCTTCAGACTCCTCATCTGTAAAGTAGAAATACAATATTTACAGGGCAATTGTGAATGTTAAATTAGGCTCATTTGTGATGTAATCCTCTTGGGCTGAAGCCTGTTTCTGGCCCATTCCCTGCTGTTTCCCAGCATTTACCACAGCGCTGGGCACATAGTAAGTGCTCAGTAAAAATTTGTTGGATGAATTTAATGATTAGTGGCAAATCCTAAAGCCTCGGAGGTGGAAGAGATAGTGACCCAGACTGTCATCAGTCACCTCTTGTTCTTATAAACCCCAGGTACCCCAGAGTTCAATGTGGCTGAAACAGTGTTCGTACATTCACCCTCTCCTCATCCAAGGTCTGAGCCTGAAAGAGTCAGGCTCCCTCTGTGGACGCTCCTCAGGCACAGGCTTGTCTAATGGAGCTGGCAGCTGGACACTTGACTGCCCCTTTTCTCCCAAGTAATAGATGTGATGCAGTGGTGAATGAGAGTATGGATCAGGCAGGTTGGGTACAAATGGCTTTGGACAACTTATTTAGCCTCTCTGTGCCTCAGTATAGTAATAACAACAACAATAATAATATCTACAAGTAGGGTTGTGATAATTAGTTTAATATATTTAAACACTTAGAACAGTGGTTCTCAACCTTCCTAATGCCGCGACCATTTAATACAGTTCCTCATGTTGTGGTGACCCCCAACCATAAAATTATTTTCGTTGCTACTTCATAACTGTAATTTTGCTACTATAATGAATCGTAACGTAAATATCTGATATGCAGAATGTATTTTCATTGTTACAAATTGAACTAATTAAAGTATAGTGATTAATCACAAAAACAATATGTAATTATATATGTGTTTTCCAATGGTCTTAGGCGACCCCCAAAGGGGTCGCGACCCACAGGTTGAGAACCACTGACTTAGGACAATGTAAGCCATCAATAATTAAATCACTAGAATGCAAACTCCTGAGGTAGGAAATTTTGTCTGTTTTATCAGTGTCCACAGAATTTAGAACAGTGTCTGACACAGTAGGACCTCAGTTAATATTTGTTAATTGAGTGAATGAATGAATCCACCCCCACCCCCACATTGTTCAAGCCAAGGCAAAGGTTTTAACCATTTGCCTTGCCTCTCTGGGCTGTGAGGGACTATTACAATTTCAGTTTGTACATTTTGGAGAGGGGATTTCACACACACACCCATCCAGACACTGCCACCTCCATTCTGATCAGTCTAGAGCCCAAGTCCTTTCGATTTCCACCCAGTGGTCCTTGTTCTACCCTGAGGTCACACAAAATGCACTTACTGTGCCCAAACCTGTTTCAGACACAGAGGCAGAAAGGAATTAGACATGGTCCTTGTCCCTCAGGTTCTTATAGGCCAGCCGTGGGCAAACTACGGCCCACAGGCCGGATCCGGCCCTTTTGAAATGAATAAAACAAAACAAAAAAAAAGACCGTACCCTTTTACGTAATGATGTTTACTTTGAATTTATATTAGTTCACACAAACACTCCATCCATGCTTTTGTTCCGGCCCTCCGGTCCAGTTTAAGAACCCATTGTGGCCCTCGAGTCAAAAAGTTTGCCCACCCCTGTTATAGGCTTATCTTCAAACAATGGGTTCAAGGCCAACTCAGCTGACAGCCCAGCAGAAGGCTGTGGGGAGAGAAACGTGGGGTTCTGGAGAGTTCTTGGAGTGCTGAGTAGGGACAGCAGAGTAGGTTGAAGAGTTGTAGGAATAGTTAAGGAACTCCTGTATCCTCCCCAGTCACTATGGCTAACAATCCCTCCCTCCTTTTCTTTCTCTGTTTTTAGGGGAAACCTTTTGAGATGTTCCAGACATCATGCTCCTTTATCCCTAAATGCTTCAGTATATCTTTCCTAAGAATAAGAACATTATCTTATGTAACTATAGATTCAGGGAATCTATTTAACACTGACATATCTTTTAACATTGACACAATACTATTAAATAATATAAAGCCAACTTTTAAATTTCACCAGTTATCCACATTATCCAATTTCCAATTTTTCCTCTTGATCCAGGTTCCAATCCAGGATCACACATTGTGCTTAATTGTCATGTCCTTCAACTTGGGCTTGTCTGATGTTTCCTCATGATTATTTTTGGCAGGAATACTTCAAAACTGATTCTGTATCCTTAGTGTGTAGTATCAAGAGGCACATGTCAGTACATCCCATTATTGGTGATATTAACTTTGATCATTTGATTAAAGTGATATTTGCCAAGTTTCTCCAGATTTGTGGGTTTTTAAGTTCTCACTAGCTGCAGTAAGTAGAAAGGAATGGAGGTGGCCAGAATGGGGGGGAGGGGGTCTTGAAAGTATCTGGGTGAGAGATGATGGTAGTTTTGTTTAGGGAGATGGTATTGATTTGCCCAAAGCACATTGTTTTATTAGAGCCAGAACTAGGACTAGAACACAGGTATCCAGATACCTAGTTCTTCTCCCACATCACCAGTTATAGAATCCCTAGTGCCATTAAATCAGGGTTAAAAAGATAAGGGACCAATATTTTAGAAAATCCAGGCTAAGGGAAATTACTGTCCTGCAAACCCCTACATGTGATCAAGGACTCTCCCAAATATATCAGTACATAATGTTTCCCTGAATCCCTCCAGCAGAGTTATTTACTCCCATAATGCCTCATCTAAACTACATACTCCCCCTCCCCCCCCAAAAATAAAAAACAACAACAACCACACAATAATAAACTACATGTTACAAAACCATGTGTAAATTACAAGAACAGGGTCTAAAGTTCATTCATCTTTGGTTCTACAGTTCCTAAAAGGGCCAGGCTCAGTATTTATGAAATGAGTGAATCAGCTCTGAGCTTGTCATAGCAACCAAGTCATAAAGGGAAAGATGTATTTTGTGGCTCGGCTTCCTTGTCTAATCAAAGAAAGCAAAACTGCTTGGTGTTAAATGTTTCTAGAAGAGCAAATCTGAGCCAGACTAAAATATTGATGGGGTACTTGTTATATTCCCACCTCTGATTTGAAGGAAGAGAGTAAGATTGAGAAGATGGTAATGATCAGGTTCTGTAGCAAGTCACATTTGTTGAGCAGCCTCAGAGGCTGTGCTGGGTGGGCTTACCAACAGTGGGAATAAACTGAGGAGACCATTCCCCAGACAACAAGATCTCAGGAAATTATTCTTTTTATCTGGTAAAATATCCATAACATAAAATTTACCATTTTTTTTTTTAGTGTGTGTGTTTTGTTCGTTTGTTTGCTTCTTTTTGTTATGTTTTCCTTTTTTTTGTTGTTCTGCATTTTAACATTTTAAAAAATCTTTATCATATACTAGAGCAGTGAATGGCGAACTTATGACACGTGTGTCAGAGGTGACATGCAAACTCATTTTTTTGGTTGATTTTTCTTTGTTAAATGGCATTTAAATGTATAAAATAAATATCAAAAATATAAGTCTTTGTTTTACTATGGTTGCAAAGATCAAAAAATTTCTATATGTGACACAGCACCAGAGTTAAGTTAGGGTTTTTCAAAATGCTGACACGCCGAGCTCAAAAGGTTCGCCATCACTGTACTAGAGGCCTGGTGCACAAAATTCATGCACTGGGGTGGGGGGGCGTCCCCTCAGCCCGGCCTGCACTCTCTCGTAGTCCAGGAGCCCTTGGGGGATGTCCGGGACCCCTCGCTTCTTACTGCCCACCTGCTCGCTGCTCCTTAGTGCTGCCTCGGAGGTGGGAGAGGCTCCACCACCACCACTGCGCTCGCCAGCTGTGAGCCCAGCTTCTGGCTGAGCAGCACTCCCTTTGTGGGGGTGCACTCACCACCAGGGGGCAACTCCTGCATTGAGCATCTGCCCCCTGGTGGTCAGTGCACATCAATCTGTTGTTCTGGTCATTCTGCCATAACGGCCACTTAGGCTTTTATTATATAGATTCCTGTGGCATTAAACACAGTCATAATGTTGTGTAACCATCACCACCATCCATCTCCAGAACTTTTTCATCTTCCCAAACTGAAACTCTACCAATTAAACACTAACTCCCCATTTGCCATGCCCCTAGTCCCTGGCAGCCACCATTCTCCTTTCTGTCTCTATGTTACTATTCTAGATATTTCATATTTGTTCTGTTATGTCAGGTTTATTTCACTTAGCACAATGTCTCAAGGTTCATTTGTATTGTAGCATGTATCAAAATTTCATTCCTTTTCAGAGCTGAACAATATTTCATTGTGTGTGTACATCACGTTTTATTTTATTCATTCATCCATCAAGGGACCTTTGGGTTGTTTCAAACTTTTGCTTATTGTGAACAATGCTGCTGTGAACATTTGTGTATACATATATGTTTAAGTCCCTGTTTTCAGTCCTTTTGTATATACCCAGAAGTGGAATTGCTGGATCATATCATAATTCTATGTTTACTTTTTTTAGGGACCACCAGACTTTTCCACAGCAGCTGCGTCATTCTGCATTCCCACCAGCAATGCACAATATTTGTTAATTGAGTGAACGAATGAATCTAATTTCTCTACATTCTCTCCAATGCTTGTCACTTTCTGTTTTATTGTGTGTGTGTGTGTGTGTGTGTATGTGTGTGTGTGTGTGTGTGTGTATTTTTCCCCCCAGTTGTGGTCATTCTAATGGATTTGAAGTCCCAGGAGATTTGGACATGTAGGTTAGAACAGAGAGAGAACTTGCTCCTTGGGGAGGAAGGGAACACTAGAGGGTCTGTAGGCACACTTGGGTCTGTCCACATCACAGGCCTCTCAGAAACCAGAAATCTAAAGCTCCTCACATCAGCGTAGGAGCTTGCCCCTCATCTCTGATCCTGACTCCTTCCTGGTCTCTCCCCACAGGTGTCTGGCTACAGCAAACCATGTAATGAGCCATGCCCCGCCCTGGACACCCCCGCCCATCATCTGGGCCCCCACGCTTGGGACCCTGGGAGCGGCCAACAGAGCTATGTTTGGAGACCTATGATGAGCCATCTCAGCCCCCACCAAGCCGCCGCACTAGGAGGCCAGACCCCAAGGATCCTGGCCACCATGGGCCCGAGAGCCTTACCTTCATCTCCGGCTCTGCTGAGCCTGCTGCTGAGCCCCCAGCATGCTGCCTGCTTTGGCGACCTTGGGTGTGGGACTGGTGCCTGGCTGCCTTCTGCTTCCGCCGCTGCCGGGATTGCCTCCAGCGCTGTGGAGCCTGTGTACGGGGCTGCAGCCCTTGTTTGTCCACCGGGGACTCCCCTGATGGGGCTGCCGAAGCCAACTGGGCGAAGGAGCACAATGGAGTGCCCCCCAGTCCCGACCGTGCACCCCCCAGCCGGCGGGATGGCCAGCGGCTCAAGTCAACCATGGGTAGCAGCTTCAGCTACCCTGATGTCAAGCTCAAAGGCATCCCTGTATACCCCTATCGCAGTAACACTGCCCCGGCCCCTGATGCGGACTCCTGCTGCAAGGAGCCACTGACCGAACCCCCACCCATGCGGCACAGCCTGCCGAGCACCTTTGCCAGCAGCCCCCGGGGCTCTGAGGAGTACTACTCTTTCCATGAGTCGGACCTGGACCTACCTGAGATAGGCAGTGGCTCCCTGTCGAGCCGAGAGATCGATGTGCTTATCTTCAAGAAGCTGACAGAGTTGTTCAGTGTACACCAGATTGACGAGCTGGCCAAGTGCACGTCAGACACTGTGTTCCTGGAGAAGACCAGTAAGATCTCAGACCTTATCAACAGCATCACCCAGGATTACCACCTGGATGAGCAGGATGCTGAGGGTCGCCTGGTACGCGGCATCATTCGCATCAGTACCCGAAAGAGCCGTACCCGCCCGCAGACCACAGAGGGGCGCTCAACCCGGGCTGCTGCCCCTGCTGCCATGGCCCCTGACAGTGGCCATGAGACCATGGTGGGCTCTGGGCTCAGCCAGGATGGTATGTGGGGCCCCCTAGGGCTGAAGGGCAGAATGGAGGAGGTTCTGGCCAAGGGAGGGCAACACTAGGGTCTTTGGCCCACTATGGGTCCACCCCTCAACCAATCCCTGCTCTTCCTCCTCCTCTTCCTCCTTTTTCTCAACTCGTCTGCATCCCCTAACAGGCTCCTTCTATCCCTTGCTACCAACTGTCAGAGTAGCTTCCAGGTCTTGCAGGGTTAACAAGACTCAGGAACCCTTATGAATTTGGACCTCTGACCTGTCCAGGCCTAACCAATACACCCACCACTGTGCGTACCCATGAGCACATGCACAAACACACATTTTCTGTCTTCGTTTTAAACAGTTTCTCTAGTCTGGCTAGAGTAGCTCAGTGGTTGAGCATCAACTTATAAACCAAGACATGGTTCGATTCTCGGTCAAGGCACATGCCCAGATTGTGGGCTAGATCCCCATTGTGGGGCATGCAGGAGGCAGCTGATCAATGATTCTCTCTCATCATTGATGTTTCTATCTCTCCCTCTCCTTTCCTCTCTGAAATCAATTTTTAAAAATTACACACAGACACACACACACACACACACACACACACACACGCACGCACACGGGGTGAATTGGCCCCTTTGTGCTGGGGGCAAAAGTGGGAACTGAAGTTGAAAAGTTGTGATAATGACCACTGCCCCCCTCATGTTCCCTTTTTAGAACTCACAGTGCAGATCTCCCAGGAGACGACTGCAGATGCCATCGCCAGGAAGCTGAGGCCTTTTGGAGCCCCAGGTTTGGTCCTGACCTGATGAGGAGTGTGTGGAGGAGAGGGGAGTGCCCTAGGAGCCCCCACATGCCCCTCTCCCAGCTTCCTCCTGGGGTGGGTGAGGATGGGATCAGAAAGGGACGAGAAGCCCGAGAAGCCACAGATGCCATCCCAGTCCTACAAGCTAGCTTAAAGGGTTCACTTGGGAGAGATTCAGGGGCCTGCCCCTGAAGCAGCAGGAGGATGGTTCCCAGAACAGGCAAGCGGGAAGTGATGGGACCCCAGCCTCTAAGCTCCAGGCACTGGGGAAGAAAGTGGAGAGCAGGAGGCCATCCAGCCTGGTGCTGAGGGCACTCTGTGATTTCTGCTGCTGTCTTCTAGGCCTTCACAAGCTCTTGGGAGCAGGGTGGTTACCCTTTTGCAGAGGAAGGTTGGGGCTCAAAGTTTAAGGAGCTGAGTGGGTCGCCCAGCCAGGATCAGACGAACCCAGGCTTAAGTCCATTCCGCTGCTTCTCAGGGGGTTTCTCCCTGCCCCTGGGACCTGGATGAGCTTCCTCCCCTCAGCCTGTCTCCTCCTCTCCTCATCCTCAGGATACCCAGCCAGCCACGACTCATCCTTCCAGGGCACCGACACAGACTCCTCAGGGGCACCCCTGCTCCAGGTGTACTGCTAACCCCCGCTGGGCCCAGTGGCGCAACCTCTTCTGAGAGAAGCACAGCCTGCAGAATGAAGAGGGGGACCAGGACCCCCTTTGGGAGGCAGAGTCCACTCTGGCTCCTCCAGCCTTGGCTGACTGGTTCCTGGACCACGTGCATTTCACTGGGCCATGGTGCCCACACTGCCCTGGACCCCCAGCTGGCCTGACCTGTCCCTTTCTTCAGGGGGTCCAGGGGCCATGGAAAGCAGACTTAGGAATTACCTTCTGGGATTGACTCTCTGCTCTACCCCTATAACCTGCCATCCTAACCAATCATGCAGACTTCCCCCTCCCTGTGAGGGGGGAGAGGATGACAGCTAAGAGCAGTTTATCTTAAATGGATTGTTAGGGGGCAAGAGGGCCTCTGTTGAATTCTGTGGGCAGTGCCTACTCCATGTTTCATTCTGTTGAGCAGTTTGTTTCTTCACTGATGTTCTACATGCTAACATGACCAAGTTACAAGGACCTAGAAAATAAAGCTGTCTACCTTATCTTGGCTGTGATATTGCCCTTTCTGTGGTTTAGTTACCTTCTTGATATTCCCAACAATACTGGAGTGGGATCCTTTCACAGAGGTCAAGAAATTTAATGGGTCACAGAGCTAGTAACTGGACCTGGACCTGGATTTCTGCCCTCAAGTTGGCAAACTGACCTGCTTGGGGCAGAAGCAGGGTCCTGGAGACCAACTGGGTACAGAAGGATCCTACTTACCTCCTCATACAGAATCTTTCAGCAGTGAGGCCAGAGCAGATCCACCAGGCCAGTTGACTGATGAACTAGGTGTCTGTCCAGGACCTCTGCCCCCACCTCACCTACAGTCCACAGAGCCCTTTTTTGTCCTCATGGGCATCCATTGGAAAGTGACAACTAGACAAACTGTACTTATCTATCCAATTTCCTGTTGGACACACAGGATGGTCCCTTGGGGTTATCATCACTGGGCCCAGTATGTGATAAAACTGGCCCCTTAAGTTGTCTCATCCAGATCAAGGCCTCTCCAAGATTGAAAATGACCACAGTACACTGGAGCCCAGGGATATCACAGAACATAGGATTCCACAGTCCTTCTACCCTACCCTTCACTCTAGAGCACAGTTTTCCAAACACAGCCTTGGGAACCACTACTGGCTTTCTCAAAAAAAGGAAGGGGGTGGGGAGGGGCTAGCTGGTTTGGCTAGTGGATAGAGCATCAGCCTACAGACTGAAGGGTTCCAGGTTCAATTCCAGTCAAGGGCACATGCCTAGCTAGGCTGTGAGCTCGATCTCCAGTAGGGGGCGTGCAGGAGGCAGCTGATCAATGATTCTCTCATCATTGATGTTTCTCTCCCCCTTACTCTCTGAAATCAATTTCTAAAAAGGAGGGGATTGTCATGTTTGGGAAACAGACAAAGCTAAGTACTGCACAGCCTCTTGAAGTCTTCAACAAGCTATGCTGAAATGTCGAAAGGATATACTGTGTTCCAGAAATTCAGGGGTCCCCTTCACCCACAGAGCAAAGTACTCTGGGCGAGTCAACCTAGACATTCCTGCTGGAACCATAACCTCTGTGGCTACTATACTCAGTGACCTCCATTCTCTGGCCAACGTCGGGTAGGGTGAACTCCAGGGACTGGGTTTGGGCAGAGGCGAGCACCTCTCCAGCCCTGGCACTGCCCTGGCAGGTGACTGCGAAGTCCTGAAATCTGTAGAGGTCTGGGTCAGAGGCACAAACAGGGCCCCACTGGACTTTGCTCTGCCCTCCAGGTCAGGTGTCTGTACCACACTTAGAGCAGACTTGAGCCTGGCCGTCCCCCCAGCCTTTTGTGGCTCTCGGCCCCTGGGAAACAACAGTGTGTAGTTTCAGAAACACTTGATCCAGGCTGGAGGACCCACTGCAATTGGAAGTTGTCTTAAAAATGAAAATGGAATCAAGTCCCTGGTCTTAAACTCTGCTGAATCACGGGCACCTATGAGAATCAGACGTATGTTCTGGTCCTGTAGCCAGGAAAACTCACCTTTGCTCAGAATTATACACAAACTAAGTCTTGTTTTATTCCTCCCTTTAAGCAATGAGAAACAGCCCCAGAGAGGGGCAAGGACTTGCCCCAGGTCAGTGGTCGGCAAACTGCGGCTCGCGAGCCACATGCGGCTCTTTGGCCCCTCGAGTGTGGCTCTTCCACAAAATACCACGTGCGGGCGCGCACATACAGTGCGACTGAAACTTCGTGGCCCATGCGCAGAATTCGGTATTTTGTGGAAGAGCCACACTCAAGGGGCCAAAACCGCATGTGGCTCGCGAGCCGCAGTTTGCCGACCACTGCCCTAGGTCACATGGCAGAATCACCTAGAAGACAAGCCCCCAGCTCCCTGCAGCAGCCATAGGAGGCCTGACACACACACACCCCGCCCCCCACGAAAGACTACAGCAAGCATGTCAAACTCAAAGGCTAACACGGGCCAAATAAATGAGGCATGTGGTCCCCAGGCCGTGAGTTTGACATGCTTGGACTAGAGGGAAGAGAGAACACAGGTGAAACTGGGTAAACAGTTTTAATGTGTAACAGTGTGTCAATTAGTGAAGACAAGACCCCCAAAAGCCCCAGCCCTTCTCCCATGGTGCCTTGGAACATCTGTGCCTGGAACAGTCCCATGCCTGTCCCAGCTCTGAGGCCCTTAACTCCCAGGGAAGGGTGGAAAAGGAAGGTGGATGGCTGAAGGCTCAGCTCCAAGAGTTCAGGGAGACAAACGGGCTAGTTGAATTTGGCCTTAGAAAAATCCATCTCTGGATGCTGATCCATGAACCTGGGAAGGGAAATAGGAAGATAGTGAAACAGACTGTCCCTCTCCCCTAAAGTTAGTCCCTTACTCCTAGCCTCCCATGTGAGGTCTAATCTCTTTAGAAACCTGAGCAACCTGGAGCCAGGCCAGGCAGGGTCTCTGAGGCTCATTTGAGCTCGAGGCTGGAAGCTGAGGTGCCAATATTGGTACTTCTTACCTGTAGATGGCAATGACCACCTATTACCTTCCTTCTTTCCTATCTTCAGGTGGCCTTGGCCTCAAAATTACCTCAGCAAATGATTAGGGTTGGCAAGCTAAGGCTATAAAGCCATAAACTTGGCAGCTCATTCTGGAAGGGGCAGGGCAGCTCCTGTGTCCTATTCAGTGACCCACTTGCAGTTGTCACCCAGATCCAAGCCCCCCAAACCCCCATCTGTAAAGTGCTCACTTTTTCAGAATTTCCTGTTTCTTCTGCTCATCTGAGGTGGGCAGCCCCATGGACTTCTGTCTCTGGTCATACATCATCTTTTCCACCATGCTGCGCGTCTCACTGTCCAGGTCTGACAGCTGGGGGCAGGCAGCAGCAGGGACAGGTGAAGCTCTTGGGCCACCTGGGCCTCTCATCTCCCAGTTGAAGCTCCCCCAACCAACCAGGGCTCACCTTGGAGTTCTCGGGGTTGATCTTCTTGGTATTGATCTCAGGATCACTGGACACCAATCGGCTCCACCACTCCATCTTGTTGATCTGTGAGGAGACCCACCGGTCGCTCATTCTATAGCCTAGGAACCCCCCACCAACCCTCTCCCACCCACATCCTACACTTAGGCCCAAAGCAGGGCTATGCTGGGACCTAAGGTATAGAGGAGCAAGACCTCTCTCCTCCACAGCAGCTGGCATGGCTGAGAAGACTGACCCGAACACAGTCACAAATCAGAAGCAAAATAAAGCAGAGGAAGATACCATCCAGGGTGAAGGGAGAGAAGTTACAGAGTGACACCTAGCTGGGACAGGCAGTTTACCAGACTGAAAATCCAGGGAAGGACATTCCAGTTGAAAGGAAGAGCAAGGGTGACTGAGAGGCAGCCATGGTCTGTCAGGTAGGCTGGGACAGGCCTCATGTGCCATGGGCAGCTCTCCTCGGATGTTTGGCACTTTACAGAGACCATCTTCATTTACTGGTGTTTGTGTCCCATATCGCTTTTTGAGGGAAGGGGAGAACATAGGTGGTCCTGAGGGTTGTTTTCTACGTTTTGTTCATTGTTCTCTCTCCAGTATATAGAACAGTGCCTGGCACATAGTAGGTGTTCAAGTGTTTGTTAAACTGAGTGTCGACCTATGAACCAGGAGGTCGTGGTTCGATTCCCAGTTAGAGCACATGGCCAGGTTGTGGGCTCATTCCCCGGTATGGAGCATGCAGGAGGCAGCCAAACAATGATTCTCTCTCATCATTCATGTTTCTCTCTCTCCCTCTCCCTTCCTCTCTGAAATCAACAAAAAAATATATTTTTTAAAATGGGACAGCCCTAGCCAATTTGGCTCAGTGGATAGAGCATTGGTCTGCGGACCAAAGGGTCCCGGTTCAGTTCGGGTCAAGGACAAGTACCTTGGTTGCAGGCTCCTCCCCGGCCCAGGATGGTGCAAGAGGCAACCAATCGATGTTTCTCTCACATCGATGTTTCTCTCTGTCTTTCCCTCTCTCTTCTACTCTCCCTAAAAAAATCAATGGAAAAATATTCTCAAGTGAGGATTAACAAAATAAGTCAATTTTTAAAAAAGGGGGGGGGAGGGGAGAGAGACAGACCTACTTTAGTATTATGGGATTAAATAAGAAATGTCCACCAGGTCTTTAGCATGGTCCCCGACTGAATGAGCAGGAACCCTTCCCTCTTTCTTCATCAAGACGCAGGCCAGGAGCCTGGGTCTCTTCGCACCTTCTCTAGATGCACCGTCACCACCTTGCCATCCTCAATGAGCCAGGAACTCTCCTCCACCTTCACCTCGTTGTAGAGCTCCCCATCAATGATCGCAGGCTGCCCCTTGAGCCCCACCCGGAGGTGCTTCCGCTGGATGTCCACCACTACATCCTTCCCCTTCAGCCGGAAGTTCACACGGAAGGGCACTGCCAGCTGCATGGGACAGAGACAGTCAGGAGGGGCCCCCGGCTGGCTCCCTCACCTCTGCCCTGGCCCTGGCACTCACATCCAGCTCCGACAGGGTCTGGGTCCAGCGATAATTGGACAGGTCTGCCCCATTGCCGAGGTTGGGCTTCAGTTTCCCTTTGTCCTTCTCGTCCTCCTCCTCATCTTCCTCAGTCTCCTGCTCACAGTCGAAGTGCTCAGCTACTTACTTGACAGACACAGACTGAAACCCTCTGGGCCAGGCCCAGGACTGGCACTGGACATACAACCACAAAATGAAACAGACCTGCCCCTGCCTACTCCATGGCCCACTGGGAGCCATAGGTGAAACGTGCTTCTGATCTCTGAGAGGAGTTCAGGCTGTTATAAGCATGTGATAAAGGACACAGCTTGGGGGGCCATGACAGTCAGAGATAAACCCACAGGACCCAGCTGGGGGTGTCAAGCCAAAGGACTTGGAAAGAAAGCCAAGTACAGGAAAACAAAAGGCCACAAAGTGACCATGAGCAGGATTGTCCTAAAATAAAACCAGGCACGCCCAGCTGGTGTGGCTCTGTGGTCAAGCGTTGACCTATGAACCAGGAGGTCACAGTTCCATGCCTGGTGAGGGCACATGCCCGGGTTGCAGGCTCCATCCCCAGTGGGGGCATGGCGTGCAGGAGGCAGCCGTTGATGTTTCATCATTGATGTTTCTCTCTCTCTCTCCCTTCCTCTCTGAAATCAATAAAAACATTTAAAACAAATTTAAAAAATAAAATAAAACCAGGATGCCTAATGATCAACATCCTTTTTCACCTCAGAACCTCTGAAAAGCCAAATGAATGCCCCAAAAATCGTTTGAGAATCTGGATCTGAGTAAGTGGGAGAAGCTCTGAGGGGCTTGTTGTGCAGATGTGTCAGAGTGACCCACCACAAAGGCCCAGGCTGGACCCCCATACCCAAGGCCACCCGAATGGCACCTGCACAGGCACTGACTGCCCTCTCTTGCTTTGGGGCTTTCTTGCAAAGGCTTAAAGCCAGTGTGTTTTGGGTGTTTTAAACACAAACCCTTTGGTCCAATATCTCTGAGTGAGATCTTGAAGTATGGGGAGGATCACAAAGCTGAGGGAAGGAGGGGAGGGGAGGGCATCCTGGAGACAAGGTAAGGCTATAGCGTCCCTGGAAGTTCCCAACCCCTGGCTAGTCCCAAGCATCCCCAGTCCATCTCACCTGCTTCTCTGGTGAGCCAAGGCTGCCATTCTTGAGCTGGGCCTCATGATTCTCTGCATCCTTTTTCTATGGCAAAGGACAAAGCAGTTGGCAAGAGGGTCCCCTCTTCCAGTGCCAATGGCTGAGGGCAGGGGAGGGAAGCCCACTCTTACCTGGTCAATCTCCAGCTGCAGCCTCTCTGCCTCCTCATCAGTCAGCTCCTTGATCTGAGGCCCAGAGCTCTCTGACTTGGCCTCCTTGGCCAGCCTAGCTGCCCGCTCCGCCTTCTCCCGCCGCTCAGTCTCCTGCCGACTTCTCTTTTCCCGCCGGGCCTTCTGTGCCAGCTGGTTGTGGTGGTTGAAGGTCTGTGTGATGAGCTAGGGACAGAAGTGAAAGCAATGAGCTATCAAGATAGGGACAGTATCCCAAAAGCACAGTCCCATCTCTATCTGCTGGGTGCCTAAGCACGGCACTGCACTTAGAACCCCAGTTTCCTCATCTAGAAAATGGGAAAATACATATCTGATAGAGTTATAACAACAATATCTGCAAATACCTGGCTCAATAGACAGTGGCTACTTTAAGACAACAAAACAGACTTGGCCTGGCTGGTGTGGCTTAATTGGCTAAGCATTGTCCTGTGCACCAAAAGATCGCAGGTTCGATTCCTGATCAGGGCACATACCCAGGTTGTGGGTTCAATCACCGGTAGGGGTGCATATGGAAGGCAACCGATTGTTTCTCTCTCTCTCTCATCAATAAAAATGTATTTTTTTAAAAAAACATTCTAACAATTAAGAGTATGAACACTAAAGTTGGACAACCTGGGTTCTAATCCTGGCTTTGACACACACTAGCTATTGAATTTTTAGCAAATTATTTAACCTCTAAGAGCTTCAAAATCTTCATCAGTGAGGATGACTCCCACTCACAGGGTTGTTGTGCAGACGAAATGATCAGTGCTCTGGAAGTCCTTCACTAGACAGCGAAGCTATTAGAACTCCAGACTCAACCCCTCTAAGAAGCCTTTCCTGAGCTCAGGCCCACTAACCCACTTGCTCGGACTGATCTCTCTTCCTCCTGCGTACTGTCTCCAGGACGCAGTCCCAGCTGTGCAGCACTCAGCACGATGCCCAGGACTGCCACATTAGCAGAAGTCAGAGAGAGCTTTCTTTCTTTTTATATTTTTATTGACTTCAGAGAGAAAGGGAGAGGGAAACACCAATGATGAGAATCATTAATTGACTGCCTCTTGCACGCCCCCTACTGGGGATGGAGCCAGCAACCTGGCATGTGCCCTTGTCTGGAATTGAACCTGTGACCCTTTAGTCCGAAGGCCGGTGCTCTATCCACTGAGCCAAACCAGCTAGGGCGAGAGAGCTTTCTTGAGGCAAGAGGAGCCTCTTCCTCTCCTCAGCCTGCAAGCTATCCATTTCAAATCCCTCCTCCCACTATTCCTTCCTAGGATGTTTCCAACCCATAGCCTGCTAGCTGGCCTCCCTGCTGCCCAAGAGCTACCCCAATACTACTGCCACCTGTCACTGCCTGTCAGTGTGGCATTGGACAAGTGAACAACTTTGACATTTTCTAAGCCTGTTTCCTCACCTGTCATGAGGATCAAATATGACCGACATTTTCTAGAGCCTGGCAGAGACCTTGCCTGGATGAGGCTAACCCAATGGCAGCTTTGAGGGCCTGGGAGAAGTACTTTCTCTGCAATAAAAATACAATGGGAGCGTTGGCTCCACCTCACTGTTATACTAGTAGCCCTCAAAGTATGGTTTCCTCAACCTGCAGCATCAGTATCACCCAGAATTTGTTAGAAAAGCTAAATCTTAGCCCCCTTCCCCTCAAAAAATAATAATTTAAAAATAAATAAATCTTAGGCCCCACTCCAGACTTAATGAATCAGAAATTTTGGAGGTTGGCCCAGCAGCCTATATTTTTAACCAGCCTTCCTGGCTAATTCTCATATACACTGGAGAGTCACATCTGGATTTGAGTTCCTGGTCTACTTCTTTTACCTGTGTGACCCTGGGGAGCATCTTTCTCTGTGCTTCTAATTTAGTCTAAAACTGGTTTTTAGGCTCTGGCCAGGTAGCTCAGCTTCGTCCCGATATGCCAAGATTGTGGGTTTGATCTCTGGTCAGCACACATATAAGAGTCAGCCAACAAATACATAAGTAAGTGGAACAAAAAATTCTCTCTCTCCCCCTTCCTCCCTCTCTAAAAATCAATCAATAAAAATTTAAAATAAATAAAATAAAAGTAGTCTTGCACAGCTATTCTTTGCCTAGAATGTCCTTGTTCCTACTCCCAGGTCACCTGGCAAACTCCTACTCATCCTCCAGGACCAGTTCAAATGTTTCCCGAGTTTCACCTCTTCATCTTCGGCAGGCCCAGAAACATACTCAACTCTATGTTGACCCACACACCTTGAGGCCTCACAGGCCACCCACCACATGATCAGTGGTCAATAAACCATCTTTCAAGAATCTCTGGGCCCGAGATAGAAGGATGAAGGGGTCTGCAAAAGCTGAAAGGACCTTGAAGTACTCCAGGTCACCAAAGTCACCCATGAGCTCCTGACCGAAGGCTCTGCCAAATGCTCTGTGACGCCTCATTCATTTGATGCCAATTCCTCTGGCCACCCCCAAATTCCCAGCCCCATGCCATACTATAGTAGCTCTGTACTCTACAAAGCTAAAAGGGCACTGGACCCCCCAAACCAACTGGGTTAATAAAATGGGGTGTTTGATAGAGAGAAATGAGCCACCTGAAGGCCATTTAATATAATTGGTCATGAGACAATTACACCAGCAGAGGCTGTTCCACCACAGGGCCTTGATCCCAAGTCCCTAATCGGGGAGACCTTGAACTCAAGCCATTTGCTAACCAGTAGCCAAGGGTAGGCGGGAACAGGGTCCTGCCCTCTCCCAGCCCCAGTGAATCATGTTACATCCCATGCGTCCTCTTCATTCCTAGCTGTGAGGTTAGGTGAGGGCAGAGCTTAACCACAGGGCAGAGTCAAGACCAATCACAGCAGCCTCTGAAGCTGCCTCCCGGTCTCCTCCCACCATCTTTACCAGTCCCAGCCCCAAGCAGAGACCCTAGGGGTGTGTAGCCTACAGAGGTGCCAACTGACAGGCTGTCACAGTGTGTGTGTGAGGGGGGAGGTCAGGGAGGGGGGTCAACACATCTGAAGATGACACACTCCTATTCTAGAACTTCATATAAATGGAATCTTACAATGTGTTCCTTTTGTATGCTCATCTTCCTTTAAAAGGCTAATAATATTCCATTATACGTATATATGATGTTTTGTTTATCCATTCATCATCAATAGATGGGTGGGTTGCTTCCACCTGGTGGCTATTATGAACAGTTCTGCTATAAACAAAACTTTCTCCAAAGCCTTGCTTTCAATTCTTCTGGATATATCCCCAGAAGTGAGACTGCTGGATCATATATATAGTTCTAGTCTAATTTTTTGAGGAACTGACACAGTTTTCCACAGCCACACCATTTTACACTCACACCTATAGTGCACAGGCCTCCATCTCTCCACATCCTCACAAACACTTGTTAGTTTGTGCGTTTTATTGACATAAGACATCCAAATGGGTATGAGGTGGTGTCTTTTGGTTTTGATTTGCATTTTTCTGATAATTAGGAAAGTTGAGCATCTTTTATAAAAGTTTTTAAAGAGCTACAACAATTCACTTTTACCAGCAATGTCCAAAGAGCAGCCTTTTCCCACATCCTTACAAGCAATTTTTTTGGAAATTTTTGATAGGAAGAAAAGAGCATCTGTTTCTTTAATTTACATTTCCTTGACTACTGTGAATTTGAACATCTGTTCAAATGCTCTTTAGATTTGCTTTTTTTTTAAAAATATATTTTATTGATTTTTTCACAGAGAGGAAGGGAGAGGGATAGAGAGTTAGAAACATCAATGAGAGAGAAACATCGATCAGCTGCCTCCCGCACACCTCCCACTGGGGATGTGCCCGCAACCAAGGTACATGCCCCTGGCCGGAATCGAACCCGGGACCCTTCAGTCCGCAGGCCGACGCTCTATCCACTGAGCCAAACCGGTTAGGGCTAGATTTGCTCTTCTTGTAATTGCCCATTTTTTGTTTATCCTTTTCTTGGCAATTTATAAGAGTTCCTGCATACTAAATCAGCTATTAAATTTTATCTGTCCTCTGCATTGCATTTTCCCAAATCTATTGTTTTTCAGTTGACTTTATATGTCAACATCTCTTTTGCCATACAAGTTTTCAATCTTTGAAGAGACAGATACCTTTTCTTTCACAGCGTCTAGGTTTCTACTTGCAAGCCTTCCCCACACAAGATTATAGTTTCCCAGATTTCTTTACAAGACTCTGCTTGATCTGCACTTTATTATTACAGTTAAACAGATGGAAAATTTTGTTTTTTTACAAATAGCCACTTGTAGCAGTATGACTCATTAAATCATCCTTTGCCTACAGAAATGAATTGCCCTGTTAGACACATATTAAGCTCTCATATATGCTAGACTTTTCTAGGTTCTCTTTTCTGCTTCACTGGTATAGTTCTCTTTCTGTGCCCATACCATATTGATTTGATCATTATGGCTTTACTCAAATCTACAATCTCTTCTCCATAATTCCTAGCCCCCAAAGCTACAAAAACTAAAAGTGTTTCTGTACTTTTTGTAAATTTGTGGCATGAAGGTATTTATAGTCTCTTATCTCCCACTTGGAATAAATATTGATAGACATTTCTCTGTAGAAATGTAAATGTGCCCTGGCTGGTTGTGGCTCAGTTGGTTCAGTGTCATCCCATGCACCAAGAGGTCACAGGTTCAATTCCTGGTCAGGGCACAGGCCCTGGTTTCAGGCTCAATTCCCAGAAGGGGGCATGCAGGAGGCAGCTAATTAATGTTACTCTCTCCCTCTCACTCTAAAATCAATAAAAACTTTTAAAAAAAAAGAAATTTTAATGTGCTTGATACTGCTCCTGACCTCTGGATTGTATGAAATGTAGAGTATACACTGTATTGCCTCCTAAAGTCTAAAGAATTCTAAATCCCCAAAGCATCTGGCCCCACACTTATTGAACAAATGAATGACTGCTGGTATTATAAGGTAGTTTGGCCCACAGAAAAAATGGGAGGTGCTAGTGCTAATACAAAAGAATTTTTGAGATAGAACAGGTCCTATAGATCAGAGTCCACCTTTTCCCATTTTACAGATATGAAAATTTGACAAGAAAACTGGTGGGAAATCAACCAAACCACACAAGTAGGCCAAGAACCTGGGACTCCTAGCCCCATGTCTGCAGGATACATTATAGTGCATTCTAGCTCCTGAGAGCCCAGAAGCTACAGAAAAGGGTTTGCAAAATGTCTTCTTCTTGTTACTATGTCTCTTAAGTTTAAGTGAAAACAAGTATGGTTATAAAAATCATAGTTCATTGAAGGTGATACCATGATTTACCAATCTTCAAAAATGTAATTACAGTGTGGACTCTCTCTGGAGCATGCCCACCTTTCCCCCCCTCCATCCCCCAGGCATGTTCCTCTTACCTTTCTTTTTAAAAAATCCAACTGGGGGGGGGGGGGGGAATATCCTCACCTGAGAATATGTTTCTATTGGCTTTCTAGAGAGGAAGGGAAAGTAGAGAGAAACATCAATTGGCTGCCTCCTGCACATGCCCCGACTGGAGTTCAAACCTGCAACTAGGTATGTGCCCTGATCAAGAGTCGAAACTGCGCCCTAGCCGGTCTAGCTCAGTAGACAGAGCGTCGACCTACGAACTGAAAGGTCCCAGGTTCTATTCCGGTCAAGTGCACATGCCCAGGTTGTGGGCTCGATCCCCAGTGGGGGACTTGCAGGAGGCAGCCGACCCATGATTCTCTCTCATCATTGTTGTTTCTATCTCTCTCCCCCTCCCTCTTCCTTCCTTTCTGAAATCAGTAAAAATATATTTTTTTAAAAAAAGAAAAAGGAAGAAACTGCGACGTTCCAGTGCATGGGATGATGCTCCAATCTACTGAGCCACACCAGCCAGAGCTGCCTTTCTTTTCCCTAAACTGTAAGGGCCCTTCTTTTGCCTCTGTAACTATTTCCTGAGCCCACGTAGCCTGGTTGGCTCACATCTTCCACAGCTCACTTCCTTTACCTTTGTGACTTTATAAACAAACTTTTGCTTGTAAAAAATAAATATAATTATAACCTAAGGGATCAGAAGGAAGTTCAAGGTCTTCAAACCTCTTACCACAAAATACAATTACCAAATCCTTGAACTTTGGGTCACAATCACTAGGAAGACTGGGATTGGTTGGCTTTGAGTTTTCCTATATTTCTGTCTTCTAAGCTCAGTTTCTAACATTTGCCCACTCTCATCTCCCACCAAGGTAATTAGATAAAACCTACACAGTGGAAAAGGAATCAGGAGGCATGGTGTCAGGGGCAGAAGGCAGTTTTACAACTGCTTTGGCTCTCCCGCAACTCCGCTCAAGACTTTGGCTACCAAAGTGCCAAACACCCCAGAGCCAATTTCCTCATTTGTCAAGTGAGGATAGTAACACCTACCCCTTTGGAACTGCTAAAGGATCATGAGTAGGGGAGATTAAGCATCTGGCAGGAAGAAGGGCTTCAATAAATGAAGCTTGCTCCCCTTCCCTGACTCTTTGCTCTTGGCATTTTACTTCTGCTCGAGTTGTTATTATGATGAAGAAAGGCCAGGTGAGCTTTTCTTCTGAATAAACAGAACTACCAAGGGAACAGCAGCGCCCAATACTCACCTTCTCTGCCATCCCCTCTTCTCCTCCAACGAAAAAGTCTGTTTTGCGTCGTAAGAAGCTGAAGAAAGTGTTCACCAGCTGAAAGACAGAAGACTGGAGCTATGGAGATGTCCAACTGGGAGCACGGCAACTGCACAGAAATCAACTTCCTTAGTCTACGAGGGAACTTAGAACTTGACTATTTCATCCCTGAGCCTCTCAACTGAGAAATCCTCCCAAACAGGCCTAACCTTAGCCACTTCTGCCAGAAAGCCCAACTTAACCTTACCCATATCACAGGAAAGGCAGAGTCTCATTTCTCGTGTGTATGTGTGCGCCTGTTTCACATTCCTATGGCCCTAGAGGCAGCCTAAGGATAGGGAGGAATCCTCCTGCATACAGGGCTTAAAAAGCCTGGAGACTTGACTTTGGGTGGTGAACACACAATACAATATACAGATGATGTAGAATAGAACTGTACACTTGAAACGTATATAATCTTATTAACCAATGTCACCCCAATAATTTCAATAAGATGTAAAAATAAAAAATACAACTTAAAAAAATATATATATCAAGAAGACAGACAATAAACAGGAATCAGACAAGGAAGCAAGGTAATTTCAGATGGGTATAAGTTTTAAGCAAGAAATAAAGTGGTCTTGCCCTAGCCAGTTTGGCTCAGTGGATAGAGTGTCGACCTGTGGACTGAAGGGTCTTGGGTTTGATTCCGGTCAAGGGCACATGTCCGGGTTGCAGGCTTGATCCCCAGTGTGGGGCGTGCATAAGGCAGCCAATCAATGATTCTCTCTCATCATTAATGTTTCTCTCTCTCCCTCTCTCTTCTTGATATCAATAATTTTTTTTAAAGAAAGGAATTGGTCTTGTTATAGAACAGTAATCCTCAAGATGTGGTCCAGAGATCTCAGGACCCAGAGAGACATTAATTTGTCTTTTTCATCTCATTTCCTCACAAGTGTATATACTGTGGAGTTTTCCAGAGGCTACATGACATGTGATATTTCAAGACTGAATGAAGAAGCAGATATAAGAATTCAGCAAAATCTGTTTTCAATTAAACCAAACATTAGAGATTTAGCCCCCAAAAAGTAAAATAATGCTTCTCACTAAATTTTAGAAACAGTTGTTTTTCATAAAGAATATGTTATTAACATTAGCATGCAGAGTTTACTAGTATTGGTGTTATTGTTTTTTTCCAATGAATTAATAAACAAGTTAAAAAAAAAAAAGCCTGGGGCTAGCTTTCCTCTCCCAAGAGTAAAAAGCCCAAGTACAGTGGCAACCGCTGAGTTATTAGGACAGAGCCAGAAGGAGGGGAGCAAATGAAGCCACTTCAAAGAAGGTTAAGACCAACAAACTCTGGCTTGGGTACCAGTGTAGCAAGTGAATAAGAGCATGGGTTTGAGTAGCAGATTGGCATATATTAGGTCTGTGACCTTGGGGAAGTTTAAGTCTGAAACAGAAATAGCAGCAGGACCTATTTCTAGGTACCTTGTAAGGATCAAATGAGATGTTGGAGGTGAGGGCCTTAACAGTGCCTGGCCTGGACCAAGAGCCCTGCTGATACAGTAACTCACAAATAGGCACCACAAACCAGTACATGCTTAATAAAACTTTTGCTGAGTGAAAAATCGAGTGGTGACCTAGGGTAAGCACATATAAGCCCTTTTATTTGCCCAAATGAATGATTCCAAATCTGATGCTACAACTTATTTTAATGGTTTCAACTACTGCTTCCAGACACTTTAAATTCATTCAAAAATGAGTTCAGACCCAAATTCAGTTTTGTGTCAACAACTTAGGGGGGAGG
Organism: Myotis daubentonii; assembly: GCF_963259705.1. Lineage (NCBI taxonomy): Eukaryota > Metazoa > Chordata > Mammalia > Chiroptera > Vespertilionidae > Myotis > Myotis daubentonii. Next base: position 203,227,661 of record NC_081842.1, read on the forward strand.
AGGGAGAGAACCTTTTCATACTTGCAAATTGGTAACTCTCTTCCCACCTCAGAGGGCTTAGGAGTCTTTGGTCACCATAGGCACCTGGGTGAAAGATGGGAATGGAAAGCTCAGTGAAAACTTGTCCCAGTGAGACAGAATCAGCAACCAACTGTAGAAAGCACACGGGCCTAAGGAGTGTGGTCCCTTTAGGTCAGGAATCTGTTGGATAATCTTGAGCAAGTTCTCTTGGTCTCTCTCTCTCTCTCTTTTTTTTTTTTTTTTTTTACATATTTTATTGATTTTTTACAGAGAGCAATGAAGAGGAATAGAGAGTTAGAAACATCGATCAGCTGCCTCCTGCACACTTCCTACTGGGTATGTGCCCGCAACCAAGGTACATGCCCTTGACCGGAATCGAGCCTGGGACCCTTGAATCCACAGGTCAATGCTCTATCCACTGAGCCAAACCGGTTAGGGGTCTTGGTCTCTTCACAGAACGAGTTCTGGACTGATCTAATGGGCTTTTCTACCGCTAACTTTCCATGTTTCTGGTCCAAAATATCCAACTCCAGAAGCAATACTAGTTGGTCCATATTGTTCATACACTAAACAAAATAACTGTGTGCTATTTTGTGTGGTCACTAGGTATGAATTATGCTTTTGAAAAGCTCTAGTAAGCTCCATCAGGCCAAGAAGAGGTTTTTGCTCGGGTCTGAATCCCCAGGTCCCAATCCAATGAGTGTCTGACACACATCAATCATTCAACAAATTTCACTTCAAGACACCACTCTCCTACAAAGATCCAGAAAATAGGGATTCACAACTCTTTTTACGAACACAAAGAAACTGAGGCTTGGAGACATGTAAGGGTCCCAAGTAGGAGTGGTGGAAATCAATTGTGAATCCAGGCCTTTAATTCCCCATTCAAGGCCTAAAAACAAACAAACACGTGTTAACATCATCCCGCCCCCCTAACCCTACCCCCCACACACACTCCTCGGCTCGCTCCAAGTCGGCAGCTGCAAATCTCAATGTCTGGAATGGTTCTTGGGGTGTTCTCTGCAGGCAGCCATCAGAGAGGAAACGTGGCCCTAAGAACGTGTGAGACTTAGCGGAGAGGAATCGCCCGGCTCTGGGGGTTTTCCAGGGCCGCCGGAGTTGCTAGGACAGGAACTACTGAGCAGGGCCCGGGACTGATGCGAAGGGGACTGACTACACATTAGGCGGGGAGACCAGACCGGAAGCTGGGCGCGGGGAGAATGTGGGGAGGGGGGAGCCCTGAAGCCCGGAAGGCCCCAGCGTGAATCTCGGCCCCTGAAGACGGAGAAAGGCTGAGGGAGCCTGGCTAGGGCCGACGGGGTGGGCGGGCGCCGATAAAGCAGGCCCGGCCGATGCCGCGCGGGCCGTTACCTCCTGCACGCCGCCCTCGTGCTGCTGCGCCATGGCCAGCAACATGCCGTCGAACCGCTCTTCCTCCTGCTCTCCGCCCATCGTGCCGGCCGCTAGCCACGCTCCGAGATACGAGCTCCGCACTGGCGTCTAGCGTCCTCCCAGCTCCTGCGTTTCGCGTCCGACCCAACGACTCCAGTCCTCCGCCTTCCGCAGCGGAGCCGGAAACACGCACGCGTCCCGCCGCTCCGGCCCCCCGGCTCGCCCTCTCTTCCCGCCTTCCTCTCGGCTAGCGACCATTGAGCGCGCGGCCAACAGCCCGCTTCGCCGACCATTGGCCAACTTGCTGAGCCAATCAACGAGAGCGTCCAGGAAGCGGAGGGCGGGACCGAGGGCCCGGGAGTTTGGAGTGAGTTGCTATGGTCACCAGACGCTTTGGAGCCTTCGAGAAATCCATGAGCTAAAAGGGGGTGAGGGGAGTGTTGGAAGTTAAAAAGGGACTAACTTTACTCGCCCGCCTTGCGAGTGACCTCCCAGTTTGTAGAATAGTTGAGCTGAAAGTGTCAGTCACCTCTTCCAGTCCTCCCAGAAAGGAGAAGGGACCTGCCCGAAGAACCTACCTACCTCCGTCATTACAAACTCCACCATAGGCATACACAAGGTTCAGAAGCACTGGCCCCTGGCTTAAAAGGGCTCTGTGCTTAGTTTAATGCTCTTCTGTTGCAGTCCTGAAATTCTTAATACTTTTTAAACAAGAAACCTCACATTTTCATTTTGCACTAGGCCCTGCAAATTGAGTGTTGTATTCCACCTTCACGCCTGTCTTTCAGGGACTCTACCCTGATTATTATCCTTTCTTTAACTCCGGTCTCACAAATTTGTTTCCTCTGCATCATTCCCTTCAACCTATTAATGTGCTTTAATGTCACTTAACTTTTTTCTATTATGTGACCCACTTTCTCTTACCACCCCAATTCACAGAAAAACTTGAAAAGATTGCTATATTTGTTTCTCTACCTCCTTACTTTCCATCTCACCTTAGTTTAATCAGTCTTTTCTTAAAAGCCACTGAACAATGTTATAATGATTTCCATCCATGCCAAGTCAATGGACCACTATAATTTTTCTCAGCTGCATTTGACACAGCTGACCCCTTCCTTCTTCCTTAAGAAAACACTTTTTTAATTTTTTAAAATGTATTTTTATTTATTTCAGAGAGGAAGGGAGAGGGAAAGAGAGATAGAAACATCAATGATGAGAATCACCTATTGACTGCCTCCTGCACACCCCCTACTGGGGATTAAGCCCGAAACCCTGGCATGTGCTCTGACCAGGAATGTGACCTCCTGGTTCATAGGCTGATGCTCAACCACTGAGCCACACCAGCTGGGCAACACTTTTTTCCTTAGGCTTCTGTTATGGACAGAATTATGTTGCCCCCAATTCATACGAAGCCCCAATGTGACTGTTTTTGAAGATAGGGCCCTTGAAAGAGGTAATTAAAGTTAAATGAGTTGATAAGGGTGGGGCCCTCATTCGATAAAACTAGCATCCTTACAAAAGAGAAAGCGATCACAGAGGAAAGATCACATGAGGCAGTTGTCTGCAGGCAGAAGAGAGTGGACTCAGGAGAAAGCAAACACCTTGATCTTGGACTTCTAGCCTCTAGAACTGTGAGAAAATAAATTTCTGTTGTTTAAGTCACTCAGTCTGTGGTATTTTGTTATGGCAGCCCTAGCAAACTAATAGAGTCTGTGTCACCACACTTACCTGGTTTCCTTCCAGCTCACTAACACTCTTTCTCAGTGCCCTGTCTTAACCAGACTTGTAAATGTTGGAGGCTCTGTCCTTTGTTGTCTCCTCTTTTTCTCTCCATACTTTCTCCATTGGTGATCTCACGATATCTCTGGCCTAGACCTCTCCTGAGCTCCAGATTCATCTGACTACCTCCTGGACAACTCCATTTGAATAATTAACAGATATCACAAAACTCACATGGCTCTGGCTGGCGTGGCTCAGTTGGTTGGAGTGTCGTTCCATGCATTGAAAGGTTGCCAATTCGATTCTCGGTCAGGGCACATACCCAGATTTCGGGTTCAACCCCTGGTGGGGGTGCACAAGGGAGGCAACCTATATATGATGTTTCTCTCATATTTCCATGTTTCCCTCCCTCCCTACCCCTCTCTTTAAAATCAGTAAAACATATCCTCGGGTGAGAATAAAAAAATATCACATGGCTTTGAGAAGATGAAAAAGTTCTAGTGATCGATGGTGGTGATGGTTGAACAATGTGAATGTTCTTAATGCCAATGAACTGTACACTCAAAAAATGGTTAAAATAGTAATTTAATGGCATGTATATTTTGCTGCAATAAAAATATAACTTTATGAAACAATTTGTAATTTTAACTCTGACTAGATATTTGATTTTATTCAAGAATTTTTTTAATTAACATGGCCAACATCTTTACACCCATACACAAAAATTAATTCCTCCCAAAGTCTTTCCTAATGCCCCTTCAAGCACACATTGGCCAAAGCCCAGATGTCCACCCATCCATTTATTTGCACAAGCCAAAAATCTAGTCTCATGTAATCCATTAGTAAGTCCTGTCAGCTCTTCTTCTAAAATATCATCTGATTCCACCCCCTCTCACCTGGCTGTCTAAATCATCATCATCTCTTGCTTAAATAATACTCCTACAGCTTCCTAACTGGTCTTACCTCCTTCTTATCCCTTCATAGTCCATCCATTGCTACTCCATCCCACCCTGCCTCCCCAGCAGTCAGAGCAATCTTTTTAAAGGATAAGCCAGATCTGTCGCTTCCTTGCTTAAAATTAGCCCTTCATGGATTGCCATTGCATTCAAGATAAATTCCAAAGTACTGACCATGGCCTTCCAAGGAGTAACATCATTAGGGCCTTGTCCCCCGCTCGACTCCCCGTCAAGGCATATGCCCGGGTTGCAGGCTCGATCCCCAGTCGGGGGTGTGCAGGAGGCAGTTGATCAATGATTCTGTCTCATCATTGATGTTTCTATCTCTCTTTCCCTCTCCCTTCCTCTCTGAAATCAAGAAAAATATATTTTTATAAAAGAAAGGCACTATTAGAGGCAGACTTTCTATAAAGCTAGTGAAACTCGAACTTTAGGGCCTTATACTTGCCTGGGCCCATTCAAGACACTAGGAGAGGCCCCAGCGCTGTCTTCTTAAGAGTCATGTGTAGCCGAAACCGGTTTGGCTCAGTGGATTGAGCGTCGGCCTGCGGACTGAAGGGTCCCAGGTTTGATTCCGGTCAAGGGCATGTACCTGGGTTGCAGGCACATCCCCAGTAGGGGGTGTGCAGGAGGCGGCTGATCGATGTTTCTCTCTCATCGATGTTTCTAACTCTCTATCTATCTCCCTTCCTCTCTGTAAAAAATCAATAAAATATATTTTTAAAAAAAGAGTCATGTGTATATTTTTCATTTTTCTTTTTAAATATATTTTTACTGATTTCAGAAAGGAAGGGAGAGAAAGATAGAAATATCAATGACAAGAGAGAATCATCGATCAGTTGTGTCCTGCATGCCACACACTAGGAATCAAACCATGACCTCCTGGTTCATAGGTCGACGTTCAACCACTGAACCATACCAGCCAGGCTATGTTTTTCTTTTTAATTTGAAAAAATAAAATTATAAAATTACAATTGGTTCAGACCACTGTGTCTTCCTACTCTAATCCTGCTTCCCAATATGAATGATTCTCAAGACACCTGGAAGTATGTGGGTAGTAGAGGAGCAACAAGGATATGTGTGGAACAAAAGCAAAGCTGTGAAAAATCCTATCAATTATCACATTTCATACTGAGATCAACTAAAAAAAATCTCTCTTATAAGGAATATGCAGTATATACAATTATAAATGCAGCATGCTCTGTTTTGCTTTTGCTTTTTCTTTTTTGTAGGAATTACACAAAGTAGAATTTATCAAAATTTCTGCTACAAACCTATAAGCAGTATTACAAGTGGCATATTCATCTATGTGTGAAATGGGATGTTTATGTATCCTGACTAGTAAGAATGAAATATTTTTATCAAGCATGCAAGAGAAAAGAGAGATTCATCTATTCTCACTGGAGAAATTTATTTTTAAAAATCATTGACAGTTTGCCCTAACCGGTTTGGCTCAGTGGATGGAGCGTCGGCCTTCGGACTCAAGGGTCCCAGGTTCAATTCCGGTCAAGGACATGTACCTTGGTTGTGGGCACATACCCAGTGGGGAGTGTGCAGGAGGCAACTGATCGATGTTTCTGACTCTCTCTATCCCTCTCCCTTCCTCTCTGTAAAAAATCAATAAAATGTATTTTAAAAATTAAGATAAAATTGACATAAAGCTAATCATTAAAAAAAAATCATTGACAGTTTACCTCCTCCTCTTCCTTTCTCGTCCTGAAAATTTTTTAAAAATACATTTTATTGATTTTTTTACAGAGAGGAAGGGAGAGGGATAGAGAGCTAGAAACATCGATGAGAGAGAAACATCGATCAGCTGCCTCCTGCACATCCCCCACTGGGGATGTGCCCGCAACCAAGGTACATGCCCCTGACCAGAATCGAACCCGGGACCCTTGAGTCCGCAGGCCGAAGCTCTATCCACTGAGCCAAACTGGTCAGGGCTAGTCCAGAAAATTTTAGTCCTAAAACTATTAGGTAGGGCAGAATAGGGTAGAGGTATGTGCCAGAGAGGAAGGGAGCCACAGTGGCCCAAGTGGAAGTCAGAGCCCCAGCAGGGTGAGGAGGGCGTCCACGAGGAGTGGTGACCTGGCATGGGGTGACAGAGACTCAGCAGGGTGAAGAAGGGGACCCTGAGTGGGAGGGGGCAGCCTGACCCAAGATATCAGAGCCCAAGTGGGGTGAGGTAGGTAATTCTCATGGGATGGGGTGGGCCAGAGATGAGAGATTGGTTACAAAGAGGGGCTTGATCCAACAAGTTAATAAATTAAAAATAATGGAGGCCGGATTTCTCGGTGTCAGAGAAGGGAGGTGTAAATACAGAAAGGTGAAAACTGGAATAAATCCCATTATGGTGAATTAGCATTGCAGATAATAGTCTGACCTCATGTATGTTTTTTTATATTTTTTTTTCTGGTTAATCCTCACCCAAGGATATTTTTTCATTGATTTCTAGGAAGAGTGGAAGAGAAAGGGAAAGACAGAGAGAAACATCAATGTGAGAGAGAAACACATCAATTGGTTGTCTCTTGCATATGAGGAGCCTGCAACCAAAGTACATGCCCTTGATCAAAATTGAACCCGGGACCCTTTGGGTTCGATTTTGTAGGAATTACACAAAGTAGAATTTATCAAAATTCCTGCTACAAACCCATAAGCAGTATTACAAGTGGTCTACAGCCGACCTCTAGCCACTGAACCAACCCGACTAGGGCTCATGTTTTTTATTATATACATATAGGTATAGAACTAAATAGAAATGTGTGTGTGTGTGTGCGTGTGTGCAAGCACATGCACCTATATTCCTTAGCTCTGGGAGGGTCTGGGAGCAGATACACCATAAAAGCAATGAGCAGATCTTGGTTTCAAAATATGACTCTAGTGCCCAGATCTTGGTTTTTAAATACTATTCTCCACTAAAAGATTAAATTAGAGCTTCTTGGAATAGTGGTTGACTTCAGGGGCTGGAAAAACGACATCTTGTTATACCAGAAAATAAAGGGTGTTCAGAGAATGATGGGCAATGTCAAAAGGATATAGACTCCAGCTTGAGTGGGACTCCCATTGGCCAAATCTGTGACAATCTGGCATCAAAATAAATAAGGATAACAACAGATTACATGCCACTGAATAAAATAAGAGACCATGAGTTCATACCTAAATACATGCACGCATATGTCCATCTAGCTGGGCCAGGGTCTGCACAGGAGCATTGGGTCACCCCTGGGGACAACATGGCCAAATCATTGCAGCCAGCTTCTGCCCAGGCTACAGCTGATCTCTGCTTGGCCTGGAGCAGGTCGGCTCAGCAAAAGCATGTCTTCGAGGAGTCCAGCGATGTCAACATCTCCAATGATAGGGCGAAAGAAGAGGTCCCCAAGCAAGCTGGGTGGAATGGACTTGAGGGTGGAGGCCATGAGGAGGACACGGGCCAAACGGCCTTGGCCTGCTGGGCACCAGGGCTCCAGCACCTCACATAGTGCTCGATGAGCCTCCTGCTGCAGATGTCAGATGTGGGAGGAGGCCTGGAGGCCTGGTATGTCTGTAGGCAGAGGGTAAAGAGGGGTGATGAGCTTTTCATTCCCTGCCACCACAGGGTGAGACTGGCCCCAGACCTAAGGCCACAGCTCAGCCTTTGAGGCCCATTACTACCTCCTTTATTTACTTATCATTTTGTTCATCCATCCATTTATGGAGAGGCAGTATAGAGTAATGGTGAAGAGCCAGGCTGCCTGTGGCTAGTGGCAGAACAACATTTCTGCCTAGATCATAGGTGGGCAACATCTTCAGACAAGGCAATGTCAAGGTGCGGGCCCAGGTAGCCACCAACCCTGAGGAACTCAGGCCACACAGCTCTGCCTGCACAATTGGGCCAATGGGTCCAGAAGATCAAGCAAGGACTTTGAAATCAGACAGATCTGGGCTCTCACTCTTCTTAGTGGCATGACCTTGGGCAATTCACTTCACCTCTTTGAGTCTCAAAAAGTAAAAATCTTACTTGTGGGGACACCCTGAATATTTGAGTAGAAAGTTCCTGGCACATAGTAGGTATTCAATAAACAGCAGCCATATTTTATTATCATTCTGCAAGGGCTTCTCAGCAAATACAGCCTCTCAGGAGTTCTAGGAATCCAGACTGGGGAAAGAGAGTTCTTAAGGATCTCATTTCTGCAGGGCCCCCAGAACTGGGGTTCGAGGAAGGGGCCTCCTAAACTGCACAGCGGGCAAAGTCCTCCCAGCCCCCCAGGGTCCTGGCTCCCTTCCCTGTAGCCTGTTCCTTACCGAAAAACAGGAGCTGAGCCCCAAGGTTAGGCAAACAAGCCAGTGATAAGGCACTTCCAGGTTGGGCCTTGCATTCAAGGCTTGTCTAGCTCTGGAGCTGACAGCACAGCTTAGCAAGGGTCCTGCAGGCACCAGCAGGGACACCTGCCATGGCCACCTGCTGAATGTGCACCTGAGGCCTTGGTGCCCTGGTACAGCTTGGGTTAATGACCCTGTTTATCCACTTGAGTCATCCGATAAGGGGCGGCCCCGTGCCCTGCACCATCCACTTCATTGACTAAAGTGATATCAGGGCCACGTGGAGCTTCCAAGTCCCCTCCCCCAGCACTTCCCCACCAGTCCTGCCAGGGTCAGTGTGTGGTTGTTTTTTTTTTTCAATGAACATGACTTTCTAGAGTCAAGGTTGTTGAACCATTCCCCCCTCCTACCAGTAGGGATATAAATAGCACCCACAGCACAGATCAGAGGGCGGGAGAGCTGGGAGGAAGGAGGAACAGATTCTCAACCATGAACTCCAGCCAGCCGGGGACCTGTCCATGCCAGCATGCTACAGGGCGCCCAGCCATTCTGTATGCACTTTTGAGCCCCAGCCTCAGGGCCAGGCCTGCTGTGCCCCCAGACCGTAGGCATTGCCTCTGCAAGCAGCACCGGCCTGTCCAGCTGTGTGCTCCTCATCGCACCTGCCGGGAGGCCTTGGACGTTCTGGCCAAGACAGTGGTCTTCCTCAGGAACCTGCCATCCTTCTGCCAGCTGCCCTTCCAGGATCAGCAGCAGCTGTTGCGGGACTGCTGGAGCTCCCTCTTCCTGATTGGGTTGGCCCAAGACACTGTGACCTTCGAGGTGGTAGAGGCCCCGGTTCCCAGCATACTCAAGAAGATCTTGCTGGAGGAGCCCAGCAGCAGTGCAGGCAGCGGCCAGCAGCGGGATCTGCCTCGGCCCTCACTGGCTGCGGTGCAGTGGCTTCAGTGCTGCCTGGAGTCCTTCTGGAGCCTGGAGCTGAGCCCTAAGGAGTATGCCTACCTGAAAGGGACCATCCTCTTCAACCCTGGTGAGCTCCCGGACACTCCAGGATGAGGGCCAAGGCTGGAGGGGGGCAGGGCCCAGCCAGGGAAGGCACCTTCTAAGGGTTTGACATTCGTTATCTCTTTGTGTCCTTATTACAGCAGTCATCTCATGAAAGAGGCTCAGAGAGGCTAAGTGACTTGCTGAAGGTCACAGCCAGGTAGGGGCAGAAATCAGGTCTGTTCACACCAAAGACTGGCCCTTGCCATTCTGCCCCCCAAAATTTTCCCTGACCCACAAGGAGGGTAGGAGTAGGAGAGGGGTAGGGGGCAGATTCAGCTGTGCTTCAATCACAGGTAATCTGTGGGTTCAGAAAGATCATATAGAGTAGAGGAATGAAAGTGAGTGGATGTGGGGGAGGAGAGGTAGGAGCCTTTATAAAATTTGGCGAGGAGAGCAATGGATACAGGTAGGGTTCTTTGTAATCTGGAGAGCATCTAGATGATAAGTCCTCACCACGCACCACGAGGCCCTTAAGAAATGTGTAAATTATAGTAATTAATTATAATAATAGTAGGGAAATACTCCTACTACACTTACCATATGTTAGACCCAATTCTATGGTTTTACACATACAGCTCATAACAAGCCTAAGAGACAGGTATTTATATCCATTTCACTTTATTTTATTTTTTAAATATATTTTTATTGATTTCAGAGAAGAAGGGAGAAGGAGAGAGAGATAGAAACATCAATGATGAGAATCATTGATCGGCTGCCTCCTGCACACCCCCTTACAGGGGATCGAGCCGCAACCCCGGCATGTGCCCTTGACTGAAATCAAACCCGGGAGCCTTCAGTCTGCAGGCTGATGCTCTATACACTGAGTCAAAACGGCTAGGCTGTACCCATTTTACAGCTGAGGAAACCAAGGCAAAGAGATGACAGAATTTGCCCGAGGTCACACAGCTAATAAATGATAGCCTGGGATTCAAACTCAGGCAGTCTGGCTCTTCACCATTACTCTATACTGCCTCTCCATAAATGGATGGATGAATAAAATGATAAGTAAATAGAGGAGGTAATAATGGGCCTCAAAGGCTGAGCTGTGGCCTCAGGTCTGGGGCCAGTCTCATCCTGTGGTGGCAGGGAATGAAAAGCTCATCACCCCTCTTTACCCTCTGCCTACAGACATGCCAGGCCTCCAGGCCTCCTCCCACATCTGGCATCTGCAGCAGGAGGCTCATCGAGCACTATGTGAGGTGCTGGAGCCCTGGTGCCCAGCAGGCCAAGGCCGTTTGGCCCGTGTCCTCCTCATGGCCTCCACCCTCAAGTCCATTCCACCCAGCTTGCTTGGGGACCTCTTCTTTCGCCCTATCATTGGAGATGTTGACATCGCTGGACTCCTCGAAGACATGCTTTTGCTGAGCCGACCTGCTCCAGGCCAAGCAGAGATCAGCTGTAGCCTGGGCAGAAGCTGGCTGCAATGATTTGGCCATGTTGTCCCCAGGGGTGACCCAATGCTCCCAGAGGAGGCAAGCCTGTACAGACGCTGGCCCAGCTAGGTGGACTGCATGAATCCTCACTCAGCCACACCCCATTGGTTTGGACATAGTGCTCCAGCTGTCTGGCTGGCCCTTGGTAGTCCCCAGAGGCTCTGGACCAAGACTCCTATCCTCTCCTGGAATGCCAATGGAAGCTTAGACTGCCCATTGGGCAGACATCCTACTGACTTTGTACAAAACTGACTTAAGTTATTGGTTTTTGTAATAAAAGGTTTTACATCCATGGAGCTGACACTGTGGAAGGGACCTTTGTGCATGTGGAAGGGACCTTCTCATCTCAGCCCCCAGCTCCCAGCCCCTATCAGAGGGAGCCCAAGAGGAAGGAACCATGAGGGATGCAGGAGCCAGGCCTCAGAGAACTGGGATATTAATTTCAGAGTAGATGATTTCATTTCTGGGATATTTATTTTGCATGGATCTGAATCCAGAGGATAGGATCAGTTCAGGACCCCATCACTTTCTTGTCTTTATCTTTGGGGGAAAGGGGTTTCTCTTTGTCCACAAACCCCCTCACTGATCCCTCCCCTCCCTCAGCTCCTGCCCCCTACAGGCTCCCTCTCACCTCAGCAAGTGTCAGATCATAGCCAATAAAGAAAACTGAAACAGACAAGGTCACTGGAATTTCTGTAGTTTGGCATCATTCACTTCCCCCATGCCTCTAGACAACAGAAGAGGATGGTCCTTTGTTCTCCCCATGGGAGGGGTCAAGGACACCCAGGGCTGGCCTGGCAGCTGCTCAAAGGTCAAGGCAAGCAGAGATTTAGCTGCACATTAGCTGTTAAAGTCTGAAACATTTCCATGACAGCTGGTTCACAGACACTGCCCAAGCTCCCCCAGCTCCCTTGCACTGCCCCTGTATCCCTCCCAGTCCTTCTCCTGGAATCCATTCCCATTGTCCAGCAACTACAGAGACAATGGTTGGCATGGCATGGCCTCCAGGACTGCTCCATTCAGGGCACGGCTTGTATCTGGACTGGTCAATCTCTAGTCCTCACTGGTTGCTAAATATTTTGAATAGCATCCAGGACAGGGTGACTGACCTGCAGGGTGGACAGGAGGGAATGATAACAACACACATGCTTATAGGACCCCCTTTCAGACCTCCTCCTTTCTCTGGCAATAAGGCCTGTCTCAAACAGATCCCACCCCCTTCACCAACACAGTTTGAATTCTTCTCACGGGGACAAGTTAATTATTGCCCAATGAGAGGTCATTCACTTAGGGACAACAGTCTAGGAGCCGAGCAGCTGAATTGGCCCTGTATGCATTATGGACAGCCAGTGGCAACAGCAAGGCCCCCCTGTCCCTTACCCTATCACCCACTCACCACTCAGAAACCCAGAATGAGACAGAAACACACAGTTCAGATCCCACACACAACTCAGACACACACGAAGACACATACAACTCAGATCTATAGCTCTCTCTCTCACACACACACATATACTAAGACGTACAACTCAGACACACCTACACAGATCCATAAAATAGACCCTCCATTTACCCACACACAGCATGGAAATACTGACACACTTACTCAATGACATACAACAGACCCAACCAAACACATTAACACCACAGAGAAATGCACCCAGGCCAGATGATCACACATACACCCCTGTACTCAAGGGTGGGACACACAACATAGAGACACCCTCACATCAGGATGTGCTCTCCATCTTTTTTGTGTCACAGTAAAAGGAAAAGTGACCCCAAAATAGGCAGACGCAGACCTGCACTTGCACATCTACCAGGTCTGCTCAGAGGCTGCAAATCCAGGCCAAACTGCTCTGCCTGGCATTTGGGGCCTCCACTAACCAATCACGTCCTTTCCCTATGGTGACCCCAATATCCACTCTCCTCTCAACCAGATCAGGCCCTGTTCAACAGCTCCTCCTAGCCAGGACCTAATCAAATCCCCAAATGGAAGCATCCTTTAGAGCCCAGAACGAGTCCTGCATCTCCCCAACCCCTTATCCCCCTCCAGACACCCCAGACCCAGACCTCAGGCCCTTCAAGCACTCCTCTCTGCCCTGCCCTTACCAACATTTTGGCACACACATCCCCTCTCACCTTGCAGATGCAGGAGGCCATTCTTTCCAGAGCAGACTTCTTGTCTCCCCATAGGAGGTTTAGGGATTTGGGGCCATTTTATTGTTTATGTCCCTTCACTAACTGATCCCATGAATTTACTGTTGCACCTCTTTGAACCCTCAGGCTGAGTCTTTGGCCTCTTCCTCTCCTCCAACCTTGAACAGCCATTAATTAGAAGGCACTCCTCTCCACTTCCCACCGCACCCTTTCCCCAACAACTTACGTTTCCATCATCCAAATAACTTCCCTTATTAACCCTACCTTGGCCCTTTTCAAATTTCTTCCCTACCCCTCCCTGTGATTTGGGAGATACACTTAAGTCTGTTTCTTGTCTGTATCTCCCGTCACTTCTGACACCCTTCCCAAGCTACCTGGGAGAAACACAAAGACAAATATAGCAAAACTAAAGAGAGAATTGTAGGACAAGGCAGCATGGAAAATAATGCTTCCTCTGTGAAACTGAAGGCTTTCCAAAGGTGGGGGACTGTCTCTCCACTATCAGCATCTTCGGAGTGGGACCTGTGTCTCATCAACCAGGGAGAGTAAGAAGGAAGCAGGCTCAGACAGGGTTGAAAACTTATTCAAGCCCGGCTGATATGTCTCTGTGGTTGAGCACTGACCCATGAACTAGGACAGTGATGGCAAACCTTTTGAGCTCGGCGTGTCAAAATTTTGAAAAACCCTAACTTAACTCTGGTGCCGTGTCACATATAGAAATATTCATAATTTTTTTTAATATTTGCAACCATAGTAAAAAAAATTATATTTTTGATATTTATTTTATATATTTAAATGCCATTTAACAAAGAAAAGTCAACCAAAAAATATGTATAAAATGAACAAAAACAGAAAAACAATGTACATTTAGGAAAAAAAATAATAAAAACAATGATAATCAAATGGTATGAAAACTAGAAATTAGTGACTTTTTTGGTGCTGAAGTTTGTCTAATTCTTCGATTGCAGGTTCGTACTTGGTGCACTTCAAGGCCAAGCAAGCGCCACTAACTTCATCTTTTAGCCAGTTTCTTTTGTTCGTTTTAATATTGTTTAATGCTGAGAACAAAGTCTCACAAAAATATGTTGATGACAAATTGTTAGCAAAGCCATTGCTAGATTTTTTATGTCGCTAAAAGTGTCAGGTACTCTGTTCCAAGCACTCAAAATTTCTTGTTCGTAGTTGCACTCTTCTTCATTATTCAAACGATTTCGTTCCAGATTTTTTTTTTTAAATATATTTTATTGATTTTTTACAGAGAGGAAGGGAGAGTGATAGAGAGTTAGAAACATCGATCAGCTGCCTCCTGCACATCCCCCACCGGGGATGTGCCCGCAACCGAGGTACATGCCCTTGACCGGAATCGAACCTGGGACCCTTCAGTCCGCAGGCCGACGCTCTATCCACCGAGCCAAACCGGTTTTAGCATCGTTCCAGATTTTCAAGTTTCAACCTTAAGTCGACACACACATGTGTCCAAATGCTACCTTGAAAATCTGCAAGTTGCATCTCTAAATCATCAATTTGCATCCATTGGAAATCCTTTAATTCCAAAGTACTGTTAAAAACTACATCCGGATACGTAATTATTTGAATGGTCTGTTCTAGGCTTCTAAATTGGTCGAATCTTTCACTGAACTGTTCAAATAACGAGTTTACTATATTCTGGTACATAAGTATGGACTCCATTACACCTGTCGTAGTGCCTTCTTGAAATACTTTTTTATACGAAGAAAATACTTATAAGTTTTAGTTTCAATATCTCACTTCAAAATTTTAAGTTTACTTTCAAAAGATTTGATGTATCCAAACATAACGTCAATACTTTTGCCAAAACCTTGTAATTTTAAGTTAAGTTCATTCATATGAACAGAGAGATCTGTAAAAAACATCTAATTGCTGACCCACTTATGATCACTGATCTGAGGAAAGTTTGCCAGATCCTTATTCTCAATAAATACCGTAATTTCTTCAAAGCACTCCACAAATCGCTCAAGTACTTTACCTCGACTCAGCCATCTCACATTATTGAACATCATTAGTCCACTGTAGGTTGAATCAACTTCCTGTAAAAGTGCAGAAAATTCTCGCTTGTGAAGGGGTCGAGAAGCTATACAATTCACAATTTTTGTTACAACTGACATTCAATCATTCAATTCTGAGAATCCCGATTTGGCACACAACACCTCCTGATGGAAAATGCAATGAAAAGGTACAAGTGGAGCTCTAACCAATTTGGCTCAGTGGATAGAGCACAGGCCTGCGGACTGAAGGGTCCCAGGTTCAATTCTGGTCAAAGGCATATACCTTGGTTGTGGGCACATCCCCAGTAGGGAGTGTGCAGGAGACAGCTAAATTGATGTTTCTCTCTCATCAATGTTTCTAACTCTCTATCCCTCTCCCTTCCTCTCCGTAAAAAAATCAATAAAATGTATTTTTTTTTAAAAAAGGTACAAGTGGATGTCTAATAGCTTCCATAAACAATTTCAGGAATCCCACATTTTTCCCCACCATATTTGGTGCCCCATCTGTTGTGACTGACACAATTTTAGAGATATCACTGTTTAGGTCACTGAATGTTTTTATAACAACCTTACATATTTCGTTTCCTGATGTACTTATTGGCACTGATTCTAACTTTATCAACTCTTCTCTCATTGTGAGGCCATCAGAATATCTAGCACTAATGGCCAACCGAGCATTTGATGTGACATCAGTTGTTTCATCAAGAGAAATCGAAAAATATTTACAACTATTTGTCTTTTTTTAATTGATGTTGTACGTTTTTGTTAAGATCTATTATTCTGTCTTTGATAGTATTTCTACTGAGTGGTAACTCAGAAATTCTTTTAATAATATCATCTTTATTTTTCATATCGTGAAATAGAGCTGGTGCACATCTTAGAAATGTTTCCTTAATAAATTCTCCATCACTGAGGGCTTTTCCATGCTGAGCTATGAAGTGAGCAATACAGTAACTTGCTGATGTTAAATTTGTAGAGCATCTTACGAATTTAATGATGGAATTTGATTGACTTTTATAGAGGTGTAGCTGCCTAGAAATGTATTCCTTCCTTTCATCGATACTTTTTTTCAAGAGCTGACAATGATTAGTTTCAAAATGTCTCTTTACATTCCACGTTCTGCTTACTACCATTTCATTACACAGTATGCACAATGATCTGTTGTTTCTGTTGACAATCCCATACATCTCGGTCCATATGTCTTGAAAGGGTCGGCTACTGCTACTTCCACTTCCTTTATCATTCAAACTTGCTTTTTTATTTTTTTGATTCTCCATCACAAGGCTGCAAAAATAAATAAATATAAATCATGGCGTTTGTTATAAAAGGTTGATAGGTTTCTTACCTATTAACCTTTTGCAGTGTTGTTGCACTGACTCCTGGTGCAAAACAATTCAAAGATAGTATGTATAACCAACAAATATATGGTGCTGTAATCAATTATCCGGCACGCAGAATGTCTCGTCGAGCACTGTTGCACTGTATATCTTTTTCTTCTAACCCTCCCACTCCTGTCTCCTAACGAACATTGCGATCAAGTGCGTCCGTTTGCCGGATGCACCCGAACACATGGGAAGCTTACCCAAGGCACATGTTGACAATAATGAGGCCATTTCCAGAATTGGGCGTTTTGTCACTCGAGTAAAAATAAAATGTCATGAGTAAAGATTAATCTCTTTATAGTGCAATTCTTAACCTTTTTATATTAACATCAATATTGGAACAATATATCTTGGATGTTTTCACTTACATGTTTACATCCAGTTTTAGAATTGCATTATTGATCATGAGTAACGTGAGTAATAATATTACTCGAGTGATGCCCAACTCTGGCCGTTGCGAGAGACAAATATTTGAATTATGCAGTTTTTTGTCTCTGTTGATGCATGTCACCCAAAATGAGTTCGCGTGTCCTCTGACACGCATGTCATAGGTTCGCCATCACTGTATACTAGGAGGTCATGGTTCAATTTCCAGTTAGATCACACGCCTGGGTTGCAGACTTGATTCCCAGTAGGGGGGATACTGGAGGCAGCCGATCAATGATTCTCATCGTAGATGTTTCTATCTCTCTCCCCCTCTCCCTTCTTCTCTCTGAAATCAATAAAAACATATTTTAAAAATTAAATTTAAAAAATGTTCTCAAGGTCTGGGTAGATCACTGTGCTGGGATTTGAACACAGGCCTGTGGGACTCTGGAGATCATGCTCTTGGAGTGAGTC
Organism: Myotis daubentonii; assembly: GCF_963259705.1. Classification (NCBI taxonomy): domain Eukaryota; kingdom Metazoa; phylum Chordata; class Mammalia; order Chiroptera; family Vespertilionidae; genus Myotis; species Myotis daubentonii. The sequence continues at coordinate 203,244,934 of NC_081842.1, forward strand.
ATGGCCAGGGTCAGGCTGTCTGGAGCCAGCTCAGCCACTGTTCACTGACCATCTGCCTTTCAGCCTTGATCTCTGTCCTCAGGTCCAGACAGAGATGACTCACTAGGAAGCAGGGTCAGCCTCAGGTACTATTTTATTATTATTATCACTACTTTCATTAGCCAAATCATTGACTGCTTATTAAGCAGTTAGCTAGTGACGTGAGCTGTGCCCTGCACTGACACACCCTGGCCTTGGAACAGTCACATATCCTAGAATTGACAATGCCACAAAAAGCCAACACGCACACACCATCCTTCTATCATTCCATCATTCCACATTTCTCTTGACATCCACTTGTGCCAGACCCTGTGCCAGATGCCAAGTGACACAGAATAAATAAGATACAGTCCCTAATATCATTGAACATCCTATCTATGGCAAAGAGACACACATAAGTAGTAATTGTAACACAGAATGATCTGAAGTGCAATAGAAGGAATACAACAGGCAGCAGGAGATAAGAAGAGGAAGTGATTAAATCTGCCTGGGGCGGGGGTGGAGAGTGGGGAATCTGCCTGGAGGTGGGGAAAATGCTTCAGCCCAGTGGTGACTGCTCTGACCTAAAGAGAATGAATAGAAGTTTGCCAGGCAATTCAAGGGAAGAACATTCCAGACAGAGGGGATGGTAGGTGCAAGGACATAGACGTATCAGAGAGCAAAGGTGCTTAGCTAACTACAAGTGGTCTGGGGCCGCTGGGGCCCAGGGCAGCAAGAGATGGTAGACAGAGACCATGTCACAGAACAAGGGAGCAGAGAAAGGCAACCCCAGTGAAACTGGTTGAGGTGACAAGGATAAGCTCTGAGAGAAATCAAGATTAACAAAGGGGATCACCCATTCCTTTGCTGGTCATTCTGGGTATCTACGAAGCATTTATTGAAAGCTGTGCTTACACACATTACATGGATTATGTTATTTAATTCTCATAACAACTCTGTGCTGGAATTACTATCATTATCTCATTTTATGGATGAAGAAACCAGGGCACAGAGATGTTAAGTAACTTGCTCAGGTTGCAGTTAATAAGTAATAGAATCAGGATATGAACTCAGGTGGTCTGGATTTACAGTCTATGCCCTTAAACCAGTGGTTCTCAACCTGTGGGTCGAGACCCCTTTGGCTGTCAAACGACCCTTTCACAGGGGTCGCCTAAGACCATCCTACATATCAGATATTTACATTATGATTCATAACAGTAGCAACATTACAGTTATGATGTAGCAACGAAAATAATTTTATGGTTGGGTCACAACATGAGGAACTGTATTTAAAGGGCCAGAAGGTTGAGAACCACTGCCTTAAACACTATGCTATTATGTGTCATTTATTTTATTTTATTATTATTTTTTCGGTTAATCCTCACCTGAGGATATTTTTCCATTGATTTTTAGAGAGAGTGGAAGGGAGGAGGAGAGACACACAGAGAAAAATATCAATGTGAGAGAGACACATCAATTGGTTGCCTCCAGTATGTGCCCCGACCAGGGCCAGGGATTGAGCCTGCAACCGAGGTAGGTGCCCTTGATTGGAATCGAACCCAGGACCCTCAGTGCACAGCTGAATGCTCTATCCACTGAGACAAACCGGCTAGGCATGCTATTTTGTGTCTTTAAAGGTCAGGGATGGCTCTTCCTGTCTCTCATCATGGCGTAGGATCAAGGGGAAAAGGAGAACCCCATGCGGGAGCTGCGCATCCGCAAGCTCTGCCTCAACATCTGCGTCGGGGAGAGCGGGGACCGACTGACGCGGGCAGCCAAGGTCCTGGAGCAGCTCACGGGCCAGACTCCGGTCTTCTCCAAAGCCAGACACCCCGTCAGGTCCTTTGGCATCAGGAGAAATGAAAAGATTGCTGTCCACTGCACAGTCTGTGGGGCCAAGGCAGAAGAAATCTTGGAGAAAGGTCTAAAGGTGCTGGGTAGGCCAGGTTTCAGCATCGCAGACAAGAAACACAGGACAGGCTGCATGGGGGCCAAACACAGAATCAGCAAAGAGGAGGCCATGCGCTGGTTCCAACAGAAGTATGATGGCATCATCCTTCCTGGCAAATAAATTCCCATTTCTATCCAAAAGGCCAATAAAATGTTTTCAGTAAAAAAAAAAAAAAAAAAAAAAAAAAAAAAAAAAAATGAAGGTCAGGGATGATGAATTAGAAAATAAATACCAGCACCTAAACTCCTTCCCCTCCCCAGGGCAGAATGAGAGTGAAAATATAGTCTTGGTTACCTTTGGTTTTGCATTTGTTGTTTTTGTTTTAAATATATTTTCATTGATTTCAGAGAGGGAGAGAGAAATAGAAACATCAATGATGAGAGAGAATCATTGATCGGCTGCCTCCTGCAGGCCCCCTACTGGGGATTGAGCCGGAAACTTGGGCATATGCCCTGACTGGGAATGGAACTGGTTGCCCTTTGGCTCCTGGGTTCAACTGCTGAGCCACACTAGGCTGGGCTGGATTTAAGTTTTGATGAGAAATCTGGCCTCTGTGTTTTCCCATGGAAATGGCCCCACATTTTCTAGAAAGAGTTCCCAGTCAACACCCAGTGGCACATCCCCATGTCAGAGCCAGGAATATTCATTCATCAATGATGATTTACTGAGAGTCTTCTACATACCTAGCATCATGCGAGGTCCTGGTAATTTAGTCACACAAATGGCAGTTGTGTGTAATAATAAGTGCATAACTTCTCAAGTCATCTAACAGCTTTTACAAAGCACACCATCTTTATTTTGGTCCACATTACTTTCTGTAAAGCATTTATTTTTCAATTTTCATATTTTCAAACTATAGTTTTAACTAAACCTTTTTTGTAGAATATACAGAAAAGTACACAAATCAAACATGTATAGTTTGATGAATTATCACAAAATGAATACATCCCTGTAACAACTACTCAGCTCAAGAAATAGAAGAGCAGCCCTAACCAGTTTGGCTCAGTGGATAGAGGGTCGGCCTACGGACTGAAAGGTCCCAGGTTCGATTCCGGTCAAGGGCATGTACCTGGGTTGCGGGCACATCCCCAGTGGGAGGTGTGTAGGAGGCAGCTGATCGATGTTTCTCTCCCATCGATGTTTCTAACTCTCTATCCCTCTCCCTTCCTCTCTGTAAAAAAATCAATAAAATATATTTTTTTAAAAAAGAAATAGAAGAACATTCAGAGACAGAGAAGCATCAATCAGACCATCAAACCTCAGAGGGGAAAAAACCAATAATAATAATAACAATAAATCAATAAAAAAAAAAAACCTCAGAGGGAAGGTAGGGGAAGGTGGGGGTAAGGGGGAGAGATCAACCAAAGGACTTATATGCAAGCATATAGGCCTAACCAATGGACACAGACAATAGGGGGGTGAGGGCATGAGTGGGGGGGATGGCGGGTAATGTGGGGATAAGGAAACATATGTAATAACTTTTTAAAAAAATATATTTTATTGATTTTTTTTACAGCAAGGAAGGGAGAGGGATAGAGAGTTAGAAACATCGATGAGAGAGGAACATCGATCAGCCGCCTCCTGCACACCCCCTACTGGGGATATACCCGCAACCAAGGTACATGCCCTTGACCGGAATCGAACCCGAGACCCTTCAGTCCGCAGGCCGACGCTCTATCCACTGAGCCAAACCGGTCAGGGCTGTAATAACTTAATCAATAAAAAAATTACAAAAAAAAAAGAAATAGAAGAGCATTAACAACATCCCAGAAAATTTCCCATCACTACCCTCCCCCTCCCTGCAAAGGACATCACTACCCTTGATTTCATAAATGAGATTGCTTGTCTTAAACTTTATATAAATAAATCATACAGAATGTACTCTGGTGTTTGTCATCTTTCACTCAATATTATGTCTGAGATTCATCTTCTGCTGTGTAGCAATCCATTCAAGTTCATTGTACAATATCCCATTACGCTACAATTAATTTACCCACATACTGCTGATGAACATTTGGTTCATCAAACAATATTGCTAGGATTATGCTTGTACATGTCTTTCGGTGCACAGATGTTTGCAGACCTGTTGCTATATAACAAGAACTGGAACTCTAAGTCATAGAAAGTGTGCTCAACTTGAGTAGATCTTGCCAATTTTCCAAAATGGTTGTACCAATCTATACTTCCATAAGCGAATTTTAGAATCTAGATGTAACGGTTTTCCCATTCACAATTACCCAGATATTCATTAGAATTGTTATTGTTTTAATCTTTATTGTTGAAAGTATTCCATATGTCCCCTCTTCTCCCCATTAACCTCTGCTAGCCCACCCCTGCCTGTTTTTATTTTATTTCTCAAATAGATATAAACTTGTGATCACCACAAAGTAACCACTTGCTTTATGTTTTTAAAATGAGTTATTTTCCCTTTTAAGATATTTTATTAAAATTGAATAAAACAAAATAATATTTACAAAATATATGTAAAGAATAAGAGTACAATGAACCTTCATCATTGTTCCATAGGTCATTATTACCATCAACTTTTAAGTTCCCAAAAGTAATGAATACCATGAATTTGGGGTTAATCATTTACTTTTCTTTTTTTAAATATATTTTATTGATTTTTTACAGAGAGGAAGGGAGAGAGATAGAGAGTTAGAAACATCGATGAGAGAGAAACATCGATCAGCTGCCTCCTGCACATCTCCTACTGGGGATATGCCCACAACCCAGGTACATGCCCTTGACTGGAATCGAACCTGGGACCCTTCAGTCCGCAGGCTGACGCTCTATCCACTGAGCCAAGCCGGCTAGGGCAGTTTGTATTTTTGAATCTTTATATAAACAGAATAACTGTTTTCTGACTTGCTTATTTCCACTCAACATTATGTACCTGAGATTATTAGTACTAAATGCCAATATTTTTTTCTTATAAACAATGAAGCTATGAATATTCATGTACGCTGTCAAATAAAAACAAATCTGGACTTAGTAGGAGAGACTTTACTTGAAATGATTATTGAAAGGGATTATTGCAATAGAAAAAGGGAAGCTTTTGCAATGGGAGAACACTCTGATCATAAGATGTACACGTGTTTCAAGGGTTAGGCAAAAAAGTTATTCTTTCATAGGGAGGAGTAAACAAGGCTAGAAAGAACTGGGTGTGAGGATGTGGTATGACCTTAAGTGGCATGATGGGTCAGATCAGAGAATGTTTACCCTGAAGCCAGACTATTCTCTGGAGGGGCTGGTTAAGGAGGGGTTGTTTGCTGGCTCAAGCTGAGGAGGGTCTGGGGGGGTCACAAAGTTCAGGGACCTGGGGGAAGGAGCAAAGCTTAACCATAGTTCAGTTAACAAGCCTTTTTAAAAATTATTTATTTAGATTTTTCCACTGATCTTTTAGAGAGAGTGGAAGAGAGAAAGAAAGACAGAAATATCAATGTGAGAGAAATGCATCCTGCACCAGCCCCCACCAGGGCCAAGGGCCGGTTGGAGCCTGCAATCAAGGTAAGTGCCGTTGACCAGAATGGAACCCGGGACCCTTTGGTCCGTAGACCCACACTCTATCTATCCACTGAGCCAAACTGGCTAGGGCCTTAACAAGCCTTTTGTTGTGATTGATCAGTGAGGTCAAACAGTCCATCTAAGTGTTTATGAGGTGAGAATTGGAATTTGGACTCTCTCTATTGCAGCGGTTCTCAACCTGTGGGTCGCGACCCTTTGGAGGTCGAACGACCCTTTCACAGGGGTCGCCTAAATACATCCTGCATATCAGATATTTACATTACGATTCATAACAGTAGCAAAATTACAGTTATGAAGTAGCAACGAAAATAATTTTATGGTTGGGGGTCACCACAACATGAGGAACTGTATTAAAGGGTCACGGCATTAGGAAGGTTGAGAACCACTGCTCTATTGTCATAGGTAAACAAGGGGGCGCCCATAAGTTTTATCTGTCATAGAAGGGTGTTTCTTTGCAGTAACCTATGTTTCAGAACACAGAAGGGTGGGAGGGGTTTCATAACCCTCCCTATTTTCCAGGATCACAGGGTTGGTAAAGTGAAACAACGTCAGGATATCTCCTGATAAACATAAGCAAGAATTTCTTTAAAGTATATACTTATAAGTGGAATTGCTGGATCAAAAGATATGTGTAACTTCACTTTTACAGGGCAATGCCAAATTGTTTTCAAAGTGGTTGTACCAGTTCATACTTCCACCAACAGTGTATGGTATCTCCACGTGCTCCACATTATCACAAACACGTAAGGATTAAAATATTTTTTGCAAGCCTGGTGGATATGACGTGGGTCTTTTTTTTTAATTTTTAAAAATATATTTTATTGATTTTTTACAGAGAGGAAGGGAGAGAGATAGAGAGTTAGAAACATCGATGAGAGAGAAACATCAATCAGCTGCCTCCTGCACATCTCCCACTGGGGATGTGCCTGAACCCAGGTACATGCCCTTGACCGGAATCGAACCTGGGACCTTCCAGTCCGCAGGCCGACACTCCATCCACTGAGCCAAACCGGTTTGGGCGACGTGGGTCTTTTTGCCTTTCCTTGATTAATGAGATTGAACACTTCGGACCACTTTTCAACTGGATTATCTTTTCTTAGTGATTTGTGTAGGTCCATTAATATGTCTTGGAAGATAAATGGATGAACGACCTTAAAGTCTCTGAAATAAATGAGATTAAGTTTGGAAGATTCCCCAACAACTAAAAATCCAGAAAACTACGCCTCCCACAGGCTTCTAATTTGATTCTCAAGAACTTATGAAAATCACCTCACTTCTCAGGTGATTTCCCCCATCATCGTCGGCTTCTCTCTGCAGAAAAAGTACCCGAACAACTTATCCGGCACCTCTCCAGTTCCAGGTTCCACATCCACAGCCTCGGCAGCCTGATCAGGATCACACACTTGTGACACGGACCCCTGCGTCACTCGTGGCGTTCTCGCGAGAATTGGTTCCGTGGATCACGTGACAGCCCAAGATGGCGGTGCCCGGCGAGGCGGAAGAAGATGCGGCCGTTTACTTAATAGTGAGTGGCATCCCCTCGGAGTTGCGCTCGGCCCAGCTGCGGAGCTACTTCAGCCAGTTCCGGGAGCAGAGCGACTGCGGCTTCCTTTGTTTCCATTACCGGCACCGTCCTGAGCGGACCCCTCCGCAGGCTACTCCCGCATCTGCCCTAACTCCTGCCGGCCAGAGTCTTGCCCAGACTTCAGTCACCGACGGCCGCACGCGGGACTCTGTCCCCGTCCAGACCCGCACCTGCTGCTGTGTCGTCTCCGTACGAGGGTTCGCTCAAGCCCAGAAGTTTCTTCGCATGTACTCCGGCCGCCAGTGGCTAGATTCTCAGGGGACTTGGTTGCCCAGTCGTTGTTTCATCCGCAAACTTCGGCTACCTACTGAGGCAGAAGGTACGGCTGGGAAAGATAAATAGACAGGACCTGGAACCAGGCACGTTTCTCTCTCTTTCAATATATTTTTATTGATTTCAGAGAGGAAGGAAGAGGGAGAGAGAGATAGAAACATCAATGATGAGAGAGAATCATTGATCCGCTGCCTCCTGCAAGCCCCCCTGTCTCTATGCGGCGGTTCTCAACCTGTGGGTCGCGGCCCCTTTGGCGGTCGACCGACCCTTAAGACCATCCTGCATATCAGATATTCACATTACGATTCATAACAGTAGCAACATTACAGTTATGAAGTA